>NW_027361758.1:1467500-1822500 GCF_039654945.1 Dendrobates tinctorius
GCCAGACGGGAATCCAGTACTTTCTCTACCTCATATTCCATGTTACCTTCAACCAATACAGGGTCTGGAGGTGCCACCCCCGGAACAACTGGTTCAACAAACCTCTTCAACAAAGATTTATGGAACACATTATGGATTTTAAATGTGACAGGAAGAGCCAAACGAAAAGAGACCAGATTAATAATCTCCACAATCTTGTAAGGTCCAATAAATCTAGGTTTAAACTTAGGAGAAGAAACCTTCATAGCAATATTTTTTGATGATAACCACACCATATCACCAACCTTAAACTGGGGACCAATGGTCCTATGTCGGTTGGAAAACCGCTGGGCCTTTTCATGGGAGAGAGATAACTTATCCACCACTTGGTCCCAGATCTGGTGCATTCTCTCCACCACAGTGTCAACACCTGGGCAGGCAGAGGGCTCCACCTGCCCTGAAGAAAATCGAGGATGAAACCCAAAGTTACAAAAAAAAGATGACATCAAAGTGGCAGAACTAGCTCTATTATTTAAAGCAAATTCGGCCAAGGGCAAAAATGAAACCCAATCATCCTGATCAGCAGAAAAAAAACATCTCAAATATGACTCCAAGGTCTGGTTTGTTCTCTCTGTCTGCCCATTGGTCTGAGGGTGAAAAGCAGAGGAGAAGGATAACTGAATTCCCAGCCTGGAACAGAAAGTTCTCCAAAATCTAGACACAAACTGGACTCCTCTGTCAGATACAATGTTCTCAGGAATCCCGTGCAAACGAACCACCTGTTGTAAAAACAGGGGCACCAACTCAGAGGAAGACGGCAACTTAGGGAGTGGTACAAGATGAACCATCTTAGGGAACCTATCACAAATCACCCAAATAACAGTCATCCTCTGAGAGACAGGCATATCAGAGATGAAATCCATTGAAATATGGGTCCATGGCCTCTTGGGGACAGGCAAAGGCATCAACAACCCACTAGAGCGAGAACACAATTTAGACCGGGAGCACGTCCCACAGGACTGCACAAAATTCCTGACATCATGAGACAAGGAGGGCCACCAAAAAAACCGACTCACCAGATCTCTAGTACCAAAAATACCTGGATGACCAGCCAAAGCAGAGCAATGAACTTCAGACATCACTCTCTTCTTCCACTGGTCAGGAACATACAACTTTCCACTGGGACAACGCTCAGGTTTGTCCTCCTGGAACTCTTCCAGAGCACGTCTCAAATCGGGCGAGATGGCAGAAAGAACTACCCCTTCGCCTAAGATGGTAGCAGGCTTGGTCACCACAGGAGAATCAGCAAAGAAGCTCCTAGAGAGGGCGTCTGCCTTGACATTCTTTGTTCCAGGAAGAAAAGAAACCACAAAATCAAAACGTGTAAAAAACAAGGCCCACCTAGCCTGTCTAGGGTTCAAGCGCTTAGCCGACTCCAGGTAAATCAAATTCTTGTGGTCAGTGAGGACCACGACTTGATGCTTAGCTCCCTCCAACCAATGTCTCCACTCCTCAAATGCCCATTTCATGGCCAACAGTTCCCTATTCCCCACATCATAGTTACGTTCAGATGGAGAGAACTTTCGGGAAAAGAAAGCACAGGGATTCATTTTAGATGTTACAGGATCCTTTTGGGACAAAACAGCTCCTGCACCAATCTCAGAAGCATCCACCTCTACCTGGAATGGAAGTGAGACATCAGGTTGCCGCAAAACCGGGGCGGAGGTGAATCTTCGCTTCAGCTCCTGAAAGGAAGAAACAGCCTCCGGAGACCAATTTAACACATCAGCACCCTTTTAAGTCAAATCAGTCAATGGCTGGGCAATACTAGAAAATTTTGCTATAAATTTCCGATAAAAATTAGCAAAACCCAAAAACTTTTGGAGGGCCTTCAAAGAAGTGGGCTGAACCCAATCGTGAATGGCCTGTACCTTGGCCGGGTCCATTTCAATAGTTGACGGGGACAAAATAAATCCCAAAAAAGAAATCCTCTGTACTCCAAAAAAGGCATTTAGATCCTTTGACATAAAGGGAATTCTCCCTCAAGATCCGGAACACAGTCCGAATATGTTCCACATGAGAATCCCAATCCTTGGAGAAGATCAAAATATCATCCAGATAGATAATCAAAAATTTATCGACAAAATCTCGGAAAATATCGTTCATGAAGCACTGGAAGACAGAAGGGGCATTAGTGAGCCCAAAAGGCATCACCAGGTACTCAAAATGTCCCTCCGGAGTATTAAACGCCGTCTTCCATTCATCCCCATGCTTAATGTGGATAAGATTATACACCCCCTGAGGTCAAGCTTGGTAAACCAGCAAGCACCTTTAACTCTGGAGAATAGATCAGAAATCAGGGGTAACGGAATACTGATATTTAACAGTAATTTTGTTGAGGGCACGATAATCAATACAAGGTCTTAATGATCCATCCTTTTTGGCTACAAAAAAAAAAAACGACACCTAAGGGTGACGAGGATGGTCTAATATGACCCTTCTCCAACGCCTCCTTAATATAGGATCGCATAGCCTCGTGCTCGGGTACAGATAAATTGAAGAGCCGACCCTTGGGAAATTTACACCCCGGGCTCAGTTCAATTGCCCAGTCATAACTCCTATGAGGAGGCAGAGACACAGACTCATTCTCACTAAATACATCATAAAAGTCCGCCAAATAATCAGGAACATCATGCGACTGAGGAGAGGTGAAAAACACCGGAGCCTCACTAAAGGCACACCGACAACCCCAACTCACCACAGACACAGATTTCCAATCCAAAACTGGATTATGAATCTGTAACCAGGGAAACCCCAGAACAATAGTATCATGCAGATTATGTAACACCAAAAATCTGCAATTTTCTTGATGGTCTGGGGCGACCCGCATTACCACCTGGGTCCAAAACTGGAGTTTATTTTTAGCCAAAGGAGTAGCATCAATCCCCCTCAAAGGGATAGGCGTCTGCAGAGGTGTCATCGGAAATCCACAACGTTTAGCAAAATTCAAGTCCATTAGGTTTAGGGCTGCTCCCGAATCCACAAAAGCCTTGGCGGAAAATGTGGACAGGGAGCAGATCAGAGTAATAGCCAGAAGAAACTTAGGTTGAACACCCCCAACAGAAAACGTGTGTGCAAAGCGTTTCTCTCGTTTAGGACAGACAGAAATAATATGCGAGGCATCTCCACAGAAAAAACACAACTTATTACGCCTTCTGAACTCCTGACGCTGCTCTCTGGAAAAAACTCTATCACATTGCATAGGTTCAGACATTTGTTCAACAGGTGGCAACACCTCTCGTGCAGCTTTGCGTTCGCGCAAACGCTGATCAACCTGAATGGCTAATGACATAGAATCGTCAAGACCAGAGGGAACAGGAAATCCCACCATAGTATCTTTTACGGCTTCTGACAACCCATTCCGAAAGAGAGCAGCCAAGGCATTAACATTCCAGGTAGTAAGTACTGCCCACTTTCGGAATTTTTGACAGTACAATTCTGCAGAATCACGACCCTGGCTCAATGCCAGCAGGGTCTTTTCAGCCTGATCAATGGCATTAGGTTCGTCATATAACAACCCCAAAGCTTGAAAGAATGCGTTCACATTAGTCAGAATAGGATCATCTGGTTTCAAAGAAAACGCCCAATCCTGGGGATCGCCACACAGCAAAGAGATGACAATTTTAACCCGCTGCGCGGAGCTCCCTGACGAGTTAGGCTTCAAGGCAAAAAATAATTTACAATTATTTTTGAAATTCAAAAATTTAGACCGATCCCCAAAAAATACATCAGGTGTAGGAATCTTTGGTTCAGCAGCATGTGAATGAGCAAGGTAGGCGGAAATTCCCCGCACTTCCGCAGCGAGCTGCTCCACACGATCAGACAATTGCTTTACCTCCATTGAGAAAAAAAAAAAAAAAATTCCCCCTTTTTTTTTTTTTTTTTTTTTTTTTTTACAATTCTTTCCTGCTATTGAGTACCCTAGAATCTGCGGTATGGCGGGTGATTCTGTTATGAATGAGTCACCGTAGGAGGGAAAAGCAGAAATACAAGCTAAGTCCAGAAAACCAGAGAAGTTGGCAACTATCAGATTGCAGACCCCTGAACCTATCAACACAACTAGCAGTAGCCGTGGGGGGTTCCTACGATGCCCTAGACCCCTCGATCACAGCCGGAGAATTACATAGGCCTAAAGAAAGAAAGGGGAAATCTGAACTGCCCCAGAGCAGACCCCAAAGCAATAGGCAGCCCCCAACATATAATGACGGTGAAGCAAGATGAAAATACTAACACAGACAGAAAGATAGACTGAGCAAAGACGGGCCCAAAACTACCTAGATAGGAAAGGACAGGAAGGCTGCTGTCTGCAATCTGCCAAAACCCTATCAAAGACAAAAGCCAACAAGCTGATATGAAAAAGGCCCTGAAGCAGCTAGGCTTCAAAAACTAAATCAGCACTCAGGTATTTTCAGAAGACAGAGCTAAATGAATTCAGCACACCCCAGCAGGGAATGGCAGAAATCCAGAAAAACAAAGCAAAACAAAGTCAAAGCACCAAAGCAAAAGGCCGAGCAGCAAACTTAGCTTTAGAGGAGCAGGAATTCAGACTGGTCTCCAAGGATCCCACAGAGAAATCACCCGCAGGGCAGAAGGGCGTCGGCAGCCTTATATCCAGTCAGTAACTCCACTCAGCCAATCATCATCATCAGCCTCAAGTGTTTGATAATCAGGCTCGCTACCTTTCTTTACCAGAAGAGGGAGTTCCTCGGGCCTCAGTAATGAAGGGGAAAATGAACTCACAACACCTGACTATCGAGCCAGGAAAGTGCCAAATGGGCATGAGCGAGGTCCACTACCTGGGGCACCCAGAAAAGGTGGATGCAATTGCATCCTGGCCCACCCCCAGGACCAAGAAACAGGTGAAGTCCTTCTTGGGCACTGCAGGGTACTATAGGCGGTTTGCTCAAGACTATAGCGCCCTTACAAAGCCCTTGACTGACCTCACCAAGCAGAGGCTACCCCAAACAGTCAACTGGACAGATGACTGTGAGGCAGCCTTCCAAGCTTTGAAAGCAGCCCTGTGCAACTCTCCATTGTTGATAGCAGTCGACAGCAGTCGCCCGTTTCTGGTACAGACCGACGCCAGCGAGTTTGGCCTCGGTGCTGTGCTCAGCCAGGTCGACTCGGGGAACCAGGAGCACCCCGTGTTGTACCTGAGCCGGAAACTTTTGCCTAGGGAAGTGGCATACTCGACCATCTAGAAGGAGTGTCTGGCCATGGTGTGGGCACTGCAACGTTTTCAGCCCTACCTGTACGGGTGCACCTTCACGGTGGTAACCGACCACAACCCTCTGAGCTGGTTGCACACAGTGTCCGGAACCAATGGAAGGTTGCTCCGCTGGAGCCTTGCCCTTCAACAGTACGACTTTACTGTACAACACAAAAAGGGCAGTGAACACGGCAATGCCGATGGGTTGTCCCGCCGGGGCGAACCTGCTGAGGTGCGCATGGCCGATTACCGAGAGGTAATGCCTCCATAGCGCCCTATAAAAGGGGGAGGTGTAATGTAAAATGTCTGTAAGATCTGTATGTTAAAGTAAAGTATGATGTTTCTAGAACCTTCTAGAAATTCTCAATTGCTACACACTGAGGAGACAAGCCTGTCATGTAGCTGCAACCCCCCTCCTTATCAGCTCTGTGCTTGCTGGTAACCTGAAACCGTCCATTTCCTCTCGCAGCCTTCACCCCCTTGCAAGGGAAAGCATTGCTTTGTTCTGAAACCATGAAGCTTGAATACAGGTATAGGAAATATTAAAATAAGCCTAGCGCGCACTTCGCTTGTGACAGAGATATGAAACTCACATTTCTGCAAAGGGCACGAAGCCAGCTTTCTAAACCCCTAAGTTTCACGATTCTCGGACTTCCAGAAATTGAGATATGGATTGCTCCCAAATGGAGTGACCTATCTAGTGCATTCTTGATGTTTATGGTTGTCATAACTTTTTTAGTTAACTTATAACTGAGAGAGAAGGGGGTTGGTCCTCACCAGACCGCCCATTTCGTGAGGTGACAGACCCTAGGCTATAGGTATTCCCTACCAAATTCCAGTTAGTTGGAGCTACAGAGTCCGTGCAGACGAGACGTGCAGATGAGTGGAGATGTGTGGCTCCGCCTTCTCCCCCACATGGTCAGCCTGATACCGACTGAACACATGTGAGTGTTACTTTCTGTCTTTTAATCCCTTTGTTATATTTGTATCTGTACATATTTAATGTCTCAATTTTGTAACAATTATTTATCTATGTAATCACTGCCCATTTGGGAATAAATGGTAAAAATCTATTAGTTTGCCTCCATGCTCTAAGAAACGAACTATGTGCCTTTTTTAGATAATCGCTACTAATTTGGGGATTGTCACGGACCCTCTTAATGAGGCCGCATATAGCCTCCTATATACAGTATGAGGCCGCATATAGCCTCCTATATACAGTATGAGGCCACACATAGCCTCCTATATGCAATATGAGGCCGCAATAGCCTCCTATATACAGTATGAGGCAGCATATTGCCTCCTATATACAGTGTGAGTCCCCGTATTGCCTCTTATATACAGTATGATCCCCTGTATAGCCTCCTATATACAGTATGAGCCCACATATAGTCTCCTATATACAGTATGAGCCTGCATATTGCTTCCTATATACAGTATGAGGCCGCATATAGCTTCCTATATACAGTATGAGTCCCTATATAGCCTCCTGAATACAGTGTTTGCCTCCTATATTCAGTGTGAGTCCCCATATAGCCTCTTATATACAGTATGAGCCCCTGTATAGCCTCCTATATCTAACTGCATTCACCTTGGTATCATTCATTTTCTATGAGACTGCTCTATTCTCATATTGAGCATTTATGCATTTAGTAGGGCTTAATGGAATTATTGTGCTTGTTACACATCAACTCTGTAGATGCGCTCACTTATTAGACTTTGGTTGGGGCAACTTTAAAATATAATAATGATAATGGTCCTGTCTAGTGACAAGTTTATTTTACAGGCTTCTGGAGAAAGACACAATGCCAGTCATTCAAGGGTTAATTATTTGGAACATTGAGAGGGACTTTCTAGCCAATGAAACAACAGTATAAAACACCTGTGGTAACTATGGCAACTGTGCTGATGTCATAAACACATGCATCTATGATAGAGGAGAAGATTCCAGAACCACAAGTCATTCAGCCGTAGGAGGAGCCGTACTTGATGTGTCTGGAGACCTGGAGCTTCATCACTCCACAATGGGAGGAAGGGGACACCGCCTAGCCAGCCAGATCAGCCATAGCGCCTAGCCAGCCAGATCAGCCATACCGCCTAGCCAGCCAGATCAATGGGGTGACAGATGTTGCAGCCATATCTCCCTCACGTCCGGTGCTCACCGCCTTCACCTTTATGTGTACGGCCTGGAGAGGTCGCATTAGTCTTCTCCATAACAAATATGACACAATGTACAAATTCTGGTACAATTTGCTGTTACATGTTGGCATTAACCTTCTAAGCCCAAGGGAAGGGCAGTCCTACAGCCATGGTTCCCTAGAGGTTTCCACCACAGGTGGTTTTTCCTCTCCTGAGTGCTGAAGGATGATTCTTCGTGAGTCGGGGGTTCTGCCATTTTCAGTGTCTTTTTCATAGTAATTGGCTGATTCTAAATTTCAGACACTGAATGAAATAATAATTATGAGATTTGGAATAAAATTCGGTCGATTTAACATCCAATAAAAGTGTTTTGTGTGTTTCTTTCACAATCTTGGGTTGGTGGGGTTTTGTTGGGGATCAGGATCCAGCATCTATGATCAAGCCATGAAGCCAGATATGGAGTCGGAACAATTTAACCCTGCGCTGGAAGACAGGACGGAGCAGAGATGACAAAGTGTTACTGCACAATTAGCACAAGTTCACACTCTTCCTTGCATTCAGATACACGAGGGGATTCAGGGCCGGACTGGGACTAAAAAGCAGCCCTGGCACACAAAATTCACCAGCCCACATACAATAAGTGTCCTCAACCCAAATTGTAGAACACTGATAGGTCATGTAGGAATTTGCTTTATCTGTTACCAGGGCCGGAACAAAGTATTTTGGTGCCCAAGGCGGATGAAGCTGAAGGCGCCCATTTTGACTTTCTACCCAGCTAATTCTTCCCTTTTCCATTAGGTCTATGACATCATGTGATTAATAACTGACGAGCTGAATCCTTCTAAGTCAGGCCCATATACATTTGTATCTCTTGAACCTACAACTCCCAGTATGTCCTTAACAATGGTAAGGAGATGCTGGGAGTTGTTATCAGTCTTTATCAGACTGCGGACTATACAGGAACCACAGTACTGATGAGACGCAGTCAGTATCAACAAGTAAAACTTTACATCCTGGTACCTTATAAGTGACCTCTTCTCTGAGTCTTTTCTTTCTCTTAGTCTCCATCTTGTCCAGACGCCATGATGACTTTTCTCATACACATCTCGCTTCTTTAGACTTCCCTCTTCTCCAGTCTCCTGCAGCACATCCCGACACGGAGTCCTTTAAAAATAACAGTGTTATTAACATGCTGCTGAATAAAAAATATCTGTCCATATTATGACCTAAATAAGCCTCCTCTAGTATATGGCCTCCACCCTGTCCTGTAGTCCATCTGGTCAGAGATGGTAGCTGAGAAAACACAGAATAAAATGAAACAATATCATCAGAACAGAAAGCAGGTTACACTCACAATATGCCAAGAACAGCCCTACGCCTTAAATAGGGGGATTATAAAAGTGAGCACACTCCCAACATGGAATTATCTACTAAAGACATGGAATCAATAATCCTCTCATAAAGTCGTCCTTAATTCATATATATTAACCTCTGGAAATTAATTATCCACATTAATTAATAGTAGGAAAAACCATATGCATTTTATAAATATCTCTAGTTATTTACATAGTTTTATTAAAAATTATTTGAGAAAATGCATCATATAATCTTATATATATTTTATATTGTTATGCTGCCACCTAGTGGTACAAAAAAAATTATCCATTGAAAAATTAATGAGTACCTATCTTCATTTATTTTCTTTCCTAATATTCCTCATATATGAATTGTAAAGAGCACCGAGCACTACTCAATTGCATAAAAATAAAAAATCAATGAAGTGCATAATGCAAAAATAGTTTATAGAAATGTGCATGCATAGTGCAGAAACGCTTATTATAAATAGCGCCAGGCAGTCTTCACAACACAAACATACATGAGCCTCAGAACAACATACCACAGGTTAAATGCTGAAGGACCACATGTAGGAATCCCCTTAACGCGCGTTTCGCGTTATTGCGCCTTCTGAAGGGGAGCGATGACATCACTTCATGGCGCCTGCTGCACTGAGATAAACGGGCGATTTAGAACGCTTCCTGCAGACACCGGAGCGGTTGGGGAACGAGGAGAGGTAAGTATTCTATATTTTTTTTAAATCAGTGAGAACATTATGGTGGCCAGAATGCTGCACAGAGGACTATGGGGAATGCATTATACTGCATGGAGGACTATGTGGAATGCGTTATACTATATAGTGGACTATGGGGATGCATTATACTATATGGAGGACTATAGGGAGTGCATTATACTATATGTAGGACTATGGGGAGCACAATATACTGTTTGAAGTACGATGGGTAGTGCAGTATATTACATGGAGGGATATGGAGAGTGCATTATATAATATGACAGACTGTGAGGTGCATTATACTATATGGAAGGCAATGTGGTGCTATTATATTTGGAGTGCTATGTGGGAGGCTTTATGCAGTATGCAAACAAGTATACAATGTGAATGTTTACGTAGGGTCAATTATATCGTGTGGGAGTAATTATACATTCTGGAAAGGTGTGGGGTCATTATACTGTATGTAGGCCACTACTACATGGAGGCTATGTGAGGGTCACAGTTGGGGGATCATATTGTGTTTGGGTATCCATACTTTTCTGGGGTAGTTGAGGGGTGGGGTACAATAGGGTAATCAAACTGCATGTAGAGGGTACTGTGGATAAAAACACTGTGGATTTCACTGTTATCTTACAGTGTTTGTGTGGCACTTTTGTTGACATCATACTATGAGTGCAATGAAAGCAGAATCTAGGTCTCCAGTAGGTGGAATATTAGAGGGTGCACAGTAGGTGCAGTAATAGGAACACATATGGCAGCAGCAGCTTAGCATTTGCTTATCTGCATAAGGAGTTTGTGCAGGTTGGCGGAACATGGGAACGGTGCAGGAAATGTGAGAAGTCTGATGTCACTTTGTTCTAATCTCTGCAGCTGAGTCCTGGCTGGAAGAAGTTGCCATGTTGGTCTGGGCCAGATGGAAAAGACGTGAAAAGTGAACAACTCCACCATAAAGAACGTCAGCATATGGTGGTAATATCAGTGTTGGTCTTTGTATAGAGATTTTTCATTTTAGTAACAGGGAGGTCATCTGCTGAGGTTCTCCTACATCCAGTATTGGGGTGCGCTACCATAGTTGTAATAAGGATTACCTGGTTAAGGGCCCACCACAAAGTTTTTCCTTCCTGAACCAAACCCTGACCTATGCTTCTGCTTGGCATGTAATTACTTGTGAAATAACTTATCTAACCACAAAGGAAAAGTTTATTTAAACAAACCTGGCACTGATTTGAAGGACAGTATCAAATGTGACAATGCTGCAACCCCACCCCCCCATTTGTTTGCAGATACCTTGAGAAATATGCAGTGCTGAGTCGAAATGTGTATGCCAGAAAACAAAGACTGTTATGAGCTCATTTTCTCCTTCACCTTTGATGTCCGATGAACTCCCTCTGCTGGTGAAAGGAGGTAGTGAAATCGATTTGGATGGGAAAAACCTGTCATCTGAACAGGTGGAGTGTGATTGGACATCCGGAGTCTTTGAGTGGATATAAGGCCGCCGACGCCCTGCTGGGTTGCTGGTGATCCTCTCTGCTCTGAGCTCTGGCCTCCAGTTTAGTCCTGTCTACTAAAGCTAAGTTTTTGCTCTGCTATTGTTCCATGAGATTTTGTCTGGTTTACTTAGTGTTTGTGTTCAGCCAGCCCTGGTTGGGACTGGCTGAACTCCATTTTTTGTCTCTGATCAGTTGATCTCTTTGCTCTGTTTTCAGAATATACCTGAGTGCTGATATAGTGATTTTGAAGTCTAGTGACTTCAGGGCCTTTTCTATCAGACGTGTTGGACATTATTTTTGGCAGGGTTTTTGCGTGATTGCAGACAGTTGCTTTTCTTTCCTGTCCTATCTAGTTAGTGAGGGCCCCATCATTTGCTCAGCCTGTCTTTCTGTCTGTGTTTGTGTTTTCATCTGTTTTCACCATCAATACATGTTGGGGGCTGTCTATTGCTTTGGGGTCTGCTCTGGGGCAGTTTAGATTTCCCCTTTCTTTCTTTAGGTTTATTTAGTTCTCCGGCTGTGAACGAGGTGTCTAGGACCACCGTAGGAACACCCCACGGCTCCTGTTAGTTGTTGTGAATAGGATCAGGGGTCTGCAATCCGCTAGCTACCAACCTCTCCGGTTTTTTGGACTTAGCTTGTATTTTTGTTTTTTCCTCCTCCGGTGACTCATTCATAACAGAATCACCAGCCATACCGCAGATTCTAGGGTGCTCAATAGCAGGAAAGAATTGTAAAAAAAAAAAAAAAAAATTGTCAGAATTTTTTTTTTTTAATGTATATTTTTTCCTCTTTTTCTCTGGGGCCGTAGGAGGAATTTTCTTAATGGAGATTAAGCAATTGTCTGATCGTGTAGAGCAGCTGGCTGCTGAAGTGTGGGGAATTTCCGCCTATCTTGCTCATTCACATGCTGCTGAACCAAAGATTCCTACTCCTGATGTGTTTTTTGGGGATCGGTCTTAATTTTTGAATTTTAAGAATAATTGTAAATTATTTCTTGCCTTGAAGCCTAACTCATAGGGGAGCTCTGCACAGCAGGTTAAAATTATGGCAAGAAAAAAGCAGCTAAGTAAAGAAAAACGAGTGGCCATCATTACTTTAAGAAATGAAGGTCAGTCAGTACGAAAAATTGGGAAAACTTTGAAAGTGTCCCCAAGTGCAGTGGCAAAAAACATCAAGTGCTACAAAGAAAATGGCTCACGAGGACCGCCAAAGGAAATGAACACTAAGAGTCACCTCTGCTGCAGAGGATAAGTTCATCCGAGTCACCAGCCTCAGAAATCGCAGGTTAACAGCAGCTCAGATTAGAGACCAGGTCAATGCCACACAGAGTTCTAGTAGCAGACACATCTCTACAACAACTGTTAAGAGGAGACTTTGTGCAGCAGGCCTTCATGGTAAAATAGCTGCTAGGAAACCACTGCTAAGGACAGGCAACAAGCAGAAGACTTGTTTAGGCTAAAGAACACAAGGAATGGACATTAGACCAGTGGACATCTGTGCTTTGGTCTGATGAGTCCAAATTTGAGATCTTTGGTTCCAACCACCGTGTCTTTGTGAGACGCAGAAAAGGTGAACGGATGGACTCTACATGCCTGGTTCGCACCGTGAAGCATGGAGAAGGAGGTGAGATGGTGTGGGGGTGCTTTGCTGGTGACACTGTTGGGGATTTATTCAAAATTGAAGGCATACTGAACCAGCATGGCTACCACAGCATCTTGCAGCGACATGCTATTCCATCCGGATTGTGTTTGGTTGGACCATCATTTATTTTTCAACAGGACAATGACCCCAAACACACCTCCAGGCTGTGTAAGGGCTATTTGACCAAGAAGGAGAGTGATGGAGTGCTACGCCAGATGACCTGGCCTCCACAGTCACCAGACCTGAACCCAGTCGAGATGGTTTGGGGTGACCTGGACCGCAGAGTAAAGGCAAAAGGGCCAACAAGTGCTAAGCATCTCTGGGAACTCCTTCAAGACTGTTGGAAGACCATTTCCAGTGACTACCTCTTGAAGCTCATCAAGAAAATGCCAAGAGTGTGCAAAGCAGTAATCAAAGCAAAAGGTGGCTACTTTGAAGAATCTAGAATATAAGACATATTTTGAGTTGTTTCACAGTTTTTTGTTAATTATATAATTCCACATGTGTTAATTCATAGTTTTGATGCCTTCAGAGTGAATCTACAATTTTCATAGTCATGAAAATAAAGAAAACTCTTTGAATGAGAAGGTGTGTCCAAACTTTTGGTCTGTACTATATATGTGTAATCGATATTATACAGTGTATTACATATTTACAATTTATTACAGTTTTTTTGTGTTCTAAAGTTGTATTCCAATAAATAGATATTATGTTCTATCTAAATATGTCGATTAGTAGATCATAGAAATGATTAAATGTCTGATGTCTGATGTCTTCTCTTCCATCCTCCCAGTGGATGGCCATGGAACAAGGAGGTGGAATAAGATTCTGCAGGTGAACAACTGGCTACGTCGATGGTGCCGTCAGCAACGATTTGGATTTCTGGATCACGGAGTGAACTACTTATACGATGGACTACTTGCTAGAGATGGGGTGCACCTTACGAAGACTGGAAAGCATGTATTTGGAAGTCGCCTTGCTACACTTGTAAGGAGAGCTTTAAACTAGAACAACATGGGAAGGGAAGCAAAAGACCAGAAAAAGCCATACACCTGACAAATGCTATTGAGAACTCTGCTATTAGAAGTGGAAAGGAAGAACAAAGACGAAAGAATCTAATTAATAAAAATATTGGAGAAAGAGAAACCAATCACAAACTAAAATGTTTCTATACTAATGCACAAAGCATGGGCAACAAACAAGGAGAATTGGAACTACTAACACAGGAACAGAAATATGATGTAATTGGAATCACTGAAACTTGGTGGGACAATACACATGATTGGAATACAAGACTAGAAGGATACAACTTATTTGCAAGAAACAGACTTGATAAATGAGGAGGGGGTGTCGCATTGTATGTTCGAAACGCGTATATCTGCACAGAGATTGAAGCTTCAGAGACTGGGAGTTCTGTGGAAACTGTTTGGGTAAGAATACAAGGACAGAACAATGGAAAGGACACCATTGTAGGCATTTACTACAGGCCGCCTGTGCAAGCCGAAGATATAGATGAACTCTTTATGCATCAGATGGCCAAGTTCTCCAAAAAATATGACATAGTTGTCATGGGAGATTTCAACTATCCAGACATTTGTTGGGAATCTCTCTCAGGCAAAACTAACAGGTCAAGGAAATTCTTATCCTCTCTTGCTGACAACTTTATCTTCCAAAAGGTAAGGGAGAAAACAAGGGGAACTGCTACCTTGGATCTAATCCTTATAAACAGGGAGGAAATGGTTGAGGAGGTAAAAGTGGCTGGGACCCTAGGAGGTAGCGACCATGCTATTTTAGAATTTTGGATTACTAGAGGTGGAAGACCTGTGAAGACTCAGACGTCAAGGTTAGATTTCAGAAAGGCAGATTTTAAGGGATTCAGAAAGAGAATTGGAGGGATCCAATGGCTGGATATCCTTAAAGACAAAAATGTCCAGGAAGGATGGGAAATCTTGAAAAATGAAATTCTCAAAGCACAGTTGTTAACAATTCCGAAAAGAGGGAAGAATAGGAAGCATTTAAGGAAACCAGGATGGATGAACACAGAACTTAAGCACATGCTAAAAAGGAAGAAAAAAATGTTTATAAAATGGAAAGAGGGAGGCATATCTAAAGAAGAATATAATGCTGTCTGCAGAACCTGCAGGGCACAAATCAGATTATCTAAAGCTGAAAATGAACTGAGGCTTGCAAGAGATGTCAAAAGCAATAATAAAGGATTTTGGGGATATGTCAAAAGTAAAAGAAAAGTCAAAGATGCTATAGGATTTTTACAGGATGAAAATGATGAAATGGTAAGACAGGATGTTGAGAAGGCTGAACTTTTAAATTCCTATTTTGCATCTGTTTTCTCTCAGAAAGGAAATGCAACATCAACTGTTATTCACTGTCCTATTAAGGGAATAGAAGAATCCAGGATATCTATAAACAGAAAGATAGTGAGGAAACACTTAGCTAACCTAAATGAATTCAAGTCTCCAGGTCCAGATGAATTACACCCCAGAGTACTGAAGGAGATAGCAGAAGAAATTTTTGAACCCCTCTCCATAATCTTTGAAAATTCTTGGAGAACAGGAGAAGTGCCAGAAGACTGGAGAAGAGCAAATGTTGTTCCTATCTTCAAAAAGGGGAAGAAGATGGACCCAGGCAACTATAGGCCGGTGAGTCTGACTTCTATACCAGGAAAGATCTTTGAACAAATTATTAAACAACATGTATGTCAATACCTGGATAAGAATGAAGTGATTAAACAGAGTCAGCATGGGTTTCTAACTAATAAGTCATGTCAGACTAACTTAATTTCCTTCTATGACGGTATCACTGATTGGGTGGATCAAGGAAATGCTGTAGATATAGTATATCTTGACTTCAGCAAAGCATTTGACAAAGTCTCTCATACAATCCTTATTGAAAAAATGACTAAGTATGGAATGGACAAGGCAACTGTTAGGTGGATTCATAGCTGGCTTAGTGATCGGACCCAAAGAGTGGTCGTAAATGGCTGCACATCCAGTTGGAAGAATGTCTCAAGTGGGGTACCACAGGGCTCTGTCCTGGGCCCTGTATTGTTCAACATCTTTATCAACGATTTAGATGAAGGAATTGAGGGTAAACTGATTAAATTTGCTGATGACACAAAGCTAGGAGGGATAGCTAATACTAGAGAAGAGAGAGAGAGGATTCAAAAAGATTTAAATAAACTGGAGAAGTGGGCAGCAACTAACAGAATGGTTTTTAACAGGGAGAAATGCAAAGTACTACATCTGGGCAATAAAAATGAAAAAAGCATATATAGAATGGGAGGAATAGGGCTAAGTGACAGCACATGTGAAAAAGACTTGGGTATACTAATAGATCACAGACTGAATATGAGTCAACAGTGTGATGCAGCAGCAAAAAAGGCAAATGCAATTCTAGGATGTATTAACAGAAGCATACAGTCTAGATCACGTGAAGTCATTATTTCCCTCTACTCCTCTTTGGTCAGACCTCATCTGGAATATTGTGTCCAGTTTTGGGCACCACATTTTAAAAAAGACATCAACAAACTGGAGCAAGTTCAGAAAAGAGCGACCAGAATGGTGACCGGTCTGCAAACCCTGTCTTATGAGGAAAGGTTGCAGGATTTGGGAATGTTCAGTTTGCAAAAGAGAAGACTGAGAGGAGACTTAATAGCTGTCTACAAATATCTAAAGGGCTGTCACATTGTAGAAGGATCAACTTTATTCTCATTTGCACAAGCAAAGACTAGAAGCAATGGGATGAAACTGAATGGGAAGAGACACAGATTAGATATTAGAAAAAACTTTTTGACAGTTAGAGTGATCAATGAGTGGAACAGGCTGCCACGAGAAGTGGTGAGTTCTCCTTCAATGGAAGTCTTCAAACAGAGGCTGGACAGACATCTGACTGGGATGATTTAGCGAATCCTGCTTTGAGCAGGGAGTTGGACCAGATGGCCCAGGAGGTCCCTTCCAACTCTACGATTCTATGATTCTATACTACAATAAATTTTTCACTTAAATATAATCAATATATGTGGGAGTCGAAGTCGGAGTAAGGGAAATTGAGGAGTCGGAGTCGCAGGTTTGGCTTAGGCCTCTTTCACACTTCAGTTTTTTGCATCAGTCCAAATCCGCCAAAAGGACGGATGGCGGATCCGTTTTAGTACTGATGACAACGGATGCCACCCGTCCGTTTTTTTGACGGATCCGACAAATGAAGAATTGTAAAGGAATCGCAGCCTGGAAAAGGAGAGAGAGAGACGACCCCTGATGAGTTTGTTGAGGGGAAAACCCTGACTGTCACTGGGATCGGGGGTACCCGCTGTCCCTTGCCAGTGGCCCGGGTATTTCTTGATTGGGGTGCTGGGAGCGGGGTGAGGGAAGTGGGAGTGTCTGAAAACCTGCCCACTGATGTTTTATTGGGGACTGACTTGGGGAGGATGGTTGCATACTATGTCCCTGACAACCTTTCCCAATCTGATAATAAGGGTAACGTTAACCCTGGTGTTGATGATGATGATGGGAAACTGAAAGTGTTACCTGCTAATGCCTTGATGAGTAATGATGCAACTAACAACCATTCTTTCCGCAGGAATGATGCTGATGGTGATGTGAATGTACCAAAGCAATCTGATAACCCTTCTTTTCCTAGGAATGATGATAATGATGATGATGATGATGTATCTGTGCCGACTGAACCTGTTAACCATTTCTTTGAAACGGTAGATGTGTCCACAGGTACCGAAGTGCTCAGCCCCGTCACTCTGCGGAGTGAGACGGCTGAGGAACCAATGGCAGGAGCAAGCAACGGTGCTCAGGGAAATGGAGAAGTGCATGAGGACCATGAGGAAGGTAATGCCATGCAACTGACCAGTGCCACCGAGGAAGGTAACTGGCCCATAAGTAGCACTGCTCCTGAAGTTTTGGTGGTGGATGGGGACATAGAGCTCATAGCAGCACCGACTGGTGGTTCTGTAGAAATTCCCAGGGAGACAGCATACGTAGCAGCTGTCACACGCAGTCAGAGTGCCCAGATCGCAGGTAGCGCCCTGTCTTCTGGACCCTCTTCTGCTACAGGAGAGACTGACCAGAGGTGACCCCAGAGCCGGTTCCAGAGGGTCCCAGTGCGGAAGGAACCCTGACGTCACTTCTGGCTGCCTCTAGCAAGGAGTTCCAGGCTGCTCTGCACTCAGATGCCAGCCTGGAGAAATTGAGACACCTCGCCGAGACGCCCACCTCCGAGCCTGATAAGGAGAGGGTGTTCTGGGAACGAGGAAGGTTGTACTGTGAGACAGTACCCGGAGATTCCCAAAAGGAGTGGTTGAGGGAAAGACAGCTAGTCGTCCCCTTACAGTTTAGAACTGAGTTGTTGCCGATTGCCCATGAGATTCCACTCGCTGGACACTTGGGGATCAGCAAAACAAAGGCACGGCTGTCTCAACACTTCTATTGGCCCAAGATGGGGACAGATGTAACACAATACTGCCGCTCCTGTGACACCTGTCAAAAGGTGGGTAAGGCGGGGCCTGCTCTTAAGGCTCCCCTTATTCCTTTGCCGGTGATAGAGGAGCCTTTCCAGAGAATCGCGGTGGACATTGTAGGCACGCTGGCCATCCCCAGCAGCGCTGGAAGATCCCCTCCTGGACATGCTGGCCCAAGCCAAGGCCAATGGGTCCATTGAGGACATGGAGATAAGTTGTTTGCTAACCGTATCCCAGCGGTCGCAGTTGGTGGACGCCCTGAAACCCTTTCGGGCCGTGTTCACCAACCGACCTGGGAGGACGGAGTTAGCGGTTCATGAGGTGGACACCGGGAATCACGCCCCACTACGGCGAACACCTTATCGGATCACTGAGGAGGTGCAACAAGCCATGCGCCAAGAGATCAATGAGATGTTAAGGCTGGGGGTGATTCAATGGTCAAAAAGCGCGTGGGCCTCTCCTGTAGTCCTCGTGCCTAAAAAGGATCGAACCACCCGGTTCTGCGTGGACTACAGGGGGCTCAACGCCATCACAACCTCTGATGCCCACCCGATGCCGCGCATTGAGGATCTGCTTGAGCGGTTGGCGAAAGCAAGGTACATATCCATCATGGATTTGAGTCGGGGATACTGGCGGATTCCCCTGAGCCCTGAGGCGTAGGAGAAATCCGCCTTTATCACCCCCTTTCGACTGTACGAGTCCACAGTCATGCCCTTCGGCATGAAAAATGCCCCTGCCACTTTCCAGCGGATGGTCAACCGCCTGCTTCGGGGACTGGCGGAGTACACGGTGGCGTACTTGGACGACATCACCATCTTCAGTTCCACCTGGGAGGAACACCTTCAGCATCTCCAGGAGGTGCTCAAGCGTTTTCACCAGGCAGGCCTGACTATCAAGCCGGGAAAGTGCCAAATGGGCATGAGCGAGGTCCACTACCTGGAGCAACCAGAAAAGGTGGATGCAATTGCATCCTGGACCACCCCCAGGACCATGAAACAGGTGAAGTCCTTCTTGGGCACTGCAGGGTACTATAGGCGGTTTGCTCAAGACTATAGCGCCCTTACAAAGCCCTTGACTGACCTCACCAAGCAGAGGCTACCCCAAACAGTCAACTGGACAGATGACTGTGAGGCAGCCTTCCAAGCTTTGAAAGCAGCCCTGTGCAACTCTCCATTGTTGATAGCAGTCAACAGCAGTCGCCCGTTTCTGGTACAGACCGACGCCAGCGAGTTTGGCCTCAGTGCTGTGCTCAGCCAGGTCGACTCGGGGAACCAGGAGCACCCCGTGTTGTACCTGAGCCGGAAACTTTTGCCGAGGGAAGTGGCATACTCGACCATCTAGAAGGAGTGTCTGACCATGGTGTGGGCACTGCAACGTTTTCAGCCCTACCTGTACGGGCGCACGTTCACGGTGGTAACCGACCACAACCCTCTGAGCTGGTTGCACACAGTGTCCGGAACCAATGGAAGGTTGCTCCGCTGGAGCCTTGCCCTTCAACAGAACGACTTTACTGTACAACACAAAAAGGGCAGTGAACACGGCAATGCCGATAGGTTGTCCCGCCGGGGCGAACCTGCTGAGGTGCGCATGGCCGATTACCGAGAGGTAATGCCTCCATAGCGCCCTATAAAAGGGGGAGGTGTAATGTAAAATGTCTGTAAGATCTGTGTGTTAAAGTAAAGTATGATGTTTCTAGAACCTTCTAGAAATTCTACATTGCTACACACTGAGGAGACAAGCCTGTCATGTAGCTGCAACCCCCCTCCTTATCAGCTCTGTGCTTGCTGGTAACCTGAAACCGTCCATTTCCTCTCGCAGCCTTCACCCCCTTGCAAGGGAAAGCATTGCTTTGTTCTGAAACCATGAAGCTTGAATACAGGTATAGGAAATATTAAAATAAGCCTAGCACGCACTTCGCTTGTGACAGAGATATGAAACTCACATTTCTGCAAAGGGCACAAAGCCAGCTTTCTAAACCCCTAAGTTTCACGATTCTCGGACTTCCAGAAATTGAGATATGGATTGCTCCCAAATGGAGTGTCCTATCTAGTGCATTCTTGATGTTTATGGTTGTCCTAACTTTTTTAGTTAACTTATAACTGAGAGAGAAGGGGGTTGGACCTCACCAGACCGCCCATTTCGTGAGGTCACAGACTCTAGGCTATAGGTATTCCCTACCAAATTCCAGTTAGTTGGAGCTACAGAGTCCGTGCTGACGAGACGTGCAGATGAGTGGAGATGTGTGGCTCCGCCTTCTCCCCCACATGGTCTGCCTGATACCGACTGAACACATGTGAGTGTTACTTTCTGTCTTTTAATCCCTTTGTTATATTTGTATCTGTACATATTTAATGTCTCAATTTTGTAACAATTCTTTATCTATGTAATCACTGCCCATTTGGGAATAAATGGTAAAAATCTATTAGTTTGCCTCCATGCTCTAAGAAACGAACTATGCGCCTTTTTTAGATAATCGCTACTAATTTGGGGTTTGTCACGGACCCTCTTAATTAACTCTTTGTTTAAGTAAAGCGTGGCTGGTGGCAGCATGGTGCGCGCGGCTGGCTAGGCTAGCTGGCAGTACAGACGGGTCTTACATGCTGAATGAGGGGCTGCGGCCACAGCATTGATAATTCCCTTACTGCAGTAGTCTAGAGGCCTGTGCACAACAAGCAGCCCGTCCGGCGACTAATTATCCTAGGTGCAGTTCCCTGACTGACCTGAGGGTAAGGGGGGCGCCGGAGAGCTGCGAGTTCCAAAGTGGAACTGAGAAAGTAGGATATACATAAATCCCCGCAGTTCTTGGAAGGTTGTTAGCAGTGGTGGGGCATGCAAAATACCCCACTGTGGTAAATTGTTACAGCAAGATTAGCTTGCTGTATTTTGTCACGTGGTGCCGGTGGTGGGATAACTAAGATAAGCCCCCACTGTGCCTGTGATAGCCGTGTGCCGGCAGGGCGTCACGTCCCTCCATCCGCTGACAAACCCGTGTGGGTGGTGGGATCGTGACCTATTGGTGGCACAGGGTCCGCTTTCCGTTGCAATTTGGTGGCAGTGGTCTCGCCAGTTCGTCACATATTGGTGGCAGCGGTGGGATGTTCCTCACAAGCACCATGGAATCAATGGTGCTATATAAATAATAATAATAATAAAAAAGATATACTAATCACTATTTATTTCTCAGCTACAGTATTTATCCCCATGATTAGGATAACGGCAATTTATTGTTTATTCTTGTCAGGTTTTACCTATTAAATATTCTTCTATTTGTCTCATTAATAAGTGACTAGCTTTTCTCCCACTTCTTGTTTTTTTCAGCGTGAGTCTATCACAAATATTTATAATCCTTTTGATTTCCTTGAGGTTGGTATCTAGACTCGCAGCAGTTACAAACCTTTTACTCAGGCGCCACTTTATCTCTCTCCTTCATTTTTTGTTTTTAACAATTTTTCCCTGGACCTGTAGCTGGATATTTCCTTCTTTTGAATTGCACATAGCCTCCTATATACAGTATGAGCCTGCACATAGCCTCCTACATACAGTATGAGGCCGTATATAGCCTCCTATATACAGTATGAGGCCGCATATAGCCTCCTATATACAGTATGAGGCCGCATATAGCCTCCTATACACAGTATGAGGCCGCACATAGCCTCCTATATGCAATATGAGGCCGCAATAGCCTTCTATATACAGTATGAGGCAGCATATTGCCTCCTATATACAGTGTGAGTCCCTATATAGCCTCTTATATACAGTATGAGCCCCTATATAGCCTCCTGAATACAGTGTTTGCCTCCTATATACAGTGTGAGTCCCCGTATAGCCTCTTATATACAGTATGAGTCCCTGTATAGCCTCCTATATACAGTATGAGCCCACATATAGTCTCCTATATACAGTATGAGCCTGCATATTGCTTCCTATATACAGTATGAGGCCGCATATAGCTTCCTATATACAGTATGAGCCCCTATATAGCCTCCTGAATACAGTGTTTGCCTCCTATATACAGTGTGAGTCCCCATATAGCCTCTTATATACAGTATGAGCCCCTGTATAGCCTCCTACATCTAACTGCATTCACCTTGGTATCAATCATTTTCTATGAGATTGCTCTGTTCTCATATTGAGCATTTATGCATTTAGTAGGGCTTAATGGAATTATTGTGCTTGTTACACATCAACTCTGTAGATGCGCTCACTTATTAGACTTTGGTTGGGGCAACTTTAAAATATAATAATGATAATGGTCCTGTCTAGTGACAAGTTTATTTTACAGGCTTCTGGAGAAAGACACAATGCCAGTCATTCAAGGGTTAATTATTTGGAACATTGAGAGGGACTAGCCAATGAAACAACAGTATAAAACACCTGTGGTAACTATGGCAACTGTGCTGATGTCATAAACACATGCATCTATGATAGAGGAGAAGATTCCAGAACCACAAGTCATTCAGCCGTAGGAGGAGCCGTACTTGATGTGTCTGGAGACCTGGAGCTTCATCACTCCACAATGGGAGGAAGGGGACACCGCCTAGCCAGCCAGATCAGCCATACCGCCTAGCCAGCCAGATCAGCCATACCGCCTAGCCAGCCAGATCAGCCATAGCGCCTAGGCAGCCAGATCAGCCATAGCGCCTAGCCAGCCAGATCAATGGGGTGACAGATGTTGCAGCCAGATCTCCCTCACGTCCGGTGCTCGCCGCCTTCACCTTTATGTGTACGGCCTGGAGAGGTCGCATTAGTCTTCTCCATAACAAATATGACACAATGTACAAATTCTGGTACAATTTGCTGTTACATGTTGGCATTAACCTTCTAAGCCCAAGGGAAGGGCAGTCCTACAGCCATGGTTCCCTAGAGGTTTCCACCACAGGTGGTTTTTCCTCTCCTGAGTGCTGAAGGATGATTCTTCGTGAGTCGGGGGTTCTGCCATTTTCAGTGTCTTTTTCATAGTAATTGGCTGATTCTAAATTTCAGACACTGAATGAAATAATAATTATGAGATTTGGAATAAAATTCGGTCGATTTAACATCCAATAAAAGTGTTTTGTGTGTTTCTTTCACAATCTTGGGTTGGTGGTATTTTGTTGGGGATCAGGATCCAGCATCTATGATCAAGCCATGAAGCCAGATATGGAGTCGGAACAATTTAACCCTGCGCTGGAAGACAGGACGGAGCAGAGATGACAAAGTGTTACTGCACAATTAGCACAAGTTCACACTCTTCCTTGCATTCAGATACACGAGGGGATTCAGGGCCGGACTGGGACTAAAAAGCAGCCATGGCACACAAAATTCACCAGCCCACATACAATAAGTGTCCTCAACCCAAATTGTAGAACACTGATAGGTCATGTAGGAATTTGCTTTATCTGTTACCAGGGCCGGAACAAAGTATTTTGGTGCCCAAGGCGGATGAAGCTGAAGGCGCCCATTTTGACTTTCTACCCAGCTAATTCTTCCCTTTTCCATTAGGTCTATGACATCATGTGATTAATAACTGACAAGCTGAATCCTTCTAAGTCAGGCCCATATACATTTGTATCTCATGAACCCACAACTCCCAGTATGTCCTTAACAATGGTAAGGAGATGCTGGGAGTTATCAGTCTTTATCAGACTGCAGACTATACAGGAACCACAGTACTGATGAGACGCAGTCAGTATCAACAAGTAAAAATTTACATCCTGGTACCTTATAAGTGACCTCTTCTCTGAGTCTTTTCTTTCTCTTAGTCTCCATCTTGTCCAGACGCCATGATGACTTTTCTCATCCACATCTCGCTTCTTTAGACTTCCCTCTTCTCCAGCCTCCTGCAGCACATCCCGACACGGAGTCCTTTAAAAATAACAGTGTTATTAACATGCTGCTGAATAAAAAATATCTGTCCATATTATGACCTAAATAAGCCTCCTCTAGTATATGGCCTCCACCCTGTCCTGTAGTCCATCTGGTCAGAGATGGTAGCTGGGAAAACACAGAATAACAAATGAAACAATATCATCAGAACAGAAAGCAGGTTACACTCACAATATGCCAAGAACAGCCCTACGCCTTAAATAGGGGGATTATAAAAGTGAGCACACTCCCAACGTGGAATTATCTACTAAAGACATGGAATCAAAGTCGTCCTTAATTCATATATATTAACCTCTGGAAATTAATTATCCACATTAATTAATAGTAGGAAAAACCATATGCATTTTATAAATATCTCTAGTTATTTACATAGTTTTATTAAAAATTATTTGAGAAAATGCATCATATAATCTTATATATATTCTATATTGTTATGCTGCCACCTAGTGGTACAAAAAAAATTATCCATTGAAAAATTAATGAGTACCTATCTTCATTTATTTTCTTTCCTACTATTCCTCATATATGAATTGTAAAGAGCACCGAGCACTACTCAATTGCATAAAAATAAAAAATCAATGAAGTGCATAATGCAAAAATAGTTTATAGAAATGTGCATGCATAGTGCAGAAACGCTTATTATAAATAGCGCCAGGCAGTCTTCACAACACAAACATACATGAGCCTCAGAACAACATACCACAGGTTAAATGCTGAAGGACCACATGTAGGAATCCCCTTAACGCGCGTTTCGCGTTATTGCGTCTTCTGAAGGGGAGCGATGACATCACTTCATGGCGCCTGCTGCACTGAGATAAACGGGCGATTTAGAACGCTTCCTGCAGACACCGGAGCGGTTGGGGAATGAGGAGAGGTAAGTATTCTATATTTTTTTTTAAATCAGTGAGAACATTATGGTGGCCAGAATACTGCACAGAGGATTATGGGGAATGCATTATACTGCATGGAGGACTATGTGGAATGCGTTATACTATATAGTGGACTATGGGGATGCATTATACTATATGGAGGACTATAGGGAGTGCATTATACTATATGTAGGACTATGGGGAGCACAATATACTGTTTGAAGTACGATGGGTAGTGCAGTATATTACATGGAGGGATATGGAGAGTGCATTATATAATATGACGGACTGTGAGGTGCATTATACTATATGGAAGGCAATGTGGTCCTATTATATTTGGAGTGCTATGTTAGAGGCTTTATGCAGTATGCAAACAAGTATACAATGTGAATGTTTACGTAGGGTCAATTATATCGTGTTGGAGTAATTATACATTCTGGAAAGGTGTGGGGTCATTATACTGTATGTAGGCCACTACTACATGGAGGCTATGTGAGGGTCACAGTTGGGGGATCATATTGTGTTTGGGTAGCCATACTTTTCTGGGGTAGTTGAGGGGTGGGGTACAATAGGGTAATCAAACTGCATGTAGAGGGTACTGTGGATAAAAACACTGTGGATTTCACTGTTATCTTACAGTGTTTGTGTGGCACTTTTGTTGACATCATACTATGAGTGCAATGAAAGCAGAATCTAGGTCTCCAGTAGGTGGAATATTAGAGGGCGCACAGTAGGTGCAGTAATAGGAACACATATGGCAGCAGCCGCTTAGCATTTGCTTATCTGCATAAGGAGTTTGTGCAGGTTGGCGGAACATGGGAACGGTGCAGGAAATGTGAGAAGTCTGATGTCACTTTGTTCTAATCTCTGCAGCTGAGTCCTGGCTGGAAGAAGTTGCCATGTTGGTCTGGGCCAGATGGAAAAGACGTGAAAAGTGAACAACTCCACCATAAAGAACGTCAGCATATGGTGTTAATATCAGTGTTGGTCTTTGTATAGAGATTTTTCATTTTAGTAACAGGGAGGACATCTGCTGAGGTTCTCCTACATCCAGTATTGGGGTGCGCTACCATAGTTGTAATAAGGATTACCTGGTTAAGGGCCCACCACAAAGTTTTTCCTTCCTGAACCAAACCCTGACCTATGCTTCTGCTTGGCATGTAATTACTTGTGAAATAACTTATCTAACCACAAAGGAAAAGTTTATTTAAACAAACCTGGCACTGATTTGAAGGACAGTATCAAATGTGACAATGCTGCAACCCCACCCCCCCATTTGTTTGCAGATACCTTGAGAAATATGCAGTGCTGAGTCGAAATGTGTATGCCAGAAAACAAAGACTGTTATGAGCTCATTTTCTCCTTCACCTTTGATGTCCGATGAACTCCCTCTGCTGGTGAAAGGAGGTAGTGAAATCGATTTGGATGGGAAAAACCTGTCATCTGAACAGGTGGAGTGTGATTGGACATCCGGAGTCTTTGAGTGGATATAAGGCCGCCGACGCCCTGCTGGGTTGCTGGTGATCCTCTCTGCTCTGAGCTCTGGCCTCCAGTTTAGTCCTGTCTACTAAAGCTAAGTTTTTGCTCTGCTATTGTCCAATGATATTTTGTCTGGTTTACTTAGTGTTTGTGTTCAGCCAGCCCTGGTTGGGACTGGCTGAACTCCATTTTTTGTCTCTGATCAGTTGATCTCTTTGCTCTGTTTTCAGAATATACTTGAGTGCTGATATAGTGATTTTGAAGTCTAGTGACTTCAGGGCCTTTTCTATCAGACGTGTTGGACATTATTTTTGGCAGGGTTTTTGCGTGATTGCAGACAATTGCTTTTCTTTCCTGTCCTATCTAGTTAGTGAGGGCCCCATCATTTGCTCAGCCTGTCTTTCTGACTGTGTTTGTGTTTTCATCTGTTTTCACCGTCAATACATGTTGGGGGCTGTCTATTGCTTTGGGGTCTGCTCTGGGGCAGTTTAGATTTCCCCTTTCTTTCTTTAGGTTTATTTAGTTCTCCGGCTGTGAACGAGGTGTCTAGGACCACCGTAGGAACACCCCACGGCTACTGTTAGTTGTTGTGAATAGGATCAGGGGTCTGCAATCCGCTAGCTACCAACCTCTCCGGTTTTCTGGACTTAGCTTGTATTTTTGTTTTTTCCTCCTCCGGTGACTCATTCATAACAGAATCACCAGCCATACCGAAGATTCTAGGGTGCTCAATAGCAGGAAAGAATTGTAAAAAAAAAAAAATTGTCAGAATTTTTTTTTTTTATGTATATTTTTTCCACTTTTTCTCTGGGGCCGTAGGAGGAATTTTCTTAATGGAGATTAAGCAATTGTCTGATCGTGTGGAGCAGCTGGCTTCTGAAGTGCGGGGAATTTCCACCTATCTTGCTCATTCACATGCTGCTGAACCAAAGATTCCTACTCCTGATGTGTTTTTTGGGGATCGGTCTAAATTTTTGAATTTTAAGAATAATTGTAAATTATTTTTTGCCTTGAAGCCTAACTCATCGGGGAGCTCTGCCCAGCAGGTTAAAATTATGGCAAGAAAAAAGCAGCTAAGTAAAGAAAAACGAGTGGCCATCATTACTTTACACAGTTCCGAAAAATTGGGAAAACTTTGAAAGTGTCTCCAAGTGCAGCGGCAAAAAACATCAAGTGCTACAAAGAAAATGGCTCACGAGGACCGCCAAAGGAAAGGAAGACCAAGAGTCACCTCTGCTGCAGAGTATAGGTTCATCCGAGTCACCAGCCTCAGAAATCGCAGGTTAACAGCAGCTCAGATTAGAGACCAGGTCAATGCCACACAGAGTTCTAGCAGCAGACACATCTCTACAACAACTGTTAAGATGAGACTTTGTGCAGCAGGCCTTCATGGTAAAATAGCTGCTAGGAAACCACTGCTAAGGACAGGCAACAAGCAGAAGACTTGTTTAGGCTAAAGAACACAAGGAATGGACATTAGACCAGTGGACATCTGTGCTTTGGTCTGATGAGTCCAAATTTGAGATCTTTGGTTCCAACCACTGTGTCTTTGTGCGACGCAGAAAAGGTGAACGGATGGACTCTACATGCCTGGTTCCCACCGTGAAGCATGGAGAAGGAGGTGAGATGGTGTGGGGGTACTTTGCTGGTGACACTGTTGTTGGGGATTTATTCAAAATTGAAGGCATACTGAACCAGCATGGCTACCACAGCATCTTGCAGCGACATGCTATTCCATCCGGATTGTGTTTGGTTGGACCATCATTTATTTTTCAACAGGACAATGACCCCAAACACACCTCCAGGCTGTGTAAGGGCTACTTGACCAAGAAGGAGAGTGATGGGGTGCTACGCCAGATGACCTGGCCTCCACAGTCACCAGACCTGAACCCAGTCGAGATGGTTTGGGGTGAGCTGGACCGCAGAGTACAGGCAAAAGGGCCAACAAGTGCTAAGCATCTCTGGGAACTCCTTCAAGACTGTTGGAAGACCATTTCCAGTGACTACCTCTTGAAGCTCATCAAGAAAATGCAAAGAGTGTGCAAAGCAGTAATCAAAGCAAAAGGTGGCTACTTTGAAGAACCTAGAATATAAGACATATTTTGAGTTGTTTCACACTTTTTTGTTAATTATATAATTCCACATGTATTAATTCATAGTTTTGATGCCTTCAGAGTGAATCTACAATTTTCATAGTCATGAAAATAAAGAAAACTGTTTGAATGAGAAGGTGTGTCCAAACTTTTGGTCTGTACTATATATGTGTAATCGATATTATACAGTGTATTACATATTTACAATTTATTACAGTTTTTTTGTGTTCTAAAGTTGTATTCCAATAAATAGATATTATTTACTATCTAAATATGTTGATTATTAGATCATAGAAATGATTAAATGTCTGATGTTCACATTGTACTACAATACATTTTTCACTTGAATATAAGCAATATATGTGGGAGTCGGAGTCGGAGTAAGGGAAATTGAGGAGTCGGAGTCGCAGGTTTGGCTTAGGCCTCTTTCACACTTCAGTTTTTTGCATCAGTCCAAATCCGCCAAAAGGACGGATGGCGGATCCGTTTTAGTACTGATGACAACGGATGCCACCCGTCCGTTTTTTTGACGGATCCAAGAAATGAAGAATTTTAAAGGAATCGCAGCCTGGAAAAGGAGAGAGAGAGAGAGAGAGAGAGAGAGAGAGACGACCCCTGAAGAGTTTGTTGAGGGGAAAACCCTGACTGTCACTGGGATCGGGGGTACCCGCTGTCCCTTGCCGGTGGCCTGGGTATTTCTTGATTGGGGTGCTGGGAGCGGGGTGAGGGAAGTGGGAGTGTCTGAAAACCTGCCCACTGATGTTTTGTTGGGGACTGACTTGGGGAGGATGGTTGCATACTATGTCCCTGACACCCTTTCCCAATCTAATAATAAGGGTAACGTTAACCCTGGTGTTGATGATGATGATGATGGGAAACTGAAAGTGTTACCTGCTAATGCCTTGATGAGTAATGATGCAACTAACAACCATTCTTTCCCCAGGAATGATGCTGATGGTGATGTGAATGTACCAAAGCAATCTGATAACCCTTCTTCTCCTAGGAATGATGATAATGATGATGATGATGATGTATCTGTGCCGACTGAACCTGTTAACCATTTCTTTGAAACGGTAGATGTGTCCACAGGTACCGAAGTGCTCAGCCCCGTCACTCTGCGGAGTGAGACGGCTGAGGAACCAATGGCAGGAGCAAGCAACGGTGCTCAGGGAAATGGGGAAGTGCATGAAGACCATGAGGAAGGTAATGCCATGCAACTGACCAGTGCCACCGAGGAAGGTAACTGGCCCATAAGTAGCACTGCTCCTGAAGTGTTGGTGGTGGATGGGGACATAGAGCTCATAGCAGCACCGACTGGTGGTTCTGTAGAAATTCCCAGGGAGATAGCATACGTAGCAGCTGTCACACGCAGTCAGAGTGCCCAGATCGCAGGTAGCGCCCTGTCTTCTGGACCCTCTTCTGCTACAGGAGAGACTGACCAGAGGTGACCCCAGAGCCGGTTCCAGAGGGTCCCAGTGCGGAAGGAACCCTGGCGTCACTTCTGGCAGCCTCTAGCAAGGAGTTCCAGGCTGCTCTGCACTCAGATGCCAGCCTGGAGAAATTGAGACACCTCGCCGAGACGCCCACCTCCGAGCCTGATAAGGAGAGGGTGTTCTGGGAATGAGGAAGGTTGTACTGTGAGACAGTACCCGGAGATTCCCAAAAGGAGTGGTTGAGGGAAAGACAGCTAGTCGTCCCCTTACAGTTTAGAACTGAGTTGTTGCCGATTGCCCTTGAGATTCCACTCGCTGGACACTTGGGGATCAGCAAAACAAAGGCACGGCTGTCTCAACACTTCTATTGGCCCAAGATGGGGACAGATGTAACACAATACTGCCGCTCCTATGACACCTGTCAAAAGGTGGGTAAGGCAGGGCCTGCTCTTAAGGCTCCCCTTATTCCTTTGCCGGTGATAGAGGAGCCTTTCCAGAGAATCGCGGTGGACATTGTAGGCCCGCTGGCCATCCCCAGCAGCTCTGGAAGATCCCCTCCTGGACATGCTGGCCCAAGCCAAGGCCAATGGGTCCATTGAGGACATGGAGATAAGTTGTTTGCTAACCGTATCCCAGCGGTCGCAGTTGGTGGAAGCCCTGAAACCCTTTCGGGCCGTGTTCACCAACCGACCTGGGAGGACGGAGTTAGCGGTTCATGAGGTGGACACCGGGAATCACGCCCCACTTTGGCGAACACCTTATCGGATCACTGAGGAGGTGCAACAAGCCATGCGCCAAGAGATCAATGAGATGTTAAGGCTGGGGGTGATTCAATGGTCAAAAAGCGCGTGGGTCTCTCCTGTAGTCCTCGTGCCTAAAAAGGATCGAACCACCCGGTTCTGCGTGGACTACAGGGGGCTCAACGCCATCACAACCTCTGATGCCCACCCGATGCCGCGCATTGAGGATCTGCTTGAGCGGTTGGCGAAAGCAAGGTACATATCCATCATGGATTTGAGTCGGGGATACTGGCGGATTCCCCTGAGCCCTGAGGCGCAGGAGAAATCCGCCTTTTTTTCCATGGTACATGACGGCACCACGAGAGAGGGGATCCGCCCCATGAGGACAGGAAACCTTCAAGATAAAAGGGGGCGGCTCCTCTCTCCGCATCAGTTGGTTTCCTGTCCTTGACGGGGAACCCTCAAGATGAAAGCCTCTTTTAAGATTCCGAAGAGGATGCCTGGACCTGGGTCGGGTGATTTATGGCAGGCATGGGTTTGCTACGCCCGACGCCGGGTACCGGTAGTCGCCTCGGGGGCCATATATGTCTATGTCCCCCCTGAGCGAAAGCATGGCCACAGCCGGAGGGCAGATGCCCAGGCGAAGCGAGATACCTTGGCGGTGGACCCTCCACACAAGACAGGTCCAGGGAGGCCACTTGTAGTGTTCCCTCCCTGTTGACATACAAGTGGCCATGCAGCCCAGGAGACACATCGGTGCCCGGGCAGAAGAGCTCCTCGGAGGCCACAGACGGTGACCCTCCCTGTCGAAGCCCAGACACCGGACCCCACAGCGTACCTGCAGTCAGAAGGTGCTCTGCAGCATGGGAGTCCAGGGATCAGATCCCACCATGGATGACATCAGCACGGATGCGGCTCAGGTGTGACTGATCTGTGGTCCAGGTCCATCGGGGGTAAGGGTTGTCTGGGGGCCCTGAAACAGGCAGGGCCCAAGCGCTCACCCGGCCCGGGTTCGTCTGGCTGCACCGGGGGCGCGCACTCGGAGCGCGCATAATGGCCGACGAACCGGAAGCGGTTGCGTGCGACCCGGAAGTGAAGGGGGCGCACAGCACCGCGGGGCCTGGGAGAGGCAGGAAGTGTGCGCGGTCCCGGGGGGGAGCACGCAGACGCAAGGGGCGCGCATGGGTGCGCGCGCGTCCACACAGCAGGCGGAACAGGTGCGAGACCAGCTGGTCTAAAAAAAAAAACAAAAGAAAAAAAAAAAAGAAAGAGAAAGTACTATTTAAGATCGCCAGGGAAGGCGAGCAGGCGTCACAGCACCAATTTTGAGTGGGGTGACTGCTTGCAGCCATAAGCAGCATAATGGATAGCCCTTCGCCAGAGCATATACAACCGCGCCAGGAAGCGAAGGAGAGGCGGTCGTGCTCAGACGAAAAAGCAAAAGCACGCCGCAGCAGTAGTGTGAGCCACTCGGGCAGCGCACGGGCGGATCGTCACCACAGGAAAGAGGGGTCCATAGTCTCGTTGGGAGACAGTGAGAGGACCAGCCAACCTCCAGATCCGGTACCCATTTTATGAAGCGTCCGAGTGGTGAGTGAACTTCGAGAAAGTCCAGTAATCTAATGTCTGTTCTCTTTCTCTTTTTTCCTCTCTTTTCCTCTCCTCCTCCTCTTATATATATATTGTCGGGGTGGAGTATAGGAGGTCCCTAAGAAATTTAGAGGAAAGTCAAAAAATAAAGAATGTGCTTTATGTAGAAGTCCCGTAGAAGCAGCCTGGAACAAAAAATTATGCCAGGAGTGCATTAACAAGACCATAGCGGAGGAGACACCCTCATTTTCGGATAGTCTGAGGGCTATAATTCAGACAGAAGTCTCCAAGTCAGTAAGAGCATTACAAACGGTAGATACAGAAAGGAAAACTAGGAGATCAAGCCCCTCAGGGGTCTCTCAACAGGACTCTACAGGGTCAGAAGACGACTCAAATAAGTCGCAGTTTTCAGGAAGTAGCTCGGACGGGGAAGATACGTTTCCAGTAGAAACTACAGATGAACTCATTAAAGCAGTTAGATCTACCATGGGGCTAGTGGAAGAGCGGACAAAAAAGACAGCCCAAGATCTCATGTTTAGTGGACTGCAAAAGAGAAAACGTAGGACCTTCCCGGTTAATGAGCAACTGAAAGCACTCATAAAACGCGAATGGGAAAAACCAGAAAGGAAGTCCCAGATAACAAATTCCCTGAAGAGGAGATACCCATTTGAGGAGGAGGCATCCTCATCCTGGGATAGGGCCCCCAAAATTGATGTGGCGATATCAAAGGTCGCCAGAAAATCCTCCCTACCCTTTGAGGACCTGGGGTTTCTAAAAGAGCCGCTGGACCGAAAGGCGGATAGTTGCCTTAAGGCAGCCTGGGAAACCTCGGCTGGGGCACTAAGACCCGCCATCGCAGCCACTTGTGTGGCTAGGTCCCTAAAGATATGGACAGACAACTTGGAGGATCAATTAGAACAAGGAGTTCCCAGAGAGACGATTCTAGAATCATTGCCGGCTATTAGAGCAGCGGCGAACTTTCTCGCAGAGGCGTCAGCAGATTCGGACAGACTAGCGTCAAAGTCGGCAGCCTTAACCAATGTAGGACGGCGTGCGGTATGGCTCAAATGCTGGCCGGGGGACACTCAGGCAAAAATGAAACTTTGCTCTCTACCGTGTGAAGGAAATTTCTTGTTCGGTCCGGCATTGGATGAAGTGCTGGAGAAAGCGAGTGATACCAAAAAGAATTTTCCAAAACAACCATTTCAAGCCTTTCGGCGCTCCTTTCAGAGGGGCCGAAAGTTCAAAAGACAACAATTCAGAGGTCGGAACAGAAACAATTCCGACAGGCGATACAGAGGAGGGAGAGGCTTCTATTTCAGTAAGCCCCCGAGAGAAGCCAAAAAACCCACCCAGTGACGGTCCTTCTCAGGTGGGGGGAAGGCTCTCTCACTTCCTCCCAGCCTGGGAAAGGATCTCATCCAGTACCTGGATCCGACAGATAGTAGGGTCAGGTCTGGAATTAAAATTCCACCATTGGCCACCACAAAAATTCATTCAAACTCCGGTACAATCATCTCAGGAAAGACAAAACAGTTTGGAAGAGGAGGTATTATCGCTTGTACAAAAGCTTGTACTGGAAGAGGTTCCAGAAAAAGAAAAGAGGAAAGGCTTTTACTCCCCCCTATTTCTGATAAAGAAACCAGACGATTCCTGGAGGACGATTGTAAATCTGAAAGGCCTCAACAAGTATCTAGTAGTCCCATCCTTCAAGATGGAGACAATAAGATCTACAGTGAAACTCCTCTTCCCTCGGTGTTACATGTCGGTCCTGGATCTCAAGGACGCTTACTATCATGTCCCGATTCGGCAGCAAGACCGCAAATATCTCAGGGTGGCAGTCCAGATAAACTCTCAGTGGCATCATTTTCAATACAAGGCTCTGCCCTTTGGGGTAGCAACAGCCCCCCGGGTCTTTACGAAGTTAATTGTGGAGGTCACGGCACATCTCAGAGAAAAAGATGCTCTAGTAATACCATATCTGGACGACTTCTTGATAGTGGGGAAAGATTTTGCTCACTGTCAGGAACAAGTCAAGACAGTGATAGAGACTCTTCAGACTCTGGGTTGGCAACTGAACTTCAAAAAATCCAGGTTGGAGCCAACGATGGTCCAGAATTTTTTGGGCCTAACAATAGACTCGGTAATACAGGAGTGTCGCCTCCCAGAGGGAAAAGAAGAGAAAATCAAAAACCTAATCAGAACAACATTAGGAAAGCCAACAATGACTCTGAGGAAAGCCATGTCAGTGCTGGGGTCCCTAACCTCCTGCATACCAGCAGTAAAATGGGCACAATTTCACGCAAGGGAACTTCAGTGGTGTGTGTTACAAAGCGATCTGACGCTTCAGGGGCAGTTAGAACAGAAGCTCACCATCCCGGATCCTGTACTCCAGTCGCTAAAATGGTGGTTACAGATAGAGTCCGCTCCGAGGGGAGTACCCTGGACGTATGCAGCCTCCAGAGTAGTCACGACAGATGCCAGTCCCTGGGGCTGGGGAGCCCATCTAGACACCCTGTGGCTCCAAGACCCTTGGGCTCAGGAGGAAAAAGATCTATCCTCAAACGAGTGGGAACTGCTAGCCATTGAAAGAGCGCTGGAAGGATTACTGACACACCTGAGAGGACATCATGTGAAAGTCCTATCAGACAATCGTACAGCGGTTGCATACGTGAACCATCAAGGGGGCACTCGTTCTCGGTCATTGATGGAAATGGCAAAAAGAATCCTGACTCTGGCGGAACATCAGTTCCTTTCATTATCGGCCCTGCATATCCGAGGCGCGGACAACCTGAAGGCGGACTTTCTGAGCAGGAACCACTTAAAGCAAGGAGAATGGTGCCTAAAAGAGTCAATTTTTCAGCAAATTGTGCAGAGGTGGGGAAAACCCATAATAGATCTCTTCGCCTCAAGAACCAACAGAAAAGTTCAAAAATTCTGCTCCCTAAGACCAGCAGACATGCCACTGGCGGTAGACGCCTTCAGAATAAAATGGACATCAGGTCTCCTGTACGCATTCCCTCCGATATGCCTCATTCCATTAGTCCTGAAAAAGATCAGGGAGGACCAAGCCAGAGTAATTATGATAGCTCCCTTTTGGCCAAAAAGGCCGTGGTTCTATTGGCTGAGAGTGATGTCAGTGACAGACCCATGGGTGCTCCCAGAGGATCACGACCTCTTAACACAGGGTCCCTTCAATCATCCTCCGAATTCCAGGCTGCATTTGACAGCCTGGAATTTGAAAGGTCACTGTTAGAGAAGAAAGGGTTTTCAGCAAGATTGATTTCCACCCTAATCAGTAGCAGAAAGCCAGTGACTATAAAAATATATGGGAGGATATGGAGGAAATTTTTGTCCACCTCAGGCCCAATACAGGAGGGGGAAGTGCCTGTGAGGGCAGTGCTAGAATTCCTACAAAAGGGTTTGGACCTGGGCTTAGCGGTCAGCACCCTGAAAGTACACGTTTCAGCCCTGGCAGCATTATTTAACTATGATCTGGCAAGCGATAGATGGGTCGCCAGATTTATCCGGGCCTGTGCTAGAGCTGACTCTGTCCCATCTCCTAAACCTCCTCCCTGGGATCTAAATTTAGTCCTATCATCTCTAACGGAAAGTCCGTTTGAACCAATAAGCACAACATCAGATAAAGTGTTAACTTTAAAAACAGCCTTGTTAGTGGCGCTCACATCGGCACGTAGGGTTGGGGACTTACACGAACTATCAGCAGATCCACCATACACTCAGGTTATGGACGATAGAGTCGTGTTGAGATTAGATCCAGCATACCTCCCTAAGGTAGTGTCAAAATTCCACAGAGCTCAGGAAATAACCTTGCCATCCTTTTGTCCTAACCCCGGTAACAAAAAGGAAGAGAGATTACATTGCTTAGACGTTAGGAGATGTATCCTACAGTATTTTGAGGTGACAAAACCATGGAGGAAACAGAGGGCCTTATTTGTCTCATATCAGGGGGCAAGGAAAGGCCTTAAAGCCTCTAAGCAAACTATAGCTAGATGGGTGAGAGAGGCCATCATTCTAGCATATAGTAGTGCAGGTAGGGCTGTTCCAGAGGGCCTAAAAGCCCACTCCACGAGGGCCATGGCAACGTCCTGGGCGGAGAAAGCGGACGCCTCCATCGACCAAATCTGTAAGGCGGCCACTTGGTCCTCTCCATCTACCTACCTTTTTTAGACATTACAGATTAGACCTATCTGCCACCTCTGATCTCACATTTGGGAGAAGAGTGTTACAGGCAGTGATCCCCCCTTAAAGAGAATACAAATCTCTGTAACTCTCTCGTGGTGCCGTCATGTACCATGGAAAAACACGGGTATTACATACCTGGTAATGTGTTTTTTCAGGGGACATGACGGCACCCTTATATTCCCGCCCTATTTGATCACGTCATTAGTTGGGTGTTTTGTTAGTATTATACACTCCCTTGGTGTTGGAAATTTAGCAGTATGTATTATTTATATGTGCACTAACCTGCGGAGTTCCTCTCGTGCTCTGTAAAACAACTGATGCGGAGAGAGGAGCTGCCCCCTTTTATCTTGAAGGTTTCCTGTCCTCATGGGGCGGAACCCCTCTCTCGTGGTGCCGTCATGTCCCCTGAAAAAACACATTACCAGGTATGTAATACCCGTGTATCACCCCCTTTCGACTGTACGAGTCCACAGTCATGCCCTTCGGCATGAAAAATGCCCCTGCCACTTTCCAGCGGATGGTCAACCACCTGCTTTGGGGACTGGCGGAGTACACGGTGGCGTACTTGGACGACATCACCATCTTCAGTTCCACCTGGGAGGAACACCTTCAGCATCTCCAGGAGGTGCTCAAGCGTCTTCACCAGGCAGGCCTGACTATCAAGCCGGGAAAGTGCCAAATGGGCATGAGCGAGGTCCACTACCTGGGGCACCCAGAAAAGGTGGATGCAATTGCATCCTGGCCCACCCCCAGGACCAAGAAACAGGTGAAGTCCTTCTTGGGCACTGCAGGGTACTATAGGCGGTTTGTTCAAGACTATAGCGCCCTTACAAAGCCCTTGACTGACCTCACCAAGCAGAGGCTACCCCAAACAGTCAACTGGACAGATGACTGTGAGGCAGCCTTCCAAGCTTTGAAAGCAGCCCTGTGCAACTCTCCATTGTTGATAGCAGTCGACAGCAGTCGCCCGTTTCTGGTACAGACCGACGCCAGCGAGTTTGGCCTCGGTGCTGTGCTCAGCCAGGTCGACTCGGGGAACCAGGAGCACCCCGTGTTGTACCTGAGCCGGAAACTTTTGCCGAGGGAAGTGGCATACTCGACCATCTAGAAGGAGTGTCTGGCCATGGTGTGGGCACTGCAACATTTTCAGCCCTACCTGTACGGGCGCACCTTCACGGTGGTAACCGACCACAACCCTCTGAGCTGATTGCACACAGTGTCCGTGTCATGATCTGACAGTTTTAAATCACTGGGTGAACTTTTTTTACTTTGGAAAGTTCCAAGGTGTCTTGACTGTCCCCGGTGGTGATTTTGATATTGCACTTTAGGTTTTGTGCACTTAATCATGTATCAGGTGTGTCACCCTATAAAGGTGTGCTCAGGGTGTTCACTCACTGCCTTTGATATTGTGAGATTGCTTTCACTTTGAAGTGGAGAGCCTGGAGGAAGGATGGAGCTGGTGAGGAGTCCTGCGCACCTTAGCCAGGGGGGATGTGTTTCTGCTATGGTGTCTGGACGAAGGGCTGGCATGGCGTGGTGGAGTCGCAGTGATGGTGTCAGCGGGAAGTGTCTGCATGGGCTGGTGGAGTGGCGACTATGGAGAGTGGCACTCACCATGTGGGACTTGGCTGCTGAACTGGACTCAAGCATGCTCGACTTCGGGTCAGAAGCTGAACTCATCCTTGGGACTCTGGTTCTAAGCAGCTGCAACTGGTGGTGGACTCTGCTCCAAGGCTGCACTAAGGTGAAGGATCCTGTTATGGTGATGGATCCAGGTGGAGGAGAAGATGCACTCAGGTGGAGGGCTCTGTTGCTAGGAGCGCACGCAACAGAGCAAAGCTAAGTGGTGTTTCCCCTGTATTGTCTCTTTCCTCATGTGTGTTATTAGTGCAGTGGTGGGATTAGTCTCCACACCGACCCATTCCCTAGTGAGGGTTTAGGGTCAGGGTGAGCAAGGGCGTTAAGGTACGCGTGCGGCGACAGGTGCGGAGCCTGTTTAGGGAATGTAAGGAGTGCAGGGACACTGGCTCAGGGGAGCTTAGGAGGTCTCCATGTCCCCATTCCCTATCGCAGGGCCCACCATTGTTAAAGTTTCCCAGGTTCCCCCTTTATTATTTAAATTCGCCTTACTGGAGGCGGGGTTTCCAGATTTTATGTATAACGTGTAATTCCCAAATTCGCCAGGTGGAGGCGGCATATCCACCTGCACGTTTTATTATTTAAATGCGCCCCACTGGAGGCGGTGTATCCAGGGTCACGTGTGTCACATGGGTTCGCCTTGCGGAAACATCTGCGTCCAGACACACGTGATCATGACATTATCACAGGCCCTTCAGTTTTTTTTTCTGGTGAGCTTTGGCCATGTGGAGACCGCTGAGTAATTGCTGCCGGGCCTCACTGATGTGGGTGGGGAGCGGCAAGGTGTTAAGCCGCTGCAGCAGCAGTTATCAGGGTCTGGGGCCTCTGCTCAGATAACCAGAGAAACAAAAATGGCGGCTGCGGTCTGGCAAAAGCCCCTAGAGTCGCTGCTGGGGAGCGGGACTTGCTCTCGCACGGGGAGGTACCCAGGCAGGTGGGAGGAATGGTGCCCCACGGAGCTGCCTGGTATTCCCCGAGGTGAAGGGGTACATCCCTGTGGTGAGCAGACTAGGTGTAGAGTCGCTGCTGGGGAGCGGGACTTGCTCTTACAGGGGACGCACCCAGACAGGTGGGAGGAATGGTGCCCCACGGAGCTGCCTGGTATTCCCCGAGGTGAAGGGGTACGTCCCTGTAGTGAGCAGATTGGTGAATAGTCCGCGGGGCTCATGCCAAATCTTCGATGCCGCCCCTCCTGGTCGTGTGGAGGCGACCAGCGAGTGTATATATATATTTTCCTCCATATTCCTGCGGCTATGGTACTAAAACCCCCTAGAGTCGCTGCTGGGGAGCAGGACTGGTTCATGCAGGCGGGCGCACCCAGGCAGGTGGGAGGAATGGTGCCCCATGGAGCTGCCTGGTATTCCCCGAGGTGAAGGGGTACGCCCTTGTGGTGAGCTGACTGGTGTGATAGTCCGCGGGGTTTTACGCCAAATCTTCATACCATCGAAGAAGCCGCCCTCCTGGTCGTGTGGAGGTGACCAGCGAGAGTATATTTCCTCCATTTCCCGGTTCCCTTCTCCTCCTGGTGTGTGCAGCAGGTGTGCTGCGGGGGAGTAGGGACAAATCTCTACCCTCGCCATAAACCAACCCTGGGAGGTGCAGACCTCATGGTGAAAAGGGTTGGAGGGTGGTGACCCCTTGGTGAATAGCGGGGGTGTGAGTGTGTTGACACAGGGGGACGCCTCTGTTATCAGGTTCTGAATGAGTTCACCAATTTTTTGACAAACGAATGTGTGTAATAAATGTTCAGGTCCGGACCTGTGTGTGAACGAGCGTGTATGTGTGCCACTAAAAAACATCCTGTGGAAGTGTGTTGTGGAGCCTGGTCAGCTCATAACAAACCAACATACACATACATTAACTCTTTCCCTAGGTCGGCGCTGTGGAGATGAGTGGTGCCTCCAAAATGAACTTTATTGCCAATACCAGCGGTGCGTTTGTCATAAACCTGAAGTGTCAGGTAATGGTGGGGTGAACTCAGGGTCTGGGCGTCCCCGCTGTAGGTGTTTCCCTAATGAGGGGTGGTCTTGAGGGTCCAGAGGCCCCTCATTAAGGAGGGGGTACTGTCATGATCTGACAGTTTTAAATCACTGGGTGAACTTTTTTTACTTTGGAAAGTTCCAAGGTGTCTTGACTGTCCCCGGTAGTGGTTTTGATATTGCACTTTAGGTTTTGTGCACTTAATCATGTATCAGGTGTGTCACCCTATAAAGGTGTGCTCAGGGTGTTCACTCACTGCCTTTGATATTGTGAGATTGCTTTCACTTTGAAGTGGAGAGCCTGGAGGAAGGATGGAGCTGGTGAGGAGTCCTGCGCAGCTTAGCCAGGGAGGATGTTTCTGCTATGGTGTCTGGACGAAGGGCTGGCATGGCGTGGTGGAGTCGCAGTGATGGTGTCAGCGGGAAGTGTCTGCATGGGCGGGTGGAGTGGCGACTATGGAGAGTGGCACTCACCATGTGGGACTTGGCTGCTGAACTGGACTCAAGCATGCTCGACTTTGGGTCAGAAGCTGAACTCATCCTTGGGACTCTGGTTCTAAGCAGCTGCAACTGGTGGTGGACTCTGCTCCAAGGCTGCACTAAGGTGAAGGATCCTGTTATGGTGATGGATCCAGGTGGAGGAGAAGATGCACTCAGGTGGAGGGCTCTGTTGCTAGGAGCGCACGCAACAGAGCAAAGCTAAGTGGTGTTTCCCCTGTATTGTCTCTTTCCTCATGTGTGTTATTAGTGCAGTGGTGGGATTAGTCTCCGCACCGACCCATTCCCTAGTGAGGGTTTAGGGTCAGGGTGAGCAAGGGCGTTAAGGTACGCGTGCGGCGACAGGTGCGGAGCCTGTTTAGGGAATGTAAGGAGTGCAGGGACACTGGCTCAGGGGAGCTTAGGAGGTCTCCATGTCCCCATTCCCTATCGCAGGGCCCACCATTGTTAAAGTTTCCCAGGTTCCCCCTTTATTATTTAAATTCGCCTTACTGGAGGCGGGGTTTCCAGATTTTATGTATAACGTGTAATTCCCAAATTCGCCAGGTGGAGGCGGCGTATCCACCTGCACGTTTTATTATTTAAATGCGCCCCACTGGAGGCGGTGTATCCAGGGTCACGTGTGTCACATGGGTTCGCCTTGCGGAAACATCTGCGTCCAGACACACGTGATCATGACATTATCACAGGCCCTTCAGTTTTTTTTTCTGGTGAGCTTTGGCCATGTGGAGACCGCTGAGTAATTGCTGCCGGGCCTCACTGATGTGGGTGGGGAGCGGCAAGGTGTTAAGCCGCTGCAGCAGCAGTTATCAGGGTCTGGGGCCTCTGCTCAGATAACCAGAGAAACAAAAATGGCGGCTGCGGTCTGGCAAAAGCCCCTAGAGTCGCTGCTGGGGAGCGGGACTTGCTCTCGCACGGGGAGGTACCCAGGCAGGTGGGAGGAATGGTGCCCCACGGAGCTGCCTGGTATTCCCCGAGGTGAAGGGGTACATCCCTGTGGTGAGCAGACTAGGTGTAGAGTCGCTGCTGGGGAGCGGGACTTGCTCTTACAGGGGACGCACCCAGACAGGTGGGAGGAATGGTGCCCCACGGAGCTGCCTGGTATTCCCCGAGGTGAAGGGGTACGTCCCTGTAGTGAGCAGATTGGTGAATAGTCCGCGGGGCTCATGCCAAATCTTCGATGCCGCCCCTCCTGGTCGTGTGGAGGCGACCAGCGAGTGTATATATATATATTTTCCTCCATATTCCTGCGGTTATGGTACTAAAACCCCCTAGAGTCGCTGCTGGGGAGCAGGACTGGTTCATGCAGGCGGGCGCACCCAGGCAGGTGGGAGGAATGGTGCCCCACGGAGCTGCCTGGTATTCCCCGAGGTGAAGGGGTACGCCCCTGTGGTGAGCTGACTGGTGTGATAGTCCGCGGGGTTTTACGCCAAATCTTCATACCATCGAAGAAGCCGCCCTCCTGGTCGTGTGGAGGTGACCAGCGAGAGTATATTTCCTCCATTTCCCGGTTCCCTTCTCCTCCTGGTGTGTGCAGCAGGTGTGCTGCGGGGGAGTAGGGACAAATCTCTACCCTCGCCATAAACCAACCCTGGGAGGTGCAGACCTCATGGTGAAAAGGGTTGGAGGGTGGTGACCCCTTGGTGAATAGCGGGGGTGTGAGTGTGTTGACACAGGGGGACGCCTCTGTTATCAGGTTCTGAATGAGTTCACCAATTTTTTGACAAACGAATGTGTGTAATAAATGTTCAGGTCCGGACCTGTGTGTGAACGAGCGTGTATGTGTGCCACTAAAAAACATCCTGTGGAAGTGTGTTGTGGAGCCTGGTCAGCTCATAACAAACCAACATACACATACATTAACTCTTTCCCTAGGTCGGCGCTGTGGAGATGAGTGGTGCCTCCAAAATGAACTTTATTGCCAATACCAGCGGTGCGTTTGTCATAAACCTGAAGTGTCAGGTAATGGTGGGGTGAACTCAGGGTCTGGGCGTCCCCGCTGTAGGTGTTTCCCTAATGAGGGGTGGTCTTGAGGGTCCAGAGGCCCCTCATTAAGGAGGGGGTACTGTCATGATCTGACAGTTTTAAATCACTGGGTGAACTTTTTTTACTTTGGAAAGTTCCAAGGTGTCTTGACTGTCCCCGGTAGTGGTTTTGATATTGCACTTTAGGTTTTGTGCACTTAATCATGTATCAGGTGTGTCACCCTATAAAGGTGTGCTCAGGGTGTTCACTCACTGCCTTTGATATTGTGAGATTGCTTTCACTTTGAAGTGGAGAGCCTGGAGGAAGGATGGAGCTGGTGAGGAGTCCTGCGCAGCTTAGCCAGGGAGGATGTTTCTGCTATGGTGTCTGGACGAAGGGCTGGCATGGCGTGGTGGAGTCGCAGTGATGGTGTCAGCGGGAAGTGTCTGCATGGGCGGGTGGAGTGGCGACTATGGAGAGTGGCACTCACCATGTGGGACTTGGCTGCTGAACTGGACTCAAGCATGCTCGACTTTGGGTCAGAAGCTGAACTCATCCTTGGGACTCTGGTTCTAAGCAGCTGCAACTGGTGGTGGACTCTGCTCCAAGGCTGCACTAAGGTGAAGGATCCTGTTATGGTGATGGATCCAGGTGGAGGAGAAGATGCACTCAGGTGGAGGGCTCTGTTGCTAGGAGCGCACGCAACAGAGCAAAGCTAAGTGGTGTTTCCCCTGTATTGTCTCTTTCCTCATGTGTGTTATTAGTGCAGTGGTGGGATTAGTCTCCGCACCGACCCATTCCCTAGTGAGGGTTTAGGGTCAGGGTGAGCAAGGGCGTTAAGGTACGCGTGCGGCGACAGGTGCGGAGCCTGTTTAGGGAATGTAAGGAGTGCAGGGACACTGGCTCAGGGGAGCTTAGGAGGTCTCCATGTCCCCATTCCCTATCGCAGGGCCCACCATTGTTAAAGTTTCCCAGGTTCCCCCTTTATTATTTAAATTCGCCTTACTGGAGGCGGGGTTTCCAGATTTTATGTATAACGTGTAATTCCCAAATTCGCCAGGTGGAGGCGGCGTATCCACCTGCACGTTTTATTATTTAAATGCGCCCCACTGGAGGCGGTGTATCCAGGGTCACGTGTGTCACATGGGTTCGCCTTGCGGAAACATCTGCGTCCAGACACACGTGATCATGACATTATCACAGGCCCTTCAGTTTTTTTTTCTGGTGAGCTTTGGCCATGTGGAGACCGCTGAGTAATTGCTGCCGGGCCTCACTGATGTGGGTGGGGAGCGGCAAGGTGTTAAGCCGCTGCAGCAGCAGTTATCAGGGTCTGGGGCCTCTGCTCAGATAACCAGAGAAACAAAAATGGCGGCTGCGGTCTGGCAAAAGCCCCTAGAGTCGCTGCTGGGGAGCGGGACTTGCTCTCGCACGGGGAGGTACCCAGGCAGGTGGGAGGAATGGTGCCCCACGGAGCTGCCTGGTATTCCCCGAGGTGAAGGGGTACATCCCTGTGGTGAGCAGACTAGGTGTAGAGTCGCTGCTGGGGAGCGGGACTTGCTCTTACAGGGGACGCACCCAGACAGGTGGGAGGAATGGTGCCCCACGGAGCTGCCTGGTATTCCCCGAGGTGAAGGGGTACGTCCCTATAGTGAGCAGATTGGTGAATAGTCCGCGGGGCTCATGCCAAATCTTCGATGCCGCCCCTCCTGGTCGTGTGGAGGCGACCAGCGAGTGTATATATATATATTTTCCTCCATATTCCTGCGGTTATGGTACTAAAACCCCCTAGAGTCGCTGCTGGGGAGCAGGACTGGTTCATGCAGGCGGGCGCACCCAGGCAGGTGGGAGGAATGGTGCCCCACGGAGCTGCCTGGTATTCCCCGAGGTGAAGGGGTACGCCCCTGTGGTGAGCTGACTGGTGTGATAGTCCGCGGGGTTTTACGCCAAATCTTCATACCATCGAAGAAGCCGCCCTCCTGGTCGTGTGGAGGTGACCAGCGAGAGTATATTTCCTCCATTTCCCGGTTCCCTTCTCCTCCTGGTGTGTGCAGCAGGTGTGCTGCGGGGGGAGTAGGGACAAATCTCTACCCTCGCCATAAACCAACCCTGGGAGGTGCAGACCTCATGGTGAAAAGGGTTGGAGGGTGGTGACCCCTTGGTGAATAGCGGGGGTGTGAGTGTGTTGACACAGGGGGACGCCTCTGTTATCAGGTCCTGAATGAGTTCACCAATTTTTTGACAAACGAATGTGTGTAATAAACGTTCAGGTCCGGACCTGTGTGTGAACGAGCGTGTATGTGTGCCACTAAAAAACATCCTGTGGAAGTGTGTTGTGGAGCCTGGTCAGCTCATAACAAACCAACATACACATACATTAACTCTTTCCCTAGGTCGGCGCTGTGGAGATGAGTGGTGCCTCCAAAATGAACTTTATTGCCAATACCAGCGGTGCGTTTGTCATAAACCTGAAGTGTCAGGTAATGGTGGGGTGAACTCAGGGTCTGGGCGTCCCCGCTGTAGGTGTTTCCCTAATGAGGGGTGGTCTTGAGGGTCCAGAGGCCCCTCATTAAGGAGGGGGTACTGTCATGATCTGACAGTTTTAAATCACTGGGTGAACTTTTTTTACTTTGGAAAGTTCCAAGGTGTCTTGACTGTCCCCGGTGGTGGTTTTGATATTGCACTTTAGGTTTTGTGCACTTAATCATGTAGCAGGTGTGTCACCCTATAAAGGTGTGCTCAGGGTGTTCACTCACTGCCTGTGATATTGTGAGATTGCTTTCACTTTGAAGTGGAGAGCCTGGAGGAAGGATGGAGCTGGTGAGGAGTCCTGCGCAGCTTAGCCAGGGAGGATGTGTTTCTGCTATGGTGTCTGGACGAAGGGCTGGCATGGCATGGTGGAGTCGCAGTGATGGTGTCAGCGGGAAGTGTCTGCATGGGCTGGTGGAGTGGCGACTATGGAGAGTGGCACTCACCATGTGGGACTTGGCTGCTGAACTGGACTCAAGCATGCTCGACTTTGGGTCAGAAGCTGAACTCATCCTTGGGACTCTGGTTCTAAGCAGCTGCAACTGGTGGTGGACTCTGCTCCAAGGCTGTCTCTTTCCTCATGTGTGTTATTAGTGCAGTGGTGGGATTAGTCTCCGCACCGACCCATTCCCTAGTGAGGGTTTAGGGTCAGGGTGAGCAAGGGCGTTAAGGTACGCGTGCGGCGACAGGTGCGGAGCCTGTTTAGGGAATGTAAGGAGTGCAGGGACACTGGCTCAGGGGAGCTTAGGAGGTCTCCATGTCCCCATTCCCTATCGCAGGGCCCACCATTGTTAAAGTTTCCCAGGTTCCCCCTTTATTATTTAAATTCGCCTTACTGGAGGCGGGGTTTCCAGATTTTATGTATAACGTGTAATTCCCAAATTCGCCAGGTGGAGGCGGCGTATCCACCTGCACGTTTTATTATTTAAATGCGCCCCACTGGAGGCGGTGTATCCAGGGTCACGTGTGTCACATGGGTTCGCCTTGCGGAAACATCTGCGTCCAGACACACGTGATCATGACAGTCCGGAACCAATGGAAGGTTGCTCCGCTGGAGCCTTGCCCTTCAACAGTACGACTTTACTGTACAACACAAAAAGGTCAGTGAACACGGCAATGCCGATGGGTTGTCCCGCCGGGGCGAACCTGCTGAGATGCGCATGGCCGACTACCGAGAGGTAATGCTTCCATAGCGCCCTATAAAAGGGGAGGTGTAATGTAAAATGTCTGTAAGATCTGTATGTTAAAGTAAAGTATGATGTTTCTAGAACCTTCTAGAAATTCTACATTGCTACACACTGAGGAGACAAGCCTGTCATGTAGCTGCAACCCCCCTCCTTATCAGCTCTGTGCTTGCTGGTAACCTGAAACCGTCCATTTCCTCTCGCAGCCTTCACCCCCTTGCAAGGGAAAGCATTGCTTTGTTCTGAAACCATGAAGCTTGAATACAGGTATAGGAAATATTAAAATAAGCCTAGCGCGCACTTCGCTTGTGACAGAGATATGAAACTCACATTTCTGCAAAGGACACGAAGCCAGCTTTCTAAACCCCTAAGTTTCACGATTCTCGGACTTCCAGAAATTGAGATATGGATTGCTCCCAAATGGAGTGTCCTATCTAGTGCATTCTTGATGTTTATGGTTGTCATAACTTTTTTAGTTAACTTATAACTGAGAGAGAAGGGGGTTGGACCTCACCAGACCGCCCATTTCGTGAGGTGACAGACCCTAGGCTATAGGTATTCCCTACCAAATTCCAGTTAGTTGGAGCTACAGAGTCCGTGCTGACGAGACATGCAGATGAGTGGAGATGTGTGGCTCCGCCTTCTCCCCCACATGGTCTGCCTGATACCGACTGAACACATGTGAGTGTTACTTTCTGTCTTTTAATCCCTTTGTTATATTTGTATCTGTACATATTTAATGTCTCAATTTTGTAACAATTCTTTATCTATGTAATCACTGCCCATTTGGGAATAAATGGTAAAAATCTATTAGTTTGCCTCCATGCTCTAAGAAACGAACTATGCGCCTTTTTTAGATAATCGCTACTAATTTGGGGTTTGTCACGGACCCTCTTAATTAACTCTTTGTTTAAGTAAAGTGTGGCTGATGGCAGCGTGGTGTGCACGGCTGGCTAGGCTAGCTGGCAGTACAGACGGGTCTTACATGCTGAATGAGGGGCTGCGGCCACAGCATTGATAATTCCCTTACTGCAGTAGTCTAGCGGCCTGTGCACAACAAGCAGCCCGTCCGGCGACTAATTATCCTAGGTGCAGTTCCCTGACTGACCTGAGGGTAAGGGGGGCGCCGGAGAGCTGCGAGTTCCAAAGTGGAACTGAGAAAGTGGGATATACATAAATCCCCGCAGTTCTTGGAAGGTTGTTAGCAGTGGTGGGGCATCCAAAATACCCCCCTGCGGTAAATTGTTACAGCAAGATTAGCTTGCTGTATTTTGTCACGTGGTGCCGGTGGTGGGATAACTAAGATAAACCCCCACTGTGCCTGTGATAGCTGTGTGCCGGCAGTGCGTGACGTCCCTCCATCCGCTGACAAACCCGTGTGGGTGGTGGGATCGTGACCTATTGGTGGCACAGGGTCCGCTTTCCGTTGCAATTTGGTGGCAGCGGTCTCGCCAGTTCGTCACATATTGGTGGCAGCGGTGGGATGTTCCTCACAAGCACCATGGAATCAATGGTGCTATATAAATAATAATAATAATAATAAAAAAGATATACTAATCACTATTTGTTTCTCAGCTACAGTATTTATCCCCACGATTAGGATAACGGCAATTTATTGTTTATTCTTGTCAGGTTTTACCTATTAAATATTCTTCTATTTGTCTCATTAATAAGTGACTAGCTTTTCTCTCACTTCTTGTTTTTTTCAGCGCGAGTCTATCACAAATATTTATAATCCTTTTGATTTCCTTGTGGTTGGTATCTAGACTCGCAGCAGTTACAAACCTTTTACTCAGGCGCCACTTTATCTCTCTCCTTCATTTTTTGTTTTTAACAATTTTTCCCTGGACCTGTAGCTGGATATTTCCTTCTTTTGAATTGCACATAGCCTCCTATATACAGTATGAGCCTGCACATAGCCTCCTATATACAGTATGAGGCCGTATATAGCCTCCTATATACAGTATGAGGCCGCATATAGCCTCCTATATACAATATGAGGCCGCATATAGCCTCCTATATGCAATATGAGGCCGCAATAGCCTTCTATATACAGCATGAGGCAGCATATTGCTTCCTATATACAGTATGAGGCCGCATATAGCTTCCTATATACAGTATGATCCCCTATATAGCCTCCTGAATACAGTGTTTGCCTCCTATATACAGTGTGAGTCCCCGTATAGCCTCTTATATACAGTATGAGCCCCTGTATAGCCTCCTATATATAGTATGAGCCCACATATAGTCTCCTATATACAGTATGAGCCTGCATATTGCTTCCTATATACAGTATGAGGCCGCATAAAGCTTCCTATATACAGTATGAGGCCGCATATAGCTTCCTATATACAGTATGAGCCCCTATATAGCCTCCTGAATACAGTGTTTGCCTCCTATATACAGTGTGAGTCCCCATATAGCCTCTTATATACAGTATGAGCCCCTGTATAGCCTCCTATATCTAACTGCATTCACCTTGGTATCATTCATTTTCTATGAGACTGCTCTGTTCTCATATTGAGCATTTATGCATTTAGTAGGGCTTAATGGAATTATTGTGCTTGTTACACATCAACTCTGTAGATGCGCTCACTTATTAGACTTTGGTTGGGGCAACTTTAAAATATAATAATGATAATGGTCCTGTCTAGTGACAAGTTTATTTTACAGGCTTCTGGAGAAAGACACAATGCCAGTCATTCAAGGGTTAATTATTTGGAACATTGAGAGGGACTTTCTAGCCAATGAAACAACAGTATAAAACACCTGTGGTAACTATGGCAACTGTGCTGATGTCATAAACACATGCATCTATGATAGAGAAGATTCCAGAACCACAAGTCATTCAGCCGTAGGAGGAGCCGTACTTGATGTGTCTGGAGACCTGGAGCTTCATCACTCCACAATGGGAGGAAGGGGACACCGCCTAGCCAGCCAGATCAGCCATAGTGCCTAGCCAGCCAGATCAGCCATACCGCCTAGCCAGCCAGATCAATGGGGTGACAGATGTTGCAGCCAGATCTCCCTCACGTCCGGTGCTCGCCGCCTTCACCTTTATGTGTACGGCCTGGAGAGGTCGCATTAATCTTCTCCATAACAAATATGATACAATGTACAAATTCTGGTACAATTTGCTGTTACATGTTGGCATTAACCTTCTAAGCCCAAGGGAAGGGCAGTCCTACAGCCATGGTTCCCTAGAGGTTTCCACCACAGGTGGTTTTTCCTCTCCTGAGTGCTGAAGGATGATTCTTCGTGAGTCGGGGGTTCTGCCATTTTCAGTGTCTTTTTCATAGTAATTGGCTGATTCTAAATTTCAGACACTGAATGAAATAATAATTATGAGATTTGGAATAAAATTCGGTCGATTTAACATCCAATAAAAGTGTTTTGTGTGTTTCTTTCACAATCTTGGGTTGGTGGGATTTTGTTGGGGATCAGGATCCAGCATCTATGATCAAGCCATGAAGCCAGATATGGAGTCGGAACAATTTAACCCTGCGCTGGAAGACAGGACGGAGCAGAGATGACAAAGTGTTACTGCACAATTAGCACAAGTTCACACTCTTCCTTGCATTCAGATACACGAGGGGATTCAGGGCCGGACTGGGACTAAAAAGCAGCCTTGGCACACAAAATTCACCAGCCCACATACAATAAGTGTCCTCAACCCAAATTGTAGAACACTGATAGGTCATGTAGGAATTTGCTTTATCTGTTACCAGGGCCGGAACAAAGTATTTTGGTGCCCAAGGCGGATGAAGCTGAAGGTGCCCATTTTGACTTTCTACCCAGCTAATTCTTCCCTTTTCCATTAGGTCTATGACATCATGTGATTAATAACTGACGAGCTGAATCCTTCTAAGTCAGGCCCATATACATTTGTATCTCATGAACCCACAACTCCCAGTATGTCCTTAACAATGGTAAGGAGATGCTGGGAGTTATCAGTCTTTATCAGACTGCGGACTATACAGGAACCACAGTACTGATGAGACGCAGTCAGTATCAACAAGTAAAAATTTACATCCTGGTACTTATAAGTGACCTCTTCTCTGAGTCTTTTCTTTCTCTTAGTCTCCATCTTGTCCAGACGCCATGATGACTTTTCTCATCCACATCTCCTTTCTTTAGACTTCCCTCTTCTCCAGTCTCCTGCAGCACATCCCGACACGGAGTCCTTTAAAAATAACAGTGTTATTAACATGCTGCTGAATAAAAAATATCTGTCCATATTATGACCTAAATAAGCCTCCTCTAGTATATGGCCTCCACCCTGTCCTGTAGTCCATCTGGTCAGAGATGGTAGCTGGGAAAACACAGAAAAACAAATGAAACAATATCATCAGAACAGAAAGCAGGTTACACTCACAATATGCCAAGAACAGCCCTACGCCTTAAATAGGGGGATTATAAAAGTGAGCACACTCCCAACATGGAATTATCTACTAAAGACATTGAATCAATAATCCTCTCATAAAGTCGTCCTTAATTCATATATATTAACCTCTGGAAATTAATTATCCACATTAATTAATAGTAGGAAAAACCATATGCATTTTATAAATATCTCTAGTTATTTACATAGTTTTATTAAAAATTATTTGAGAAAATGCATCATATAATCTTATATATATTCTATATTGTTATGCTGCCTCCTAGTGGTACAAAAAAAATTATCCATTGAAAAATTAATGAGTACCTATCTTCATTTATTTTCTTTCCTACTATTCCTCATATATGAATTGTAAAGAGCACTGAGCACTACTCAATTGCATAAAAATAAAAAATCAATGAAGTGCATAATGCAAAAATAGTTTATAGAAATGTGCATGCATAGTGCAGAAACGCTTATTATAAATAGCGCCAGGCAGTCTTCACAACACAAACATACATGAGCCTCAGAACAACTAACCACAGGTTAAATGCTGAAGGACCACATGTAGGAATCCCCTTAACGCGCGTTTCGCGTTATTGCGTTTTCTGAAGGGGCGCGATGACATCACTTCATGGCGCCTGCTGCACTGAGATAAACGGGCGATTTAGAACGCTTCCTGCAGACACCGGAGCGGTTGGGGAACGAGGAGAGGTAAGTATTCTATATTTTTTTTTAAATCAGTGAGAACATTATGGTGGCCAGAGTACTGCACAGAGGACTATGGGGAATGCATTATACTGCATGGAGGACTATGTGGAATGCGTTATACTATATAGTGGACTATGGGGATGCATTATACTATATGGAGGACTATAGGGAGTGCATTATACTATATGTAGGACTATGGGGAGCACAATATACTGTTTGAAGTACGATGGGTAGTGCAGTATATTACATGGAGGGATATGGAGAGTGCATTATATAATATGACGGACTGTGAGGTGCATTATACTATATGGAAGGCAATGTGGTGCTATTATATTTGGAGTGCTATGTGGGAGGCTTTATGCAGTATGCAAACAAGTATACAATGTGAATGTTTACGTAGGGTCAATTATATTGTGTGGGAGTAATTATACATTCTGGAAAGGTGTGGGGTCATTATACTGTATGTAGGCCACTACTACATGGAGGCTATGTGAGGGTCACAGTTGGGGGATCATATTGTGTTTGGGTAGCCATACTTTTCTGAGGTAGTTGAGGGGTGGGGTACAATAGGGTAATCAAACTGCATGTAGAGGGTACTGTGGATAAAAACACTGTGGATTTCACTGTTATCTTACAGTGTTTGTGTGGCACTTTTGTTGACATCATACATACTATGAGTGCAATGAAAGCAGAATCTAGGTCTCCAGTAGGTGGAATATTAGAGGGTGCACAGTAGGTGCAGTAATAGGAACACATATGGCAGCAGCCGCTTAGCATTTGCTTATCTGCATAAGGAGTTTGTGCAGGTTGGCGGAACATGGGAACGGTGCAGGAAATGTGAGAAGTCTGATGTCACTTTGTTCTAATCTCTGCAGCTGAGTCCTGGCTGGAAGAAGTTGCCATGTTGGTCTGGGCCAGATGGAAAAGACGTGAAAAGTGAACAACTCCACCATAAAGAACGTCAGCATATGGTGGTAATATCAGTGTTGGTCTTTGTATAGAGATTTTTCATTTTAGTAACAGGGAGGTCATCTGCTGAGGTTCTCCTACATCCAGTATTGGGGTGCGCTACCATAGTTGTAATAAGGATTACCTGGTTAAGGGCCCACCACAAAGTTTTTCCTTCCTGAACCAAACCCTGACCTATGCTTCTGCTTGGCATGTAATTACTTGTGAAATAACTTATCTAACCACAAAGGAAAAGTTTATTTAAACAAACCTGGCACTGATTTGAAGGACAGTATCAAATGTGACAATGCTGCAACCCCACCCCCCCATTTGTTTGCAGATACCTTGAGAAATATGCAGTGCTGAGTCGAAATGTGTATGCCAGAAAACAAAGACTGTTATGAGCTCATTTTCTCCTTCACCTTTGATGTCCGATGAACTCCCTCTGCTGGTGAAAGGAGGTAGTGAAATCGATTTGGATGGGAAAAACCTGTCATCAGAACAGGTGGAGTGTGATTGGACATCCGGAGTCTTTGAGTGGATATAAGGCCGCCGACACCCTGCTGGGTTGCTGGTGATCCTCTCTGCTCTGAGCTTTGGCCTCCAGTTTAGTCCTGTCTACTAAAGCTAAGTTTTTGCTCTGCTATTGTTCCATGAGATTTTGTCTGGTTTACTTACTGTTTGTATTCAGCCAGCCCTGGTTGGGACTGGCTGAACTCCATTTTTTGTCTCTGATCAGTTGATCTCTTTGCTCTGTTTTCAGAATATACCTGAGTGCTGATATAGTGATTTTGAAGTCTAGTGACTTCAGGGCCTTTTCTATCAGACGTGTTGGACATTATTTTTGGCAGGGTTTTTGCGTGATTGCAGACAGTTGCTTTTCTTTCCTGTCCTATCTAGTTAGTGAGGGCCCCATCATTTGCTCAGCCTGTCTTTCTGTCTGTGTTTGTGTTTTCATCTGTTTTCACCGTCAATACATGTTGGGGGCTGTCTATTGCTTTGGGGTCTGCTCTGGGGCAGTTTAGATTTCCCCTTTCTTTCTTTAGGTTTATTTAGTTCTCTGGCTGTGAACGAGGTGTCTAGGACCACCGTAGGAACACCCCACGGCTACTGTTAGTTGTTGTGAATAGGATTAGGGGTCTGCAATCCGCTAGCTACCAACCTCTCCGGTTTTTTGGACTTAGCTTGTATTTTTGTTTTTCCTCCATCTGTGACTCATTCATAACAGAATCACCAGCCATACCGCAGATTCTAGGGTGCTCAATAGCAGGAAAGAATTGTAAAAAAAAAAAAAAAATTGTCAGAATTTTTTTTTTTAATGTATATTTTTTCCTCTTTTTCTCTGGGGCCGTAGGAGGAATTTTCTTAATGGAGATTAAGCAATTGTCTGATCGTGTGGAGCAGCTGGCTTCTGAAGTGCGGGGAATTTCCACCTATCTTGCTTATTCACATGCTGCTGAACCAAAGATTCCTACTCCTGATGTGTTTTTTGGGGATCGGTCTAAATTTTTGAATTTTAAGAATAATTGTGAATTTTTTCTTGCCTTGAAGCCTAACTCATCGAGGGAGCTCTGCGCAGCAGGTTAAAATTATGGCATGAAAAAAGCAGCTAAGTAAAGAAAAACGAGTGGCCATCATTACTTTAAGAAATGAAGGTCAGTCAGTCCGAAAAATTGGGAAAACTTTGAAAGTGTCCCCAAGTGCAGTGGCAAAAAACATCAAGTACTACAAAGAAAATGGCTCACGAGGACCGCCAAAGGAAAGGAAGACTAAGAGTCACCTCTGCTGCAGAGTATAAGTTCATCCGAGTCACCAGCCTCAGAAATCACAGGTTAACAGCAGCTCAGATTAGAGACCAGGTCAATGCCACACAGAGTTCTAGGAGCAGACACATCTCTACAACAACTGTTAAGAGGAGACTTTGTGCAGCAGGCCTTCATGGTAAAATAGCTGCTAGGAAACCACTGCTAAGGACAGGCAACAAGCAGAAGACTTGTTTAGGCTAAAGAACACAAGGAATGGACATTAGACCAGTGGACATCTGTGCTTTGGTCTGATGAGTCCAAATTTGAGATCTTTGGTTCCAACCACCGTGTCTTTGTGCGACGCAGAAAAGGTGAACGGATGGACTCTACATGCCTGGTTCCCACCGTGAAGCATGGAGAAGGAGGTGAGATGGTGTGGGGGTGCTTTGCTGGTGACACTGTTGGGGATTTATTCAAAATTGAAGGCATACTGAACCAGCATGGCTACCACAGCATCTTGCAGCGACATGCTATTCCATCCGGATTGTGTTTGGTTGGACCATCATTTATTTTTCAACAGGACAATGACCCCAAACACACCTCCAGGCTGTGTAAGGGCTATTTGACCAAGAAGGAGAGTGATGGGGTGCTACGCCAGATGACCTGGCCTCCACAGTCACCAGACCTGAACCCAGTCGAGATGGTTTGGGGTGAGCTGGACCGCAGAGTAAAGGCAAAAGGGCCAACAAGTGCTAAGCATCTCTGGGAACTCCTTCAAGACGGTTGGAAGACCATTTCCAGTGACTACCTCTTGAAGCTCATCAAGAAAATGCCAAGAGTGTGCAAAGCAGTAATCAAAGCAAAAGGTGGCTACTTTGAAGAACCTAGAATATAAGACATATTTTGAGTTGTTTCACACTTTTTTGTTAATTATATAATTCCACATGTGTTAATTCATAGTTTTGATGCCTTCAGAGTGAATCTACAATTTTCATAGTCATGAAAATAAAGAAAACTCTTTGAATGAGAAGGTGTGTCCAAACTTTTGGTCTGTACTATATATGTGTAATCGATATTATACAGTGTATTACATATTTACAATTTATTACAGTTTTTTTGTGTTCTAAAGTTGTATTCCAATAAATAGATATTATGTTCTATCTAAATATGTTGATTATTAGATCGTAGAAATGATTAAATGTCTGATGTTCACATTGTACTACAATACATTTTTCACTTGAATATAAGCAATATATGTGGGAGTCGGAGTCGGAGTAAGGGAAATTGAGGAGTCGGAGTCGCAGGTTTGGCTTAGGCCTCTTTCACACTTCAGTTTTTTGCATCAGTCCAAATCCGCCAAAAGGACGGATGGCGGATCCGTTTTAGTACTGATGACAACGGATGCCACCCGTCCGTTTTTTTGACGGATCCGACAAATGAAGAATTTTAAAGGAATCGCAGCCTGGAAAAGGAGAGAGAGAGAGAGAGAGGGAGAGAGACGACCCCTGAAGAGTTTGTTGAGGGGAAAACCCTGACTGTCACTGGGATCGGGGGTACCCGCTGTCCCTTGCCAGTGGCCCGGGTATTTCTTGATTGGGGTGCTGGGAGCGGGGTGAGGGAAGTGGGAGTGTCTGAAAACCTGCCCACTGATGTTTTATTGGGGACTGACTTGGGGAGGATGGTTGCATACTATGTCCCTGACACCCTTTCCCAATCTGATAATAAGGGTAACGTTAACCCTGGTGTTGATGATGATGATGGGAAACTGAAAGTGTTACCTGCTAATGCCTTGATGAGTAATGATGCAACTAACAACCATTCTTTCCCCAGGAATGATGCTGATGGTGATGTGAATGTACCAAAGCAATCTGATAACCCTTCTTTTCCTAGGAATGATGATAATGATGATGATGATGATGTATCTGTGCCAACTGAACCTGTTAACCATTTCTTTGAAATGGTAGATGTGTCCACAGGTACCGAAGTGCTCAGCCCCGTCACTCTGCGGAGTGAGACTGCTGAGGAACCAATGGCAGGAGCAAGCAACGGTGCTCAGGGAAATGGGGAAGTGCATGAGGACCATGAGGAAGGTAATGCCATGCAACTGACCAGTGCCACCGAGGAAGGTAACTGGCCCATAAGTAGCACTGCTCCTGAAGTGTTGGTGGTGGATGGGGACATAGAGCTCATAGCAGCACCGACTGGTGGTTCTGTAGAAATTCCCAGGGAGACAGCATACGTAGCAGCTGTCACACGCAGTCAGAGTGCCCAGATCGCAGGTAGCGCCCCCTCTCTTCTGGACCCTCTTCTGCTACAGGAGAGACTGAACCAGAGGTGACCCCAGAGCCGGTTCCAGAGGGTCCCAGTGCGGAAGGAACCCTGACGTCACTTCTGGCAGCCTCCAGCAAGGAGTTCCAGGCTGCTCTGCACTCAGATGCCAGCCTGGAGAAATTGAGACACCTCGCCGAGACGCCCACCTCCGAGCCTGATAAGGAGAGGGTGTTCTGGGAACGAGGAAGGTTGTACTGTGAGACAGTACCCGGAGATTCCCAAAAGGAGTGGTTGAGGGAAAGACAGCTAGTCGTCCCCTTACAGTTTAGAACTGAGTTGTTGCCGATTGCCCATGAGATTCCACTCGCTGGACACTTGGGGATCAGCAAAACAAAGGCACGGCTGTCTCAACACTTCTATTGGCCCAAGATGGGGACAGATGTAACACAATACTGCCGCTCCTGTGACACCTGTCAAAAGGTGGGTAAGGCGGGGCCTGCTCTTAAGGCTCCCCTTATTCCTTTGCCGGTGATAGAGGAGCCTTTCCAGAGAATCGCGGTGGACATTGTAGGCCCGCTGGCCATCCCCAGCAGCTCTGGAAGATCCCCTCCTGGACATGCTGGCCCAAGCCAAGGCCAATGGGTCCATTGAGGACATGGAGATAAGTTGTTTGCTAACCGTATCCCAGCGGTCGCAGTTGGTGGAAGCCCTGGAACCCTTTCGGGCCGTGTTCTCCAACCGACCTGGGAGGACGGAGTTAGCAGTTCATGAGGTGGACACCGGGAATCACGCCCCACTACGGCGAACACCTTATCGGATCACTGAGGAGGTGCAACAAGCCATGCGCCAAGAGATCAATGAGATGTTAAGGCTGGGGGTGATTCAATGGTCAAAAAGCGCATGGGCCTCTCCTGTAGTCCTCGTGCCTAAAAAGGATCGAACCACCCGGTTCTGCGTGGACTACAGGGGGCTCAACGCCATCACAACCTCTGATGCCCACCCGATGCCGCGCATTGAGGATCTGCTTGAGCGGTTGGCGAAAGCAAGGTACATTTTCATCATGGATTTGAGTCGGGGATACTGGCAGATTCCTCTGAGTCCTGAGGCGCAGGAGAAATCCGCCTTTAACACCCCCTTTCGACTGTACGAGTCCACAGTCATGCCCTTCGGCATGAAAAATGCCCCTGCCACTTTCCAGCGGATGGTCAACCACCTGCTTCGGGGACTGGCGGAGTACACGGTGGCGTACTTGGACGACATCACCATCTTTAGTTCCACCTGGGAGGAACACCTTCAGCATCTCCAGGAGGTGCTCAAGCATTTTCACCAGGCAGGCCTGACTATCAAGCCGGGAAAGTGCCAAATGGGCATGAGCGAGGTCCACTACCTGGGGCACCCAGAAAAGGTGGATGCAATTGCATCCTGGCCCACCCCCAGGACCATGAAACAGGTGAAGTCCTTCTTGGGCACTGCAGGGTACTATAGGCAGTTTGTTCAAGACTATAGCGCCCTTACAAAGCCCTTGACTGACCTCACCAAGCAGAGGCTACCCCAAACAGTCAACTGGACAGATGACTGTGAGGCAGCCTTCCAAGCTTTGAAAGCAGCCCTGTGCAACTCTCCATTGTTGATAGCAGTCGACAGCAGTCGCCCGTTTCTGGTACAGACCGACGCCAGCGAGTTTGGCCTCAGTGCTGTGCTCAGCCAGGTTGACTCGGGGAACCAGGAGCACCCCGTGTTATACCTGAGCCGGAAACTTTTGCCGAGGGAAGTGGCATACTCGACCATCTAGAAGGAGTGTCTGGCCATGGTGTGGGCACTGCAACGTTTTCAGCCCTACCTGTACGGGCGCACCTTCACGGTGGTAACCGACCACAACCCTCTGAGCTGGTTGCACACGGTGTCCGGAACCAATGGAAGGTTGCTCCGCTGGAGCCTTGCCCTTCAACTGTACGACTTTACTGTACAACACAAAAAGGGCAGTGAACACGGCAATGCCGATAGGTTGTCCCGCCGGGGCGAACCTGCTGAGGTGCGCATGGCCAATTACCGAGAGGTAATGCCTCCATAGCGCCCTATAAAAGGGTGGAGGTGTAATGTAAAATGTCTGTAAGATCTGTGTGTTAAAGTAAAGTATGATGTTTCAAGAACCTTCTAGAAATTCTCCATTGCTACACACTGAGGAGACAAGCCTGTCATGTAGCTGCAACCCCCCTCCTTATCAGCTCTGTGCTTGCTGGTAACCTGAAACCATCTATTTCCTCTCGCAGCCTTCACCCCCTTGCAAGGGAAAGCATTGCTTTGTTCTGAAACCATGAAGCTTGAATACAGGTATAGGAAATATTAAAATAAGCCTAGCGCGCACTTCGCTTGTGACAGAGATATGAAACTCACATTTCTGCAAAGGGCACGAAGCCAGCTTTCTAAACCCCTAAGTTTCACGATTCTCGGACTTCCAGAAATTGAGATATGGATTGCTCCCAAATGGAGTGTCCTATCTAGTGCATTCTTGACGTTTATGGTTGTCCTAACTTTTTTAGTTAACTTATAACTGAGAGAGAAGGGGGTTGGACCTCACCAGACTGCCCATTTCATGAGGTCACAGACTCTAGGCTATAGGTATTCCCTACCAAATTCCAGTTAGTTGGAGCTACAGAGTCCGTGCTGACGAGACGTGCAGATGAGTGGAGATGTGTGGCTCCGCCTTCTCCCCCACATGGTCTGCCTGATACCGACTGAATACATGTGAGTGTTACTTTCTGTCTTTTAATCTCTTTGTTATATTTGTATCTGTACATATTTAATGTCTCAATTTTGTAACAATTCTTTATCTATGTAATCACTGCCCATTTGGGAATAAATGGTAAAAATCTATTAGTTTGCCTCCATGCTCTAAGAAACGAACTATGCGCCTTTTTTAGATAATCGCTACTAATTTGGGGTTTGTCACAGACCCTCTTAATTAACTCTTTGTTTAAGTAAAGCGTGGCTGGTGGCAGCGTGGTGTGCGCGGCTGGCTAGGCTAGCTGGCAGTACAGACGGGTCTTACATGCTGAATGAGAGGCTGCGGCCACAGCATTGATAATTCCCTTACTGCAGTAGTCTAGCGGACTGTGCACAACAAGCAGCCCGTCCGGCGACTAATTATCCTAGGTGCAGTTCCCTGACTGACATGAGGGTAAGGGGGGCGCCGGAGAGCTGCGAGTTCCAAAGTGGAACTGAGAAAGTGGGTGTCATGTCGGACGCTATTCACACCACAGCGTCCGGCAGGCAGAGGTAGTTCCACCTCCGTCCACTATAGCCTCAGTGACGCCGGCTTGAGTTTCTCAGGCTATCGGGGGTTAATCTAGCTGAAGATCAGGTTGGATGTTTGGTCACGCCCACGGTCTTTAAATAGTCGTGCTGGCCTATGGGCGTCGCCGATTATAGCTTGTGTGTCATACCAAGTGGTTCCGGTCTGGAGTGGAGGTGTTGGAGAGAGAGAGAGAGAGATTCATATCTGGTGTCGTATGATCCATTGTTACCTTCTCGGGTTCCCATATTTGTGTTTGGTTGTGCCCTGTTCACATTACTGTATAGTCCTGTGTGTATGCAGCGCGGTGCAGTTTAAGTTCTCCCTGTCTGTCTTTATTGTTTGGGGCTTTGGTGGTTTGTCTCCTCACTGGGTGGAGGGTGGAGGGTTAAGCTTAGGGCTGAGCAGGAGATAAGGAAAGGGTGGAGGCTCAGGCATTTGCACCATCAGCAAAAACCCTGGGTTGAGGGTCAGACAGGGTTTTCCCTAGTTAAAGGGACATCACAGGGGCCCCGGGTATTTCTGCCTTAGTTGACCTAAGCCCCGCGTGACATTATAATCGGCCTCATTTTTCAGGAGTCCATGGATCCCATGGATTCCATAACCCGCCAGTTGACGGCGCTGTCCTTACAGGTCTCCGAGTTGAAAGGGGCAGTTCAGCAGCAGGGCCTGGTAGTAGCGAAGGTGCAAACGGCATCTGCAGGTGTCGGTGCAGAGCCGAAGATCCCGCTGCCAGAACGATTCTCAGGGGAACGCAGCAAATTTGTCATATTTCGGGAGGCCTGCAAGTTATACTTCCGCATGCGCCAGGTCTCCTCAGGTAATGAGGCTCAGCGGGTGGGCCTGGTGTTATCATTACTGAGTGGGGACCCCCAAGCATGGGCATTTTCCTTACCAGCTGACTCTGCTACATTTCATTCTGTCGATAATGTTTTTTCTGCACTCGGGCTCATTTATGATGATCCCGACAGATTAGCTCTAGCAGAATCTAAAATCCGCGCCCTCCGTCAGGGGGAACGTATGGCGGAAGACTATTGCTCCGAATTTCGCCGTTGGGCAGTAGACACACAGTGGAACGACTCAGCGCTGCGGAGTCAGGTTATTCAGGGGGTTTCAGGAAGAGTTAAACAGGCCCTCCTGATGTATGAGACTCCTGCATCGTTGGAGTCTGCCATGAGTTTGGTTATACGCATTGATCGCCGTTTGCGTCAGGGGGCACAGGAGACGCTACCCCTGGGGGAAAGCAGGGGTGCAAGTGTGGTTGCTGCAGGTGAGCCTATGCAAATTGCGGGGGTGTCACAGGTTAAGCGTCGCGTCCCTGGGTTCACGAAGCCCGGAGCATGTTTTTACTGTGGTAAAAGGAATCAGTATGTTAACGCTTGTCCTGTGCTACCGAAGAAGGTCACACCGGTGGAAAACTACTAAGCTCAGTGGGTATGGAGGAGACCCAACTGAGCGTATGCATATCCTCCATGATGGTATCTCAATGTATGCTCCCTGCCAAGGTTATTATCGCGGGCAGAGAGCTAGCAATATCAGTGTTTGTGGATAGCGGTTCCGCCACCAATCTCATAGATGAGGAGTTTGCACTCAGTGCCGGGTTTAAGATCGAAAAACTCCCTCATCCTATTCAGGTGGTTACCATTAATGCCGCTCCCCTCCCTCAGGGGGAGATTACGGAGTTTGTGGCTGAGGTGAAACTCCACATTGGGTTCCTACATTCGGAGTGGGTTACATGTAGGATCCTCCGTAATCTCCCAGCACAAATGGTCTTGGGTTTTCCATGGTTGTCCAGGCACAACCCGGTGATTGATTGGAAAACTCAGGACATAGTCCAATGGAGTGGTTTTTGCCAGGACAATTGTTTGGCCACATGTGTGTCCGCCGTGACGCCCAGCCTTCCGGAGGCTTTGCAGGATTTCGCAGATGTTTTCTCTGAGAAGGGTTGCTCAGAACTGCCTCCACATAGAGCCTATGACTGTGCGATTAGGTTAAAACCCGGGGCCAAATTACCTAAGGCCAGGATGTTTAACATTTCTGGTCCAGAGAGACAAGCTCTGAAAGACTACATCGCGGAGAGTCTGAGCAAAGGACACATCCGGCCTTCGTCCTCGCCTGTAGCAGCGGGGTTTTTCTTCATTAAGAAGAAAGATGGGGGGTTACGGCCGTGTCTGGATTTCCGGGAGTTAAACCAGATTACGATCCGTGATCCATACCCGATGCCTTTGATCCCTGATTTGTTCAACCAGGTGGCGGGGGCAAAGTGGTTTTCCAAGCTTGACCTCAGGGGGGCATATAACCTCATAAGGGTCCGTCAGGGGGATGAGTGGAAGACGGCCTTTAACACTCCTGAGGGTCATTTTGAGAGCCTGGTTATGCCATTTGGGTTGACAACCGTGCCTATTGTTTTCCAACATTTTATTAATGACGTGTTTGCTCATGTCCTGGGGAAATTTGTGATTGTATACCTGGATGATATCCTCATTTATTCGAGCGACCGGGACATTCATTTAGAGCATGTCAGGCAGGTGTTACAGTTGCTCCGTGAGAATAAGCTCCATGCTAAGCTGGAAAAATGCTTATTTTTTGTTCAGGAGTTGCCTTTTTTGGGATATATTGTGTCCGCCGCAGGGTTTAAAACGGACACCGCTAAGGTGCAAGCGGTGCTACAATGGGAAAGGCCTGATAATCTGAAAGCGCTCCAGCGGTTCCTTGGGTTTGCTAATTATTATAGGAACTTTATAAAACACTTTTCTACTATAGCCAAACCGCTCACGGACATGACAAAAAAAGGTACCGATCTGACTAGCTGGTCTGAGGTGGCGATACGTGCATTTGAGCGTCTGAAGAACAGTTTTGCTTCAGCCCCCATTCTGGTGCAACCGGACGTGTCTAAACCTTTTGTGGTGGAGGTTGATGCGTCTGAGGAGGGAGTGGGGGCAGTACTGTCACAGGGCTCATCTTTGAGCGATATGCATCCATGCGCCTACTTCTCCAAGAAGCTGTCGCCGGCCGAACGGAATTATGATATCGGCAACAGGGAGTTGTTGGCCATCAAACTGGCTTTTGAGGAATGGCGACACTTCTTGGAGGGGGCGGCTCACCAGGTCACAGTTATCACCGACCATAAGAACCTGCTCTATCTGGAGTCGGCCAAGCGTCTGTCTCCTAGGCAGGCTCGCTGGGCATTGTTTTTTACACGTTTCAATTTTCTGGTGACTTACCGTCCCGGGGCTAAAAACACCAAGGCGGATGCCTTGTCCTGGTGTTTTCCGGGGGGAGAACCTCGGGAAGAGCCGGTACCCATCCTCCAGGAAGGTGTAGTGGTTTCGGCTCTCACGACTGAGGTAGAGGCGGAGATTGCCGAGGCCCAAGAGGAGGTACCGCCAGGACTTCCCGCCAACAAATCATTTGTACCCCTTCATCTTCGTCTTAAGGTGTTGAGGGAACATCACGACTCAGTACTGGCTGGTCATCCAGGGGTTAAGGACACCTTGGAGCTGGTATCGCGTCGTTTCTGGTGGCCCAAAATCCGGCAGGACGTGGTCTCGTACGTGGCAGCTTGCATCACGTGCACCAGGGCCAAATCGCCCCGAGCCCGTCCTGCTGGCACGCAACAGCCTCTGGGGGTACCTAATAGGCCATGGACAGAAATCTCCATGGATTTTAACACTGACTTGCCAGTCTCGGCGGGGAACACGGTCATCCTGGTGGTGGTTGACCGATTTTCAAAGATGGCGCATTTTGTCTCATTGCCCTCCTTGCCCAATTTCCAAGACGTTGGCTCAGGTGTTTGTGCAGGAGGTGGTCAGACTCCACGGAGTTCCGTCGGACATAGTATCTGATAGGGGAACTCAATTTGTTGCGAGGTTTTGGAAAGCTTTTTGCTCACGTTTGGGGATCAAGTTGTCACATTCATAGGCGTTTCATCCACAGTCAAATGGTCAAACTGAGCGCATGAACCAAAATCTGGAGCAGTATTTACGATGCTTTGTGTCCGACAACCAAGAGGAGTGGTCTACTTTCCTTCCTCTGGCCGAATTCGCGTTAAATAATCACCGTCAAGAGTCATCGGGAGAGTCTTCGTTCTTTTGTGTTTACGGTCAACATCCTCAATTTTGTACCTTCCGTCAGGGTGACTCGGGGGGCGTCCCGGAGGAGGACCAGCTAGGAGCTCAATTATCATCGGTCTGGAGGAGGGTGAGACAGCGATTGTTGAGCATGAGTGCGAGGTACAAACGGGTGGCTGACAGTAGACGCGTGCCAGGTCCGGACCTGTGTGTGGGTGAATGGGTGTGGTTAGCGACTAAAAATATAAAACTCAAAATTCCATCTTTAAAATTGGGTCCAAGGTTTATTGGGCCTTTTAAGATTGCTGCCATCATTAACCCAGTTGCTTATCGGTTGGAACTCCCTGCAGCATACAAGATACACAACGTGTTTCTCAGGGCTTTATTGAAAAAGGTGGTAGGCTCTGTGGACACGACGCCGATGCCACCTCCAGTCATGGTGGATGGCGATTTAGAGTTTGAGGTCTCCAACGTAGTGGACTCTCGAGTAGTGCGCCGTACTCTTCAGTATTTGGTACACTGGCGGGGGTATGGTCCGGAGGAGAGGTCTTGGGTACCAGCCTCGGACATACATGCAGATCGGTTGGTCAGTTTTTTTCACCGTCGTCATCCGGACAAGCCGGGTCCTATGAGTCTTGAGGGCCCTGGGGTCCCTCGTAGAAGACGGGGTACTGTCATGTCGGACGCTATTCACACCACAGCGTCCGGCAGGCAGAGGTAGTTCCACCTCCATCCACTATAGCCTCAGTGGCGCCGGCTTGAGTTTCTCAGGCTATCGGGGGTTAATCTAGCTGAAGATCAGGTTGGATGTTTGGTCACGCCCACGGTCTTTAAATAGTCGTGCTGGCCTATGGGCGTCGCCGATTATAGCTTGTGTGTCATACCAAGTGGTTCCAGTCTGGAGTGGAGGTGTTGGAGAGAGAGAGAGATTCATATCTGGTGTCGTATGATCCATTGTTACCTTCTTGCCTTCCCATATTTGTGTTTGGTTGTGCCCTGTTCACATTACTGTATAGTCCTGTGTGTATGCGGCGCGGTGCAGTTTAAGTTCTCCCTGTCTGTCTTTATTGTTTGGGGCTTTGGTGGTTTGTCTCCTCACTGGGTGGAGGGTGGAGGGTTAAGCTTAGGGCTGAGCAGGAGATAAAGAAAGGATGGAGGCTCAGGCATTTGCACCATCATCAAAAACCCTGGGTTGAGGGTCAGACAGGGTTTCCCCTAGTTAAAGGGACATCACAGGGGCCCCGGGTATTTCTGCCTTAGTTGACCTAAGCCCCGCGTGACAGTGGGATATACATAAATCCCCGCAGTTCTTGGAAGGTTGTTAGCAGTGGTGGGGCATCCAAAATACCCCCCTGCGGTAAATTGTTACAGCAAGATTAGCTTGCTGTATTTTGTCACGTGGTGCCGGTGGTGGGATAACTAAGATAAGCCCCCACTGTGCCTGTGATAGCCGTGTGCCGGCAGTGCGTCACGTCCCTCCATCCGCTGACAAACCCGTGTGGGTGGTGGGATCGTGACCTATTGGTGGCACAGGGTCCGCTTTCCGTTGCAATTTGGTGGCAGCGGTCTCGCCAGTTCGTCACATATTGGTGGCAGCAGTGGGATGTTCCTCACAAGCACCATGGAATTAATGGTGCTATATAAATAATAATAATAATAAAAAAGATATACTAATCACTATTTATTTCTCAGCTACAGTATTTATCCCCACGATTAGAATAACGGCAATTTATTGTTTATTCTTGTCAGGTTTTACCTATTAAATATTCTTCTATTTGTCTCATTAATAAGTGACTAGCTTTTCTCACACTTCTTGTTTTTTTCAGCGTGAGTCTATCACAAATATTTATAAACCTTTTGATTTCCTTGTGGTTGGTATCTAGACTCGCAGCAGTTACAAACCTTTTACTCAGGTGCCACTTTATCTCTCTCCTTCATTTTTTGTTTTTAACAATTTTTCCCTGGACCTGTAGCTGGATATTTCCTTCTTTTGAATTGCACATAGCCTCCTATATACAGTATGAGCCTGCACATAGCCTCCTATATACAGTATGAGGCCGTATATAGCCTCCTATATACAGTATGAGGCCGCATATAGCCTCCTATATACAGTATGAGGCCGCATATAGCCTCCTATATACAGTATGAGGCCGCACATAGCCTCCTATATGCAATATGAGGCCGCAATAGCCTTCTATATACAGTATGAGGCAGGATATTGCTTCCTATATACAGTATGAGGCCGCATATAGCTTCCTATATACAGTATGAGCCCCTATATAGCCTCCTGAATACAGTGTTTGCCTCCTATATACAGTGTGAGTCCCCGTATAGCCTCTTATATACAGTATGAGCCCCTGTATAGCCTCCTATATACAGTATGAGCCCACATATAGTCTCCTATATACAGTATGAGCCTGCATATTGCTTCCTATATACAGTATGAGGCCGCATATAGCTTCCTATATACAGTATGAGCCCCTATATAGCCTCCTGAATACAGTGTTTGCCTCCTATATACAATGTGAGTCCCCATATAGCCTCTTATATACAGTATGAGCCCCTGTATAGCCTCCTATATCTAACTGCATTCACCTTGGTATCATTCATTTTCTATGAGACTGCTCTGTTCTCAAATTGAGCATTTATGCATTTAGTTGGGCTTAATGGAATTATTGTGCTTGTTACACATCAACTCTGTAGATGCGCTCACTTATTAGACTTTGGTTGGGGCAACTTTAAAATATAATAATGATAATGGTCCTGTCTAGTGACAAGTTTATTTTACAGGCTTCTGGAGAAAGACACAATGCCAGTCATTCAAGGGTTAATTATTTGGAACATTGGGAGTGACTTTCTAGCCAATGAAACAACAGTATAAAACACCTGTGGTAACTATGGCAACTGTGCTGATGTCATAAACACATGCATCTATGATAGAGGAGAAGATTCCAGAACCACAAGTCATTCAGCCGTAGGAGGAGCCGTACTTGATGTGTCTGGAGACCTGGAGCTTCATCACTCCACAATGGGAGGAAGGGGACACCGCCTAGCCAGCCAGATCAGCCATACCGCCTAGCCAGCCAGATCAGCCATACCGCCTAGCCAGCCAGATCAATGGGGTGACAGATGTTGCAGCCAGATCTCCCTCACGTCCGGTGCTCGCCGCCTTCACCTTTATGTGTACGGCCTGGAGAGGTCGCATTAGGCTTCTCCATAACAAATATGACACAATGTACAAATTCTGGTACAATTTGCTGTTACATGTTGGCATTAACCTTCTAAGCCCAAGGGAAGGGCAGTCCTACAGCCATGGTTCCCTAGAGGTTTCCTCCACAGGGGGTTTTTCCTCTCCTGAGTGCTGAAGGATGATTCTTCGTGAGTCGGGGGTTCTGCCATTTTCAGTGTCTTTTTCATAGTAATTGGCTGATTCTAAATTTCAAACACTGAATGAAATAATAATTATGAGATTTGGAATAAAATTCGGTCAATTTAACATCCAATAAAAGTGTTTTGTGTGTTTCTTTCACAATCTTGGGTTGGTGGGATTTTGTTGGGGATCAGGATCCAGCATCTATGATCAAGCCATGAAGCCAGATATGGAGTCGGAACAATTTAACCCTGCGCTGGAAGACAGGACGGAGCAGAGATGACAAAGTGTTACTGCACAATTAGCACAAGTTCACACTCTTCCTTGCATTCAGATACACGAGGGGATTCAGGGCCGGACTGGGACTAAAAAGCAGCCATGGCACACAAAATTCACCAGCCCACATACAATAAGTGTCCTCAGCCCAAATTGTAGAACACTGATAGGCCATGTAGGAATTTGCTTTATCTGTTACCAGGGCCGGAACAAAGTATTTTGGTGCCCAAGGCGGATGAAGCTGAAGGCGCCCATTTTGCCTTTCTTCCCAGCTAATTCTTCCCTTTTCCATTAGGTCTATGACATCATGTGATTAATAACTGACGAGCTGAATCCTTCTAAGTCAGGCCCATATACATTTGTATCTCATGAACCTACAACTCCCAGTATGTCCTTAACAATGGTAAGGAGATGCTGGGAGTTGTTATCAGTCTTTATCAGACTGCGGACTATACAGGAACCACAGTACTGATGAGACGCAGTCAGTATCAACAAGTAAAACTTTACATCCTGGTACCTTATAAGTGACCTCTTCTCTGAGTCTTTTCTTTCTCTTAGTCTCCATCTTGTCCAGACGCCATGATGACTTTTCTCATCCACATCTCGTTTCTTTAGACTTCCCTCTTCTCCAGTCTCCTGCAGCACATCCCGACACGGAGTCCTTTAAAAATAACAGTGTTATTAACATGCTGCTGAATAAAAAATATCTGTCCATATTATGACCTAAATAAGCCTCCTCTAGTATATGGCCTCCACCCTGTCCTGTAGTCCATCTGGTCAGAGATGGTAGCTGAGAAAACACAGAATAAAATGAAACAATATCATCAGAACAGAAAGCAGGTTACACTCACAATATGCCAAGAACAGCCCTACGCCTTAAATAGGGGGATTATAAAAGTGAGCACACTCCCAACATGGAATTATCTACTAAAGACATGGAATCAATAATCCTCTCATAAAGTCGTCCTTAATTCATATATATTAACCTCTGGAAATTAATTATCCACATTAATTAATAGTAGGAAAAACCATATGCATTTTATAAATATCTCTAGTTATTTACATAGTTTTATTAAAAATTATTTGAGAAAATGCATCATATAATCTTATATATATTCTATATTGTTATGCTGCCACCCAGTGGTACAAAAAAAATTATCCATTGAAAAATTAATGAGTACCTATCTTCATTTATTTTCTTTCCTACTATTCCTCATATATGAATTGTAAAGAGCACTGAGCACTACTCAATTGCATAAAAATAAAAAATCAATGAAGTGCATAATGCAAAAATAGTTTATAGAAATGTGCATGCATAGTGCAGAAACGCTTATTATAAATAGCGCCAGGCAGTCTTCACAACACAAACATACATGAGCCTTAGAACAACATACCACAGGTTAAATGCTGAAGGACCACATGTAGGAATCCCCTTAACGCGCGTTTCGCGTTATTGCGTCTTCTGAAGGGGCGCGATGACATCACTTCATGGCGCCTGCTGCACTGAGATAAACGGGCAATTTAGAACGCTTCCTGCAGACACCGGAGCGGTTGGGGAACGAGGAGAGGTAAGTATTCTATATTTTTTTTTAAATCAGTGAGAACATTATGGTGGCCAGAATACTGCACAGAGGATTATGTGGAATGCATTATACTGCATGGAGGACTATGTGGAATGCGTTATACTATATAGTGGACTATGGGGATGCATTATACTATATGGAGGACTATAGGGAGTGCATTATACTATATGTAGGACTATGGGGAGCACAATATACTGTTTGAAGTATGATGGGTAGTGCAGTATATTACATGGAGGGATATGGAGAGTGCATTATATAATATGATGGACTGTGAGGTGCATTATACTATATGGAAGGCAATGTGGTGCTATTATATTTGGAGTGCTATGTGGGAGGCTTTATGCAGTATGCAAACAAGTATACAATGTGAATGTTTACGTAGGGTCAATAATATCGTGTTGGAGTAATTATACATTCTGGAAAGGTGTGGGGTCATTATACTGTATGTAGGCCACTACTACATGGAGGCTATGTGAGGGTCACAGTTGGGGGATCATATTGTGTTTGGGTATCCATACTTTTCTGGGGTAGTTGAGGGGTGGGGTACAATAGGGTAATCAAACTGCATGTAGAGGGTACTGTGGATAAAAACACTGTGGATTTCACTGTTATCTTACAGTGTTTGTGTGGCACTTTTGTTGACATCATACTATGAGTGCAATGAAAGCAGAATCTAGGTCTCCAGTAGGTGGAATATTAGAGGGCGCACAGTAGGTGCAGTAATAGGAACACATATGGCAGCAGCAGCTTAGCATTTGCTTATCTGCATAAGGAGTTTGTGCAGGTTGGCGGAACATGGGAACGGTGCAGGAAATGTGAGAAGTCTGATGTCACTTTGTTCTAATCTCTGCAGCTGAGTCCTGGCTGGAAGAAGTTGCCATGTTGGTCTGGGCCAGATGGAAAAGACGTGAAAAGTGAACAACTCCACCATAAAGAACGTCAGCATATGGTGGTAATATCAGTGTTGGTCTTTGTATAGAGATTTTTCATTTTAGTAACAGGGAGGTCATCTGCTGAGGTTCTCCTACATCCAGTATTGGGGTGCGCTACCATAGTTGTAATAAGGATTAACTGGTTAAGGGCCCACCACAAAGTTTTTCCTTCCTGAACCAAACCCTGACCTATGCTTCTGCTTGGCATGTAATTACTTGTGAAATAACTTATCTAACCACAAAGGAAAAGTTTATTTAAACAAACCTGGCACTGATTTGAAGAACAGTATCAAATGTGACAATGCTGCAACCCCACCCCCCCATTTGTTTGCAGATACCTTGAGAAATATGCAGTGCTGAGTCAAAATGTGTATGCCAGAAAACAAAGACTGTTATGAGCTCATTTTCTCCTTCACCTTTGATGTCCGATGAACTCCCTCTGCTGGTGAAAGGAGGTAGTGAAATCGATTTGGATGGGAAAAACCTGTCATCTGAACAGGTGGAGTGTGATTGGACATCCGGAGTCTTTGAGTGGATATAAGGCCGCCGACGCCCTGCTGGGTTGCTGGTGAGCCTCTCTGCTCTGAGCTCTGGCCTCCAGTTTAATCCTGTCTACTAAAGCTAAGTTTTTGCTCTGCTATTGTTCCATGAGATTTTGTCTGGTTTACTTAGTGTTTGTGTTCAGCCAGCCCTGGTTGGGACTGGCTGAACTCCATTTTTTGTCTCTGATCAGTTGATCTCTTTGCTCTGTTTTCAGAATATACCTGAGTGCTGATATAGTGATTTTGAAGTCTAGTGACTTCAGGGCCTTTTCTATCAGACGTGATGGACATTATTTTTGGCAGGGTTTTTGCGTGATTGCAGACAGTTGCTTTTCTTTCCTGTCCTATCTAGTTAGTGAGGGCCCCATCATTTGCTCAGCCTGTCTTTCTGTCTGTGTTTGTGTTTTCATCTGTTTTCACCGTCAATACATGTTGGGGGCTGTCTATTGCTTTGGGGTCTGCTCTGGGACAATTTAGATTTCCCCTTTCTTTCTTTAGGTTTATTTAGTTCTCCGGCTGTGAACGAGGTGTCTAGGACCACCGTAGGAACACCCCACGGCTACTGTTAGTTGTTGTGAATAGGATCAGGGGTCTGCAATCCGCTAGCTACCAACCTCTCCGGTTTTCTGGACTTAGCTTGTATTTTTGTTTTTTCCTCCTCCGGTGACTCATTCATAACAGAATCACCAGCCATACCGCAGATTCTAGGGTGCTCAATAGCAGGAAAGAATCGTAAAAAAAAAAAAAATTGTCAGAATTTTTTTTTTTATGTATATTTTTTCCTCTTTTTCTCTGGGGCCGTAGGAGGAATTTTCTTAATGGAGATTAAGCAATTGTCTGATCGTGTGGAGCAGCTGGCTGCTGAAGTGCGGGGAATTTCTGCCTATCTTGCTCATTCACATGCTGCTGAACCAAAGATTCCTACTCCTGATGTGTTTTTTGGGGATCGGTCTAAATTTTTGAATTTTAAGAATAATTGTAAATTATTTCTTGCCTTGAAGCCTAACTCATCGGGGAGCTCTGCGCAGCAGGTTAAAATTATGGCAAGAAAAAAGCAGCTAAGTAAAGAAAAACGAGTGGCCATCATTACTTTAAGAAATGAAGGTCAGTCAGTCCGAAAAATTGGGAAAACTTTGAAAGTGTCCCCAAGTGCAGTGGCAAAAAACATCAAGTACTACAAAGAAAATGGCTCACGAGGACCGCCAAAGGAAAGGAAGACCAAGAGTCACCTCTGCTGCAGAGGATAAGTTCATCCGAGTCACCAACCTCAGAAATCGCAGGTTAACAGCAGCTCAGATTAGAGACCAGGTCAATGCCACACAGAGTTCTAGCAGCAGACACATCTCTACAACAACTGTTAAGAGGAGACTTTGTGCAGCAGGCCTTCATGGTAAAATAGCTGCTAGGAAACCACTGCTAAGGACAGGCAACAAGCAGAAGACTTGTTTAGGCTAAAGAACACAAGGAATGGACATTAGACCAGTGGACATCTGTGCTTTGGTCTGATGAGTCCAAATTTGAGATCTTTGGTTCCAACCACCGTGTCTTTGTGCGACGCAGAAAAGGTGAACGGATGGACTCTACATGCCTGGTTCCCACCGTGAAGCATGGAGAAGGAGGTGAGATGGTGTGGGGGTGCTTTGCTGGTGACACTGTTGGGGATTTATTCAAAATTGAAGGCATACTGAACCAGCATGGCTACCACAGCATCTTGCAGCGACATGCTATTCCATCCGGATTGTGTTTGGTTGGACCATCATTTATTTTTCAACAGGACAATGACCCCAAACACACCTCCAGGCTGTGTAAGGGCTATGTGACCAAGAAGGAGAGTGATGGGGTGCTACGCCAGATGACCTGGCCTCCACAGTCACCAGATCTGAACCCAGTCAAGATGGTTTGGGGTGAGCTGGACCGCAGAGTAAAGGCAAAAGGGCCAACAAGTGCTAAGCATCTCTGGGAACTCCTTCAAGACTGTTGGAAGACCATTTCCAGTGACTACCTCTTGAAGCTCATCAAGAAAATGCCAAGAGTGTGCAAAGCAGTAATCAAAGCAAAAGGTGGCTACTTTGAAGAACCTAGAATATAAGACATATTTTGAGTTGTTTCACACTTTTTTTTTAATTATATAATTCCACATGTGTTAATTCATAGTTTTGATGCCTTCAGAGTGAATCTACAATTTTCATAGTTATGAAAATAAAGAAAACTCTTTGAATGAGAAGGTGTGTCCAAACTTTTGGTCTGTATTATATATGTGTAATCGATATTATACAGTGTATTACATATTTACAATTTATTACAGTTTTTTTGTGTTCTAAAGTTGTATTCCAATAAATAGATATTATTTACTATCTAAATATGTTGATTATTAATTCATAGAAATGATTAAATGTCTGATGTTCACATTGTACTACAATACATTTTTCACTTGAATATAAGCAATATATGTGGGAGTCGGAGTAAGGGAAATTGAGGAGTCGGAGTTGCAGGTTTGGCTTAGGCCTCTTTCACACTTCAGTTTTTTCCATCAGTCCAAATCCGCCAAAAGGACGGATGGCGGATCCGTTTTAGTACTGATGACAACGGATGCCACCCGTCCGTTTTTTTGACGGATACGACAAATGAAGAATTTTAAAGGAATCGCAGCCTGGAAAAGGAGAGAGAGAGAGAGAGGCGACCCCTGAAGAGTTTGTCGAGGGGAAAACCCTGACTGTCACTGGGATCGGGGGTACCCTCTGTCCCTTGCCAGTGGCCCGGGCATTTCTTGATTGGGGTGCTGGGAGCGGGGTGAGGGAAGTGGGAGTGTCTGAAAACCTGCCCACTGATGTTTTATTGGGAACTGACTTGGGGAGGATGGTTGCATACTATGTCCCTGACACCCTTTCCCAATCTGAAAATAAGGGTAACGTTAACCCTGGTGTTGATGATGATGATGATGGGAAACTGAAAGTGTTACCTGCTAATGCCTTGATGAGTAATGATGCAACTAACAACCATTCTTTCCCCAGGAATGATGCTGATGGTGATGTGAATGTACCAAAGCAATCTGATAACCCTTCTTTTCCTAGGAATGATGATAATGATGATGATGATGATGTATCTGTGCCGACTGAACCTGTTAACCATTTCTTTGAAACGGTAGATGTGTCCACAGGTACCGAAGTGCTCAGCCCCGTCACTCTGCGGAGTGAGACGGCTGAGGAACCAATGGCAGGAGCAAGCAACGGTGCTCAGGGAAATGGGGAAGTGCATGAGGACCATGAGGAAGGTAATGCCATGCAACTGACCAGTGCCACCGAGGAAGGTAACTGGCCCATAAGTAGCACTGCTCCTGAAGTGTTGGTGGTGGATGGGGACATAGAGCTCATAGCAGCACCGACTGGTGGTTCTGTAGAAATTCCCAGGGAGACAGCATACGTAGCAGCTGTCACACGCAGTCAGAGTGCCCAGATCGCAGGTAGCGCCCTGTCTTCTGGACCCTCTTCTGCTACAGGAGAGACTGAACCAGAGGTGACCCCAGAGCCGGTTCCAGAGGGTCCCAGTGCGGAAGGAACCCTGACGTCACTTCTGGTAGCCTCCAGCAAGGAGTTCCAGGCTGCTCTGCACTCAGATGCCAGCCTGGAGAAATTGAGACACTTCGCCGAGACGCCCACCTCCGAGCCTGATAAGGAGAGGGTGTTCTGGGAACGAGGAAGGTTGTACTGTGAGACAGTACCCGGAGATTCCCAAAAGGAGTGGTTGAGGGAAAGACAGCTAGTCGTCCCCTTAAAGTTTAGAACTGAGTTGTTGCCGATTGCCCATGAGATTCCACTCGCTGGACACTTGGGAATCAGCAAAACAAAGCCACGGCTGTCTCAACACTTCTATTGGCCCAAGATGGGGACAGATGTAACACAATACTGCCGCTCCTGTGACACCTGTCAAAAGGTGGGTAAGGCGGGGCCTGCTCTTAAGGCTCCCCTTATTCCTTTGCCGGTGATAGAGGAGCCTTTCCAGAGAATCGCGGTGGACATTGTAGGCCCGCTGGCCATTCCCAGCAGCTCTGGAAGATCCCCTCCTGGACATGCTGGCCCAAGCCAAGGCCAATGGGTCCATTGAGGACATGGAGATAAGTTGTTTGCTAACCGTATCCCAGCGGTCGCAGTTGGTGGAAGCCCTGAAACCCTTTCGGGCCGTGTTCACCAACCGACCTGGGAGGACGGAGTTAGCGGTTCATGAGGTGGACACCGGGAATCACGCCCCACTACGGCGAACACCTTATCGGATCACTGAGGAGGTGCAACAAGCCATGCGCCAAGAGATCAATGAGATGTTAAGGCTGGGGGTGATTCAATGGTCAAAAAGCGCGTGGGCCTCTCCTGTAGTCCTCGTGCCTAAAAAGGATCGAACCACCCGGTTCTGCGTGGACTACAGGGGGCTCAACGCCATCACAACCTCTGATGCCCACCCGATGCCGCGCATTGAGGATCTGCTTGAGCGGTTGGCGAAAGCAAGGTACATATCCATCATGGATTTGAGTCGGGGATACTGGCGGATTCCCCAGAGCCCTGAGGCGCAGGAGAAATCCGCCTTTATCACCCCCTTTCGCTTGTACGAGTCCACAGTCATGCCCTTCGGCATGAATAATGCCTCTGCCACTTTCCAGCGGATGGTCAACCACCTGCTTCGGGGACTGGCGGAGTACACGGTGGTGTACTTGGACGACATCACCATCTTCAGTACCACCTGGGAGGAACACCTTCAGCATCTCCAGGAGGTGCTCAAGCGTCTTCACCAGGCAGGCCTGACTATCAAGCCGGGAAAGTGCCAAATGGGCATGAGCGAGGTCCACTACCTGAGGCACCCAGAAAAGGTGGATGCAATTGCATCCTGGCCCACCCCCAGGACCAAGAAACAGGTGAAGTCCTTCTTGGGCACTGCAGGGTACTATAGGCGGTTTGTTCAAGACTATAGCGCCCTTACAAAGCCCTTGACTGACCTCACCAAGCAGAGGCTACCCCAAACAGTCAACTGGACAGATGACTGTGAGGCAGCCTTCCAAGCTTTGAAAGCAGCCCTGTGCAACTCTCCATTGTTGATAGCAGTCGACAGCATTCGCCCGTTTCTGGTACAGACCGACGCCAGCGAGTTTGGCCTCGGTGCTGTGCTCAGCCAGGTCGACTCGGGGAACCAGGAGCACCCCGTGTTGTACCTGAGCCGGAAACTTTTGCCGAGGGAAGTGGCATACTCGACCATCTAGAAGGAGTGTCTGGCCATGGTGTGGGCACTGCAACGTTTTCAGCCCTACCTGTACGGGCGCACCTTCACGGTGGTAACCGACCACAACCCTCTGAGCTGGTTGCACACAGTGTCCGGAACCAAAGGAAGGTTGCTCCGCTGGAGCCTTGCCCTTCTACAGTACAACTTTACTGAACAACACAAAAAGGGCAGTGAACACGGCAATGCCGATGAGTTGTCCCGCCGGGGCAAACCTACTGAGGTGCGCATGGCCAATTACCGAGAGGTAATGCCTCCATAGTGCCCTATAAAAGGGGGAGGTATAATGTAAAATGTCTGTAAGATCTGTATGTTAAAGTAAAGTATGATGTTTCTAGAACCTTCTAGAAATTCTCCATTGCTACACACTGAGGAGACAAGCCTGTCATGTAGCTGCAACCCCCCTCCTTATCAGCTCTGTGCTTGCTGGTAACCTGAAACCATCCATTTCCTCTTGCAGCCTTCACCCCCTTGCAAGGGAAAGCATTGCTTTATTCTGAAACCATGAAGCTTGAAAACAGGTTTAGGAAATATTAAAATAAGCCTAGCGCGCACTTCGCTTGTGACAGAGATATGAAACTCACATTTCTGCAAAGGGCACGAAGCCAGCTTTCTAAACCCCTAAGTTTCACGATTCTCGGACTTCCAGAAATTGAGATATGGATTGCTCCCAAATGGAGTGTCCTATCTAGTGCATTCTTGATGTTTATGGTTGTCATAACTTTTTTAGTTAACTTATAACTGAGAGAGAAGGGGGTTGGACCTCACCAGACCGCCCATTTCGTGAGGTCACAGACCCTAGGCTATAGGTTTTTCCCTACCAAATTCCAGTTAGTTGGAGCTACAGAGTCCGTGCTGACGAGACGTGCAGATGAGTGGAGATGTGTGGCTCCGCCTTCTCCCCCACATGGTCTGCCTGATACCGACTGAATACATGTGAGTGTTACTTTCTGTCTTTAAATCCTTTTGTTATATTTGTATCTGTACATATTTAATGTCTCAATTTTGTAACAATTCTTTATCTATGTAATCACTGCCCATTTGGGAATAAATGATAAAAATCTATTAGTTTGCCTCCATGCTCTAAGAAACGAAATATGCGCCTTTTTTAGATAATCGCTACTAATTTGGGGTTTGTCACGGACCCTCTTAATTAACTCTTTAAGTAAAGTGTGGCTGGTGGCAGCGTGGTGTGCACGGCTGGCTAGGCTAGCTGGCAGTACAGACGGGTCTTACATGCTGAATGAGGGGCTGCGGCCACAGCATTGATAATTCCCATACTGCAGTAGTCTAGCGGCCTGTGCACAACAAGCAGCCCGTCCGGCGACTAATTATCCTAGGTGCAGTTCCCTGACTGACCTGAGGGTAAGGGGGGCGCCAGAGAGCTGCGAGTTCCAAAGTGGAACTGAGAAAGTGGGATATACATAAATCCCCGCAGTTCTTGGAAGGTTGTTAGCAGTGGTGGGGCATCCAAAATAGCCCCCCTGCGGTAAATTGTTACAGCAAGATTAGCTGGGCTGTATTTTGTAACGTGGTGCCGGTGGTGGGATAACTAAGATAAGCCCCCACTGTGCCTGTGATAGCCGTGTGCCGGCAGTGCGTCACGTCCCTCCATCCGCTGACAAACCCGTGTGGGTGGTGGGATCGTGACCTATTGGTGGCACAGGGTCCGCTTTCCGTTGCAATTTGGTGGCAGCGGTCTCGCCAGTTCGTCACATATTGGTGGCAGCGGTGGGATGTTCCTCACAAGCACCATGGAATCAATGGTGCTATATAAATAATAATAATAATAAAAAAGATATACTAATCACTATTTATTTCTCAGCTACAGTATTTATCCCCACGATTAGGATAACAGCAATTTATTGTTTATTCTTGTCAGGTTTTACCTATTAAATATTCTTCTATTTGTCTCATTAATAAGTGACTAGCTTTTCTCCCACTTCTTGTTTGTTTCAGCGTGAGTCTATCACAAATATTTATAATCCTTTTGATTTCCTTGTGGTTGGTATCTAGACTCGCAGCAGTTACAAACCTTTTACTCAGGCGCCACTTTATCTCTCTCCTTCATTTTTTGTTTTTAACAATTTTTCCCTGGACCTGTAGCTGGATATTTCCTTCTTTTGAATTGCACATAGCCTCCTATATACAGTATGAGCCTGCACATAGCCTCCTATATACAGTATGAGGCCGTATATAGCCTCCTATATACAGTATGAGGCCGCATATAGCCTCCTATATACAGTATGAGACCGGACATAGCCTCCTATATGCAATATGAGGCCGCAATAGCCTCCTATATACAGTATGAGGCAGCATATTGCCTACTATATACAGTGTGAGTCCCTATATAGCCTCTTATATACAGTATGAGCCCCTATATAGCCTCCTGAATACAGTGTTTGCCTCCTATATACAGTGTGAGTCCCCGTATAGCCTCTTATATACAGTATGAGCCCCTGTATAGCCTCCTATATACAGTATGAGCCCACGTATAGTCTCCTATATACAGTATGAGCCTGCATATTGCTTCCTATATACAGTATGAGGCCGCATATAGCTTCCTATATACAGTATGAGGCCACATATTGCCTCCTATATACAGTATGAGCCCCTATATAGCCTCCTAAATACAGTGTTTGCCTCCTATATACAGTGTGAGTCCCCATATAGCCTCTTATATACAGTATGAGCCCCTGTATAGCCTCCTACATCTAACTGCATTCACCTTGGTATCAATCATTTTCTATGAGATTGCTCTGTTCTCATATTGAGCATTTATGCATTTAGTAGGGCTTAATGGAATTATTGTGCTTGTTACACATCAACTCTGTAGATGCGCTCACTTATTAGACTTTGGTTGGGGCAACTTTAAAATATAATAATGATAATGGTCCTGTCTAGTGACAAGTTTATTTTACAGGCTTCTGGAGAAAGACACAATGCCAGTCATTCAAGGGTTAATTATTTGGAACATTGAGAGGGACTTTCTAGCCAATGAAACAACAGTATAAAACACCTGTGGTAACTATGGCAACTGTGCTGATGTCATAAACACATGCATCTATGATAGAGTAGAAGATTCCAGAACCACAAGTCATTCAGCCGTAGGAGGAGCCGTACTTGATGTGTCTGGAGACCTGGAGCTTCATCACTCCACAATGGGAGGAAGGGGACACCGCCTAGCCAGCCAGATCAGCCATAGCGCCTAGCCAGCCAGATCAGCCATACCGCCTAGCCAGCCAGATCAATGGGGTGACAGATGTTGCAGCCAGATCTCCCTCACGTCCGGTGCTGGCCGCCTTCACCTTTATGTGTACGGCCTGGAGAGGTCGCATTAGTCTTCTCCAAAACAAATATGACACAATGTACAAATTCTGGTACAATTTGCTGTTACATGTTGGCATTAACCTTCTAAGCCCAAGGGAAGGGCAGTCCTACAGCCATGGTTCCCTAGAGGTTTCCTCCACAGGGGGTTTTTCCTCTCCTGAGTGCTGAAGGATGATTCTTCGTGAGTCGGGGGTTCTGCCATTTTCAGTGTCTTTTTCATAGTAATTGGCTGATTCTAAATTTCAGACACTGAATGAAATAATAATTATGAGATTTGGAATAAAATTCGGTCGATTTAACATCCAATAAAAGTGTTTTGTGTGTTTCTTTCACAATCTTGGGTTGGTGGGATTTTGTTGGGGATCAGGATCCAGCATTTATGATCAAGCCATGAAGCCAGATATGGAGTCGGAGCAATTTAACGCTGCGCTGGAAGACAGGACGGAGCAGAGATGACAAAGTGTTACTGCACAATTAGCACAAGTTTACACTCATCCTTGCATTCAGATACACGAGGGGATTCAGGGCCGGACTGGGACTAAAAAGCAGCCCTGGCACACAAAATTCACCAGCCCACATACAATAAGTGTCCTCAGCCCAAATTGTAGAACACTGATAGGTCATGTAGGAATTTGCTTTATCTGTTACCAGGGCCGGAACAAAGTATTTTGGTGCCCAAGGCGGATGAAGCTGAAGGTGCCCATTTTGACTTTCTACCCAGCTAATTCTTCCCTTTTCCATTAGGTCTATGACATCATGTGATTAATAACTGACGAGCTGAATCCTTCTAAGTCAGGCCCATATACATTTGTATCTCATGAACCCACAACTCCCAGTATGTCCTTAACAATGGTAAGGAGATGCTGGGAGTTGTTATCAGTCTTTATCAGACTGCGGACTATACAGGAACCACAGTACTGATGAGACGCAGTCAGTATCAACAAGTAAAACTTTACATCCTGGTACCTTATAAGTGACCTCTTCTCTGAGTCTTTTCTTTCTCTTAGTCTCCATCTTGTCCAGACGCCATGATGACTTTTCTCATCCACATCTCCTTTCTTTAGACTTCCCTCTTCTCCAGTCTCCTGCAGCACATCCCGACACGGAGTCCTTTAAAAATAACAGTGTTATTAACATGCTGCTGAACAAAAAATATCTGTCCATATTATGACCTAAATAAGCCTCCTCTAGTATATGGCCTCCACCCTGTCCTGTAGTCCATCTGGTCAGAGATGGTAGCTGGGAAAACACAGAATAACAAATGAAACAATATCATCAGAACAGAAAGCAGGTTACACTCACAATAAGCCAAGAACATCCCTACGCCTTAAATAGGGGGATTATAAAAGTGAGCACACTCCCAACATGGAATTATCTACTAAAGACATGGAATCAATAATCCTCTCATAAAGTCGTCCTTAATTCATATACAGTATATTAACCTCTGGAAATTAATTATCCACATTAATTAATAGTAGGAAAAACCATATGCATTTTATAAATATCTCTAGTTATTTACATAGTTTTATTAAAAATTATTTGAGAAAATGCATCATATAATCTTATATATATTCTATATTGTTATGCTGCCTCCTAGTGGTACAAAAAAAATTATCCATTGAAAAATTAATGAGTACCTATCTTCATTTATTTTCTTTCCTACTATTCCTCATATATGAATTGTAAAGAGCACCGAGCACTACTCAATTGCATAAAAATAAAAAATCAATGAAGTGCATAATGCAAAAATAGTTTATAGAAATGTGCATGCATAGTGCAGAAACGCTTATTATAAATAGCGCCAGGCAGTCTTCACAACACAAACATACATGAGCCTTAGAACAACATACCACAGGTTAAATGCTGAAGGACCACATGTAGGAATCCCCTTAATGCGCGTTTCGCGTTATTGCGTCTTCTGAAGGGGCGCGATGACATCACTTCATGGCGCCTGCTGCACTGAGATAAACGGGCGATTTAAAACGCTTCCTGCAGACACCGGAGCGGTTGGGGAACGAGGAGAGGTAAGTATTGTATATTTTTTTTTAAATCAGTGAGAACATTATGGTGGCCAGAATACTGCACAGAGGATTATGTGGAATGCATTATACTGCATGGAGGACTATGTGGAATGCGTTATACTATATAGTGGACTATGGGGATGCATTATACTATATGGAGGACTATAGGGAGTGCATTATACTATATGTAGGACTATGGGGAGCACAATATACTGTTTGAAGTACGATGGGTAGTGCAGTATATTACATGGAGGGATATGGAGAGTGCATTATATAATATGACGGACTGTGAGGTGCATTATACTATATGGAAGGCAATGTGGTGCTATTATATTTGGAGTGCTATGTGGGAGGCTTCATGCAGTATGCAAACAAGTATACAATGTGAATGTTTACGTAGGGTCAATTATATCGTGTGGGAGTAATTATACATTCTGGAAAGGTGTGGGGTCATTATACTGTATGTAGGCCACTACTACATGGAGGCTATGTGAGGGTCACAGTTGGGGGATCATATTGTGTTTGGGTATCCATACTTTTCTGGGGTAGTTGAGGGGTGGGGTACAATAGGGTAATCAAACTGCATGTAGAGGGTACTGTGGATAAAAACACTGTGGATTTCACTGTTATCTTACAGTGTTTGTGTGGCACTTTTGTTGACATCATACTATGAGTGCAATGAAAGCAGAATCTAGGTCTCCAGTAGGTGGAATATTAGAGGGCGCACAGTAGGTGCAGTAATAGGAACACATATGGCAGCAGCAGCTTAGCATTTGCTTATCTGCATAAGGAGTTTGTGCAGGTTGGCGGAACATGGGAACGGTGCAGGAAATGTGAGAAGTCTGATGTCACTTTGTTCTAATCTCTGCAGCTGAGTCCTGGCTGGAAGAAGTTGCCATGTTGGTCTGGGCCAGATGGAAAAGACGTGAAAAGTGAACAACTCCACCATAAAGAACGTCAGCATATGGTGGTAATATCAGTGTTGGTCTTTGTATAGAGATTTTTCATTTTAGTAACAGGGAGGTCATCTGCTGAGGTTCTCCTACATCCAGTATTGGGGTGCGCTACCATAGTTGTAATAAGGATTACCTGGTTAAGGGCCCACCACAAAGTTTTTCCTTCCTGAACCAAACCCTGACCTATGCTTCTGCTTGGCATGTAATTACTTGTGAAATAACTTATCTAACCACAAAGGAAAAGTTTCTTTAAACAAACCTGGCACTGATTTGAAGGACAGAATCAAATGTGACAATGCTGCAACCCCACCCCCCCAATTTGTTTGCAGATACCTTGAGAAATATGCAGTGCTGAGTCGAAATGTGTATGCCAGAAAACAAAGACTGTTATGAGCTCATTTTCTCCTTCACCTTTGATGTCCAATGAACTCCCTCTACTGGTGAAAGGAGGTAGTGAAATCGATTTGGATGGGAAAAACCTGTCATCTGAACAGGTGGAGTGTGATTGGACATCCGGAGTCTTTGAGTGGATATAAGGCCGCCGACGCCCTGCTGGGTTGCTGGTGATCCTCTCTGCTCTGAGCTCTGGCCTCCAGTTTAGTCCTGTCTACTAAAGCTAAGTTTTTGCTCTGCTATTGTTCCATGAGATTTTGTCTGGTTTACTTAGTGTTTGTGTTCTGCCAGCCCTGGTTGGGACTGGCTGAACTCCATTTTTTGTCTCTGATCAGTTGATCTCTTTGCTCTGTTTTCAGAATATACCTGAGTGCTGATATAGTGATTTTGAAGTCTAGTGACTTCAGGGCCTTTTCTATCAGACGTGTTGGACATTATTTTTGGCAGGGTTTTTGCGTGATTGCAGACAGTTGCTTTTCTTTCCTGTCCTATCTAGTTAGTGAGGGCCCCATCATTTGCTCAGCCTGTCTTTCTGTCTGTGTTTGTGTTTTCATCTGTTTTCACCGTCAATACATGTTGGGGGCTGTCTATTGCTTTGGGGTCTGCTCTGGGGCAGTTTAGATTTCCCCTTTCTTTCTTTAGGTTTATTTAGTTCTCCGGCTGTGAACGAGGTGTCTAGGACCACCGTAGGAACACCCCACGGCTACTGTTAGTTGTTGTGAATAGGATCAGGGGTCTGCAATCCTCTAGTTACCAACCTCTCCGGTTTTCTGGACTTAGCTTGTATTTTTGTTTTTTCCTCCTCCGGTGACTCATTCATAACAGAATCGCCAGCCATACCGCAGATTCTAGGGTGCTCAATAGCCAAGTGAAAAGCCAAAAACATCACTGCTCTAGAGGAGATCTGCATGGAGGAACGGGCCAACATACCAACAACAGTGTGTGGCAACCTTGTGAAGACTTACAGAAAACGTTTGACCTCTGTCATTGCCAACAAAGGATATATCACAAAATATTGAGATGAAATTTTGTTTCTGACCAAATACTTATTTTCCACCATAATATGCAAATAAAATGAAAAAAAAAACAGACAATGTGATTTTCTGGATTTTTTTTTCTCAGTTTGTCTCCCATAGTTGAGGTCTACCTATGATGTAAATTACAGACGCCTCTCATCTTTTTAAGTGGTGGAACTTGCACTATTGCTGACTGACTAAATACTTTTTTGCCCCACTGTATGTGTAATCGATATTATACAGTGTATTACATATTTACAATTTATTACAGTTTTTTTGTGTTCTAAAGTTGTATTCCAATAAATAGGTATGTTCTATCTAAATATGTTGATTATTAGATCATAGAAATGATTAAATGTCTGATGTTCACATTGTACTACAATACATTTTTCACTTCATAGAATCATAGAATCGTAGAGTTGGAAGGGACCTCCTGGGCCATCTGGTCCAACCCCCTGCTCAAAGCAGGATTCGCTAAATCATCCCAGTCAGATGTCTGTCCAGCCTCTGTTTGAAGACTTCCATTGAAGGAGAACTCACCACTTCTCGTGGCAGCCTGTTCCACTCATTGATCACTCTAACTGTCAAAAAGTTTTTTCTAATATCTAATCTGTGTCTCCTCCCATTCAGTTTCATCCCATTGCTTCTAGTCTTTCCTTGTGCAAATGAGAATAAAGTTGATCCTTCTACAATGTGACAGCCCTTTAGATATTTGTAGACAGCTATTAAGTCTCCTCTCAGTCTTCTCTTTTGCAAACTAAACATTCCCAAATCCTGCAACCTTTCCTCATAAGACAGGGTTTGCAGACCGGTCACCATTCTGGTCGCTCTTTTCTGAACTTGCTCCAGTTTGTTGATGTCTTTTTTAAAATGTGGTGCCCAAAACTGGACACAATATTCCAGATGAGGTCTGACCAAAGAGGAGTAGAGGGAAATAATGACTTCACGTGATCTAGACTGTATGCTTCTGTTAATACATCCTAGAATTGCATTTGCCTTTTTTGCTGCTGCATCACACTGTTGACTCATATTCAGTCTGTGATCTATTAGTATACCCAAGTCTTTTTCACATGTGCTGTCACTTAGCCCTATTCCTCCCATTCTATATATGCTTTTTTCATTTTTATTGCCCAGATGTAGTACTTTGCATTTCTCCCTGTTAAAAACCATTCTGTTAGTTGCTGCCCACTTCTCCAGTTTATTTAAATCTTTTTGAATCCTCTCTCTCTCTTCTCTAGTATTAGCTATCCCTCCTAGTTTTGTGTCATCAGCAAATTTAATCAGTTTACCCTCAATTCCTTCATCTAAATCGTTGATAAAGATGTTGAACAATACAGGGCCCAGGACAGAGCCCTGTGGTACCCCACTTGAGACATTCTTCCAACTGGATGTGCAGCCATTTACGACCACTCTTTGGGTCCGATCACTAAGCCAGTTATGAATCCACCTAACAGTTGCCTTGTCCATTCCATACTTAGTCATTTTTTCAATAAGGATTGTATGAGAGACTTTGTCAAATACTTTGCTGAAGTCAAGATATACTATATCTACAGCATTTCCTTGATCCACCCAATCAGTGATACCGTCATAGAAGGAAATTAAGTTAGTCTGACATGACTTATTAGTTACAAACCCATGCTGACTCTGTTTGATCACTTCATTCTTATCCAGGTATTGACATACATGTTGTTTAATAATTTGTTCAAAGATCTTTCCTGGTATAGAAGTCAGACTCACCGGCCTATAGTTGCCTGGGTCCACCTTCTTCCCCTTTTTGAAGATAGGAACAACATTTGCTCTTCTCCAGTCTTCTGGCACTTCTCCTGTTCTCCAAGAATTTTCAAAGATTATGGAGAGGGGTTCAAAAATTTCTTCTGCTATCTCCTTCAGTACTCTGGGGTGTAATTCATCTGGACCTGGAGACTTGAATTCATTTAGGTTAGCTAAGTGTTTCCTCACTATCTTTCTGTTTATAGATATCCTGGATTCTTCTATTCCCTTAATAGGACAGTGAATAACAGTTGGTGTTACATTTCCTTTCTGAGAGAAAACAGATGCAAAATAGGAATTTAAAAGTTCAGCCTTCTCAACATCCTGTCTTACCATTTCATCATTTTCATCCTGTAAAAATCCTATAGCATCTTTGACTTTTCTTTTACTTTTGACATATCCCCAAAATCCTTTATTATTGCTTTTGACATCTCTTGCAAGCCTCAATTCATTTTCAGCTTTAGCTAATCTGATTTGTGCCCTGCAGGTTCTGCAGACAGCATTATATTCTTCTTTAGATATGCCTCCCTCTTTCCATTTTATAAACATTTTTTTCTTCCTTTTTAGCATGTGCTTAAGTTCTGTGTTCACCCATCCTGGTTTCCTTAAATGCTTCCTATTCTTCCCTCTTTTCGGAATTGTTAACAACTGTGCTTTGAGAATTTCATTTTTCAAGATTTCCCATCCTTCCTGGACATTTTTGTCTTTAAGGATATCCAGCCATTGGATCCCTCCAATTATCTTTCTGAATCCCTTAAAATCTGCCTTTCTGAAATCTAACCTTGACGTCTGAGTCTTCACAGGTCTTCCGCCTCTAGTTATCCAAAATTCTAAAATAGCATGGTCGCTACCTCCTAGGGTTCCAGCCACTTTTACCTCCTCAACCATTTCCTCCCTGTTTATAAGGATTAGATCCAAGGTAGCAGTTCCCCTTGTTTTCTCCCCTACCTTTTGGAAGATAAAGTTGTCAGCAAGAGAGGATAAGAATTTCCTTGACCTGTTAGTTTTGCCTGAGAGAGATTCCCAACAAATGTCTGAATAGTTGAAATCTCCCATGACAACTATGTCATATTTTTTGGAGAACTTGGCCATTTGATGCAATGAATATAAGCAATATATGTGGGAGTCGGAGTAAGGGAAATTGAGGAGTCGGAGTCGCAGGTTTGGCTTAGGCCTCTTTCACACTTCAGTTTTTTGCATCAGTCCAAATCCGCCAAAAGGACGGATGGCGGATCCATTTTAGTACTGATGACAACGGATGCCACCCGTCCATTTTTTTGACGGATCCGACAAATGAAGAATTTTAAAGGAATCGCAGCCTGGAAAAGGAGAGAGAGAGAGAGTCGACCCCTGAAGAGTTTGTTGAGGGGAAAACCCTGACTGTCACTGGGATCGGGGGTACCCGCTGTCCCTTGACAGTGGCCTGGGTATTTCTTGATTGGGGTGCTGGGAGCGGGGTGAGGGAAGTGGGAGTGCCTGAAAACCTGCCCACTGATGTTTTATTGGGGACTGACTTGGGGAGGATGGTTGCATACTATGTCCCTGACACCCTTTCCCAATCTGATAATAAGGGTAACGTTAACCCTGGTGTTGATGATGATGATGGGAAACTGAAAGTGTTACCTGCTAATGCCTTGATGAGTAATGATGCAACTAACAACCATTCTTTCCCCAGGAATGATGCTGATGGTGATGTGAATGTACCAAAGCAATCTGATAACCCTTCTTTTCCTAGGAATGATGATAATGATGATGATGATGATGTATCTGTGCCGACTGAACCTGTTAACCATTTCTTTGAAACGGTAGATGTGTCCACAGGTACCGAAGTGCTCAGCCCCGTCACTCTGCGGAGTGAGACGGCTGAGGAACCAATGGCAGGAGCAAGCAACGGTGCTCAGGGAAATGGGGAAGTGTTGTGAGTTCATTTTCCCATTCACTACTGAGGCCCGAGGAACTCCCTCTTCTGGTAAAGAAAGGTAGTGAGCCTGATTATCAAACACCTGAGGCTGATGATGATGACTGGCTGAGTGGAGTTACTGACTGGATATAAGGCTGCCGACGCCCTTCTGCCCTGCGGGTGATTTCTCTGTGGGATCCTTGGAGACCAGTCTGAATTCCTGCTCCTCTAAAGCTAAGTTTGCTGCTCGGCTTTTTGCATTTGTGCTTTGACTTTGTTTTGCTTTGTTTTTCTGGATTTCTGCCATTCCCTGCTGGGGTGTGCTGAATTCCTTTAGCTCTGTCTTCTGAAAATACCTGAGTGCTGATTTAGTTTTTGAAGCCTAGCTGCTTCAGGGCCTTTTTGATATCAGCTTGTTGGCTTATGTCTTTGATAGGGTTTTGGCAGATTGCAGACAGCAGCCTTCCTGTCCTTTCCTATCTAGGTAGTTTTGGGCAGTTTAGATTTCCCCTTTCTTTCTTTAGGCCTATTTAATTCTCCGGCTGTGATCGAGGGGTCTAGGGCATCGTAGGAACCCCCCACGGCTACTGCTAGTTGTGTTGATAGGTTCAGGGGTCTGCAATCTGATAGTTGCCAACTTCTCTGGTTTTCTGGACTTAGCTTGTATTTCTGTTTTTGCCTCCTACGGTGACTCAATCATAACAGAATCACCCGCCATACTGCAGATCCTAGGGTACTCAGTAGCAGGAAAGAATTGTAAAAAAAAAAAGTGTATATTTTTTCCTCTATATCTCTGAGGCCGTAGGGGGAATTTTTTTTTCTCTCAATGGAGATAAAGCAACTGTCTGATCGTGTGGAGCAGCTCGCTGCAGAAGTGCGGGGAATTTCCGCCTACCTTGCTCATTCACATGCTGCTGAACCAAAGATTCCTACACCTGATGTATGTTTTGGGGATCGGTCTAAATTTTTGAATTTCAAAAATAATTGTAAACTATTTTTTGCCTTGAAGCCTAATTCGTCAGGGAGCTCCGCGCAGCAGGTTAAAATTGTCATCTCTTTGCTGCGTGGCGATCCCCAGGATTGGGCGTTTTCTTTGAAACCAGATGATCCTATTCTGACTAATGTGAACGCATTTTTTCAGGCCTTGGGGTTGTTGTATGACGAACCTAATGCCATTGATCAGGCTGAAAAGACCCTGCTGGCATTGAACCAGGGTCGAGATTCTGCAGAGTTGTACTGTCAAAAGTTCAGAAAGTGGGCGGTCCTTACTACCTGGAATGATGGTGCCTTGGCTGCTCTCTTTCGGAAGGGGTTGTCAGAAGCCGTAAAAGATACTATGGTGGGATTTCCTGTTCCCTCTGGTCTTGACGATTCTATGTCATTAGCCATTCAGGTTGATCGGCGTTTGCGCGAATGCAAAGCTGCACGAGAGGTGTTGCCACCTGTTGAACAAGTGTCTGGGCCTGTGCAATGTGATAGAGTTTTTTCCAGAGAGCAGCGTCGGGAGTTCAGAAGGCGTAATAAGTTGTGTTTTTTCTGTGGAGATGCCTCGCATATTATTTCTGTCTGTCCTAAACGAGAGAAACGTTTTGCACACACGTTTTCTGTTGGGGGTGTTCAACCTAAGTTTCTTCTGGCTATTACTTTGATCTGCTCCCTGTCCACATTTTCCGCCAAGGCTTTTGTGGATTCGGGAGCAGCCTTAAACCTAATGGACTTGGATTTTGCTAAATGTTGTGGATTTCCGATGACACCTCTGCAAACGTCTATCCCTTTGAGGGGGATTGATGCTACTCCTTTGGCTAAAAATAAACCTCAGTTTTGGACCCAGGTAGTAATGCGGGTCGCCCCAGACCATCAAGAAAATTGCAGATCTTTGGTGTTGCATAATCTGCATGATACTATTGTTCTGGGGTTTCCCTGGTTACAAATTCATAATCCAGTTTTGGATTGGAAATCTGTGTCTGTGGTGAGTTGGGGTTGTCGGTGTGCCTTTAGTGAGGCTCCGGTGTTTTCCACCTCTCCTCAGTCGCATGATGTTCCTGATTATTTGGCGGACTTTTATGATGTATTTAGTGAGAATGAGTCTGCGTCTCTGCCTCCTCATAGGAGTTATGACTGTGCAATTGAACTGAGCCCGGGGTGTAAATTTCCCAAGGGTCGGCTCTTCAATTTATCTGTACCCGAGCACGAGGCTATGCGATCCTATATTAAGGAGGCGTTAGAGAAGGGTCATATTAGACCATCCTCGTCACCCTTAGGTGCCGGTTTTTTTTTTGTAGCCAAAAAGGATGGATCATTAAGACCTTGTATTGATTATCGTGCCCTCAACAAAATTACTGTTAAATATCAGTATCCGTTACCCCTGATTTCTGATCTATTCTCCAGAGTTAAAGGTGCTTGCTGGTTTACCAAGCTTGACCTCAGGGGGGCGTATAATCTTATTCGCATTAAGCATGGGGATGAATGGAAGACGGCGTTTAATACTCCGGAGGGACATTTTGAGTACCTGGTGATGCCTTTTGGGCTCACTAATGCCCCTTCTGTCTTCCAGTGCTTCATGAACGATATTTTCCGAGATTTTGTCGATAAATTTTTGTTATGATGATATTTTGATCTTCTCCAAGGATTGGGATTCTCATGTGGAACATATTCGGACTGTGTTCCGGATCTTGAGGGAGAATTCCCTGTATGTCAAAGGATCTAAATGCCTTTTTGGAGAACAGAGGATTTCTTTTTTGGGATTTATTTTGTCCCCATCAACTATTGAAATGGACCCGGCCAAGGTACAGGCCATTTACGATTGGGTTCAGCCCACTTCTTTGAAGGCCCTCCAGAAGTTTTTGGGTTTTGCTAATTTTTATCGGAAATTTATAGCAAAATTTTCTAGTATTGCCAAGCCATTGACTGATTTGACTAAGAAGGGTGCTGATGTGTTAAATTGGTCTCCGGAGGCTGTTTCTTCCTTTCAGGAGCTGAAGCGAAGATTCACCTCCGCCCCGGTTTTGCTGCAACCTGATGTCTCACTTCCATTCCAGGTAGAGGTGGATGCTTCTGAGATTGGTGCAGGAGCTGTTTTGTCCCAAAAGGATCCTGTAACATCTAAAATGAATCCCTGTGCTTTCTTTTCCCGAAAGTTCTCTCCATCTGAACGTAACTATGATGTGGGGAATAGGGAACTGTTGGCCATGAAATGGGCATTTGAGGAGTGGAGACATTGGTTGGAGGGAGCTAAGCATCAAGTCGTGGTCCTCACTGACCACAAGAATTTGATTTACCTAGAGTCGGCTAAGCGCTTGAACCCTAGACAGGCTAGGTGGGCCTTGTTTTTTACACGTTTTGATTTTCTGGTTTCTTTTCTTCCTGGAACGAAGAATGTCAAGGCAGACGCCCTCTCTAGGAGCTTCTTTGCTGATTCTCCTGTGGTGACCAAGCCTGCTACCATCTTAGGCGAAGGGGTAGTTCTTTCTGCCATCTCGCCCGATTTGAGACGTGCTCTGGAAGAGTTCCAGGAGGACAAACCTGAGCGTTGTCCCAGTGGAAAGTTGTATGATCCTGACCAGTGGAAGAAGAGAGTGATGTCTGAAGTTCATTGCTCTGCTTTGGCTGGTCATCCAGGTATTTTTGGTACTAGAGATCTGGTGAGTCGGTTTTTTTGGTGGCCCTCCTTGTCTCGTGATGTCAGGAATTTTGTGCAGTCCTGTGGGACGTGCTCCCAGTCTAAATCGTGTTCTCGCTCTAGTGGGTTGTTGATGCCTTTGCCTGTCCCCAAGAGGCCATGGACCCATATTTCAATGGATTTCATCTCTGATATGCCTGTCGCTCAAAGGATGACTGTTATTTGGGTGATTTGTGATAGGTTCTCTAAAATGGTTCATCTTGTATCACTCCCTAAGTTGCCGTCTTCCTCTGAGTTGGTGACCCTGTTTTTACAACAGGTGGTTCGTTTGCACGGGATTCCTGAGAACATTGTATCTGACAGAGGAGTCCAGTTTGTGTCTAGATTTTGGAGAACTTTCTGTTCCAGGCTGGGAATTCAGTTGTCCTTCTCCTCTGCTTTTCACCCTCAGACCAATGGGCAGACAGAGAGAACAAACCAGACCTTGGAGTCATATTTGAGATGTTTTATTTCTGCTGATCAGGATGATTGGGTTTCATTTTTGCCCTTGGCCGAATTTGCTTTAAATAATAGAGCTAGTTCTGCCACTTTGATGTCACCTTTTTTTTGTAACTTTGGGTTTCATCCTCGATTTTCTTCAGGGCAGGTGGAACCCTCTGCCTGCCCAGCTGTTGACACTGTGGTGGAGAGAATGCACCAGATCAGGGACCAAGTGGTGGATAAGTTATCTCTCTCCCAGGAAAAGGCCCAGCGGTTTTCCAACCGACATAGGACCATTGGTCCCTAGTTTAAGGTTGGTGATATGGTGTGGTTATCATCAAAAAATATTGCTATGAAGGTGGCTTCTCCTAAGTTTAAGCCTAGATTTATTGGACCTTACAAGATTGTGGAGATTATTAATCCGGACTCTTTTCGTTTGGCTCTTCCTGTCACATTTAAAATCCATAATGTGTTCCATAAATCTTTGTTGAAGAGGTTTGTTGAACCTGTTGTTCCGGGGGTGGCACCTCCAGACCCTGTATTGGTTAAAGGTAACATGGAATATGAGGTAGAGAAAGTACTGGATTCCCGTCTGGCTAGACGGAGACTACAGTATTTGGTTAAGTGGAAGGGTTATGGTCAGGAGGATAATTCCTGGGTCTCTGCCTCTGATATTCATGCCAAAAGATTGGTGCGTGCCTTTCATCGGGCTCACCCTGATCACCCTGGTGGCGTAGTTGAGGGTTCGGTGACCCCTCCTCAAGAGGGAGGTACTGTTGTGAGTTCATTTTCCCCTTCACTACTGAGGCCCGAGGAACTCCCTCTTCTGGTAAAGAAAGGTAGTGAGCCTGATTATCAAACACCTGAGGCTGATGATGATGACTGGCTGAGTGGAGTTACTGACTGGATATAAGGCTGCCGACGCCCTTCTGCCCTGTGGGTGATTTCTCTGTGGGATCCTTGGAGACCAGTCTGAATTCCTGCTCCTCTAAAGCTAAGTTTGCTGCTCGGCTTTTTGCATTTGTGCTTTGACTTTGTTTTGCTTTGTTTTTCTGGATTTCTGCCATTCCCTGCTGGGGTGTGCTGAATTCCTTTAGCTCTGTCTTCTGAAAATACCTGAGTGCTGATTTAGATTTTGAAGCCTAGCTGCTTCAGGGCCTTTTTGATATCAGCTTGTTGGCTTATGTCTTTGATAGGGTTTTGGCAGATTGCAGACAGCAGCCTTCCTGTCCTTTCCTATCTAGGTAGTTTTGGGCCCCGTCTTTGCTCAGTCTATCTTTCTGTCTGTGTTAGTGTTTTCATCTTGCTTCACCGTCATTATATGTTGGGGGCTGCCTATTGCTTTGGGGTCTGCTCTGGGGCAGTTTAGATTTCCCCTTTCTTTCTTTAGGCCTATTTAATTCTCCGGCTGTGATCGAGGGGTCTAGGGCATCATAGGAACCCCCCACGGCTACTGCTAGTTGTGTTGATAGGTTCAGGGGTCTGCAATCTGATAGTTGCCAACTTCTCTGGTTTTCTGGACTTAGCTTGTATTTCTGTTTTTGCCTCCTACGGTGACTCAATCATAACAGGGAAGTGCATGAGGACCATGAGGAAGGTAATGCCATGCAACTGACCAGTGCCACCGAGGAAGGTAACTGGCCCATAAGTAGCACTGCTCCTGAAGTGTTGGTGGTGGATGGGGACATAGAGCTCATAGCAGCACCGACTGGTGGTTCTGTAGAAATTCCCAGGGAGACAGCATACGTAGCAGCTGTCACACGCAGTCAGAGTGCCCAGATCACAGGTAGCGCCCAGTCTTCTGGACCCTCTTCTGCTACAGGAGAGACTGAACCAGAGGTGACCCCAGAGCCGGTTCCAGAGGGTCCCAGTGCGGAAGGAACCCTGACATCACTTCTGGCAGCCTCCAGCAAGGAGTTCCAGGCTGCTCTGCACTCAGATGCCAGCCTGGAGAAATTGAGACACCTCGCCGAGACGCCCACCTCCGAGCCTGATAAGGAGAGGGTGTTCTGGGAACGAGGAAGGTTGTACTGTGAGACAGTACCCGGAGATTCCCAAAAGGAGTGGTTGAGGGAAAGACAGCTAGTTGTCCCCTTACAGTTTAGAACTGAGTTGTTGCCGATTGCCCATGAGATTCCACTCGCTGGACACTTGGGGATCAGCAAAACAAAGGCACGGCTGTCTCAAAACTTCTATTGGCCCAAGATGGGGACAGATGTAACACAATACTGCCGCTCCTGTGACACCTGTCAAAAGGTGGGTAAGGCGGGGCCTGCTCTTAAGGCTCCCCTTATTCCTTTGCTGGTGATAGAGGAGCCTTTCCAGAGAATCGCGGTGAACATTGTAGGCCCGCTGGCCATCCCCAGCAGCTCTGGAAGATCCCCTCCTGGACATACTGGCCCAAGCCAAGGCCAATGGGTCCATTGAGGACATGGAGATAAGTTGTTGGCTAACCGTATCCCAGCGGTCGCAGTTGGTGGAAGCCCTGGAACCCTTTCGGGCCGTGTTCACCAACCGACCTGGGAGGACGGAGTTAGCGGTTCATGAGGTGGACACCGGAAATCACGCCCCACTACGGCGAACACCTTATCGGATCACTGAGGAGGTGCAACAAGCCATGCGCCAAGAGATCAATGAGATGTTAAGGCTGGGGGTGATTCAATGGTCAAAAAGCGCATGGGCCTCTCCTGTAGTCCTCGTGCCTAAAAAGGATCGAACCACCCGGTTCTGCGTGGACTACAGGGGGCCCAACGCCATCACAACCTCTGATGCCCACCCGATGCCGCGCATTGAGGATCTGCTTGGATCTGCATGGATTTGAGTCGGGGATACTGGCGGATTACCCTGAGCCCTGAGGCGCAGGAGAAATCCGCCTTTATCACCCCCTTTCGACTGTACGAGTCCACAGTCATGCCCTTCGGCATGAAAAATGCCCCTGCCACTTTCCAGCGGATGGTCAACCACCTGCTTCGGGGACTGGCGGAGTACACGGTGGCGTACTTGGACGACATCACCATCTTCAGTTCCACCTGGGAGGAACACCTTCAGCATCTCCAGGAGGTGCTCAAGCGTCTTCACCAGGCAGGCCTGACTATCAAGCCGGGAAAGTGCCAAATGGGCATGAGCGAGGTCCACTACCTGGGGCACCCAGAAAAGGTGGATGCAATTGCATCCTGGCCCACCCCCAGGACCAAGAAACAGGTGAAGTCCTTCTTTGGCACTGCAGGGTACTATAGGCGGTTTGTTCAAGACTATAGCGCCCTTACAAAGCCCTTGACTGACCTCACCAAGCAGAGGCTACCCCAAACAGTCAACTGGACAGATGACTGTGAGGCAGCCTTCCAAGCTTTGAAAGCAGCCCTGTGCAACTCTCCATTGTTGATAGCAGTCGACAGCAGTCGCCCGTTTCTGGTACAGACCGACGCCAGCGAGTTTGGCCTCGGTGCTGTGCTCAGCCAGGTCGACTCAGGGAACCAGGAGCACCCCGTGTTGTACCTGAGCCGGAAACTTTTGCCGAGGGAAGTGGCATACTCGACCATCTAGAAGGAGTGTCTGGCCATGGTGTGGGCACTGCAACGTTTTCAGCCCTACCTGTATGGGCGCACCTTCACTGTGGTAACCGACCACAACCCTCTGAGCTGGTTGCACACAGTGTCCGGAACCAATGGAAGGTTGCTCCGCTGGAGCCTTGCCCTTCAACAGTACGACTTTACTGTACAACACAAAAAGGGCAGTGAACACGGCAATGCCGATGGGTTGTCCTGCCGGGGCGAACCTGCTGAGGTGCGCATGGCCGATTACCGAGAGGTAATGCCTCCATAGCGCCCTATAAAAGGGGGAGGTGTAATGTAAAATGTCTGTAAGATCTGTATGATAAAGTAAAGTATGATGTTTCTAGAACCTTCTAGAAATTCTCCATTGCTACACACTGAGGAGACAAGCCTGTCATGTAGCTGCAACCCCCCTCCTTATCAGCTCTGTGCTTGCTGGTAACCTGAAACCGTCCATTTCCTCTCGCAGCCTTCACCCCCTTGCAAGGGAAAGCATTGCTTTGTTCTGAAACCATGAAGCTTGAATACAGGTATAGGAAATATTAAAATAAGCCTAGCGCGCACTTCGCTTGTGACAGAGATATGAAACTCACATTTCTGCAAAGGGCACGAAGCCAGCTTTCTAAACCCCTAAGTTTCACGATTCTCGGACTTCCAGAAATTGAGATATGGATTGCTCCCAAATGGAGTGTCCTATCTAGTGCATTCTTGATGTTTATGGTTGTCATAACTTTTTTAGTTAACTTATAACTGAGAGAGAAGGGGGTTGGACCTCACCAGACCGCCCATTTCGTGAGGTCACAGACCCTAGGCTATAGGTATTCCCTACCAAATTCCAGTTAGTTGGAGCTACAGAGTCCGTGCTGACGAGACGTGCAGATGAGTGGAGATATGTGGCTCCGCCTTCTCCCCACATGGTCTGCCTGATACCGACTGAACACATGTAAGTGTTACTTTCTGTCTTTTAATCCCTTTGTTATATTTGTATCTGTACATATTTAATGTCTCAATTTTGTAACAATTCTTTATCTATGTAATCACTGCCCATTTGGGAATAAATGGTAAAAATCTATTAGTTTGCCTCCATGCTCTAAGAAACGAACTATGCGCCTTTTTTAGATAATCGCTACTAATTTGGGGTTTGTCATGGACCCTCTTAATTAACTCTTTGTTTAAGTAAAGCGTGGCTGGTGGCAGCGTGGTGTGCACGGCTGGCTAGGCTAGCTGGCAGTACAGACGGGTCTTACATGCTGAATGAGGGGCTGCGGCCACAGAATTGATATTTCCCTTACTGCAGTAGTCTAGCGGCCTGTGCACAACAAGCAGCCCGTCCGGCGACTAATTATCCTAGGTGCAGTTCCCTGACTGACCTGAGGGTAAGGGGGGCGCCGGAGAGCTGCGAGTTCCAAAGTGGAACTGAGAAAGTGGGATATACATAAATCCCCGCAGTTCTTGGAAGGTTGTTAGCAGTGGTGGGGCATCCAAAATACCCCCCTGCGGTAAATTGTTACAGCAAGATTAGCTTGCTGTATTTTGTCACGTGGTGTCGGTGGTGGGATAACTAAGATAAGCCCCCACTGTGCCTGTGATAGCCGTGTGCCGGCAGTGCGTCACGTCCCTCCATCCGCTGACAAACCCGTGTGGGTGGTGGGATCGTGACCTATTGGTGGCACAGGGTCCGCTTTCCGTTGCAATTTGGTGGCAGCGGTCTCGCCAGTTCGTCACATATTGGTGGCAGCGGTGATATGTTCCTCACAAGCACCATGGAATCAATGGTGCTATATAAATAATAATAATAATACATGGATTTTTGTGAGTACTCACCGTAAAATCCTTTTCTCCGAGACGCTCATTGGGGGACACAGAGACTGTGGGTGTGTGCTACTGCCGTCTGGAGGCTGACACTAGGCATTCAAAAAACAAGTTAGCTCCTCCTCCGCCGCATACACCCTCGCCCCGATAGCAGGCGGAAACCAGTTTAGTGCAAAAGCAGTAGGAGAACATCCAAAAATTAGCCTTAATGCAGAAAATCATATGTCTGAAAAAGGACCACCCTACATTAAATAAGGAATTATATTAATTAAATAAACAAGAGCCAACTGGCTATCAGGGTGGGTGCTGTATCCCCCAATGAGCGTCTCGGAGAAAAGGATTTTACGGTGAGTACTCACAAAAATCCATGTTTCTCCTTCGTCTCATTGGGGGACACAGAGACTGTGGGATGTCCTAAAGCAGTCCCTGGGTGGGAGGACAACTCACCGATCCAAGCTGCATGCCCTCCTTGTCTAAAGGTGTGCCACTGCTGCTTGGAGAATCTTCCTACCCAGACTCGCATCCGACGAGGCCTGAGTATGCACATTGTAATGCTTACAAAAAGTGTGCAGGCTGGACCAGGTTGCTGCTTTGCATACCTGCTCCGCCGAAGCCTGGTGCCAAGGCACCCAAGAGGCGCCCACTGCCCGAGTAGAGTGCGCCCCTATCCCTGTTGGAATCGGTAAGCCTCCTGAATAGTTAGGCGAATCCATTTGGCTATGGTTGATCGTGAGGCTGCGAGACCCTTCCTGCGCCCTTCCGGAATCACAAACGAGTCCGTCTGGCAAAAAGGTGCTGTCCTTGACACGTACCTCCTGAGAGCTCTTACCAGATCTAAAGAGTGGAGCGCCCTTTCCACTCTGTGAACTGGCGCTGGACAAAACGAAGGCAGAACAATGTCCTCATTAATATGGAAAGAGGACACGACCTTCGGCAGAAAAGGCAGCGGTGGTCTAAGGACTACTTTATCCTTAAAAAAAAGTCAGAAAAGGAGCTCTGCAAGATAATGCTCCTAACTCCGAGACCCGCCTAATGGAAGTTATGGCTACCAAGAATACAACCTTCCTGGAGAGATACGACAATGAAATTTACTGTAATGGTTCAAACGGGGCTTCCTGTAGGACACCCAGGACCAGGTTAAGGTCCCAGGCGTCTATGGGTGCTCTATAGGGGGGCACCAAATGAGAGACCCCCTGAATGAACATCCTGACCTGCATATTGGTAGCGATCTTTTGCTGAAAAAGGACCGACAAGGCCGAAATCTGCCTCCTAAGCGAACTTGGCGCCAACCCTGCGTCCAGGCCGGACTGCAGAAAAGCCAGGATGTTGGGGACCGAAAAGGATAATGGCGCAACCCCGTGTTCTCGACACCAATGAAAGAAAACCTTCCAAGTGTTATGAGAAATTTTCGCCGAGGCCGGCTTCCGGGCGCTAACCATTGTTGCAACCACTTCACGCCCAAATCCCGCCTGGGTCAGAATCCAAGATTCAATGGCCATGCCGTCAAACACAGGGCTCCTAAGTTCGGGTGGCAGATCGGTCCCTGAGACAGTAAGTCTGGCCGTTCCGGTAGACGCCAAGGCACGTCTGCGAGGAGTTGCATTAGATCCGCGTACCATACTCGACGGGGCCAGCAGAATTGCCGGGACCCCCTCTGTCTTGATCTTTCTGATGACCCTTGGGAGAAGAGGCAGTGGGGGAAACAGGTATGGGAGCCGAAACTGGCTCCACGGTAGGACCAACGCATCCATCGCGATCGCTCGCGGGTCCTGAGACCGAGCGACAAATGTGCTCACCTTGGTGTTCTCCCTGGACGCCATCAGATCCATGTCTGGAGTCCCCCACGGTTGGCAAATCTGCTGGAAGACCTCGGGGTGAAGGGACCATTCCCCGGCCGCGACGCCCTGTCAGCTTAGGAAATCTGCTGCCCAATTTTCCACACCTGGTACGTGAACTGCTGAGATTACCGAGTGGTGCCTCTCGGCCCAACGGAGCACATGCTCTATCTCGCGCATGGTTGCCTTGCTGCGCGTGCCTCCCTGGTGATTCACGTACGCCACTGCCGTGGCGTTGTCTGACTGAACTCGGACTGGGCGTCCTGCTAGCAAGTGCTGAAAACGCTGCAGCGCCAACCGCACCGCTCGAATCTCCAACAGGTGATCGGAAGACGAGCCTCCTGAGGCGACCATTGCCCCTGGGCTGTGTGATGCCGGAAGATTGCCCCCCAGCCGAAAAGACTTGCATCGGTCGTGATCACCAACCAATGATCTGGGGGAAAAGGCTTCCCCTGACGAAGAGAGGAGTCATGTGTCCACCATTGAAGCGCCCGTCGAACCTGAGAGGGCAACCTGCACTGATGATCGAGGGAGAACGGACTCCCGTCCCAAGCCGCTAAGAGAGCATGCTGCAGGGGACGGAGATGAAATTGAGCAAACGGAATTGCTTCCATCGCCGCCACCATCCTTCCTAGAACCCTCATCCCGAACCGGAAAGTGTGAGGGCCCGGTTGTTGAAGGCTTCGGACTCCCTGCCCGAGCCTTGTCCTGAGGGAGAATTACCAACCCTCGGGAAGTGTCGAAAATCATCCCCAGGAACAAAATCCTCTGAGCTGGGGTAAGGGAAGATTTCTTCCCGTTGATCAACCAACCTAGGCGAGATAGGGTATCCAGTGTGATGCTCACATTCTCCTCGCATGCCCGAAAGGACGGCCCCTTTACTAAGAGGTCGTCTAAGTACGGCAAAACCACTATGCCCCGAGAATGTAGAAGGGCCATGACGACCGCCATCACTTTCGTGAATATCCCGGGGGCCGTGGCCAACCCGAAAGGTAGGGCCACAAACTGAAAATGCCGGCCCTCGATTGCAAACCGAAGGAACCTTTGATGCGGGGGAAAAAATAGGGATGTGCAGGTAGGCATCCTGGACATCGATCGAGGCCAAATATTCTCCATGCTCCATGGACTCTGATGAACCTGTTCAGGAGCTTTAAGCCCAGAACCGGCCTTACTGTTCCGTCCTTCTTGGGGACTGCGAACAGATTGGAATAAAATCCTTGGGTCTTCTCGCACTCTGGTACAGGGACAATGACCCCGTTGCGCCCTAGCAATGCCTCTGCCCGGGATTCCGTTTTGGGAAGCCGGGAAAGAAAAAATCGTCTTGGCAGATCATTGACAATCTCTATTTTGTACCCGGAACACACTAATTCTGCCACCCATGCGTCGCGCGCCACCGCGACCCAGACGCGGCCGAACCTGCGCAGACGTCCACCTACTCTGCTGTCCTCGGGTACTGGATGCCTCGAGTCATTTCGCTGAGGGCTTCTGGGACCTGGTCCCCCTTGATCTGGGCGGGCGGCCCCGCATCCTACAAAGCGGGTTGGTTCTATACGTGACCTGACGCTCCTTGTCTTGGTTATAGCGAGCTGGGATGGAGGTACTGGCCGCTGCCATCCACCCGGGGGCTGCGCCATTAGCCGCATCCAAGGATGCATTAATTAGTCACCCGCCATCGCGATCTGACTTGCTATCTCTGCCACTTCCGTCGGCAAATCTCTATCCTGTAGGACTTTGTTTAAAGAATCTGACCATGACATCATGGCTTTGGCTACCCATGTTGCTGCAAAAGAAGGAAAGAGCGCTGATCCCGATGCTTCATACATCGAGCGAGCTAAACCTTCTATGAGTCGATCTGTGGGGTCCTTAATGGAAGAACCGCTAGGTACTGACAACAAGGACCTTGAAGCTAGGCGTGATCCTGGGGGATCCACTACCGGAGATTCCGCCCATTTTTTACAAAGTTCCGATGCAAACGGATATCTCGTTTCCAGCGTTTTTTGTCCTGAAAAACGTTTGTCTGGACGTTCCCTATGCCGCTGCACTATATCCTCGAACTCAGGATGAGTGCTAAATACTCTATGTGGTCTCCTGGTCTTCTTAAAGGATACCTTATGACCTGCGGTTAGGGAGACATCATCGTCAATACCCAGAGTCTGATTGACTGCTTCAATAAGACTGTCTACCGTCTCCCGGTACCCCGGGGTATCCAGGTCCAAGGACTCTTCCCAGTCATCACCTGAACTCTGCTCGCTCCCAGAAAATGGTGACGGTGAGCGAGATGCCGCACTCACGGATGCTGAGACACCGGAGGGGCCAGGAGACGCAGTACGGGCTCTTTTCCTGTGCGTCTGCCTAGAAAGTGTGCAGCCCCTGCAGGCCGGAGGCTCTTGTGAGGTGGATGACCCCTCCCAAACAGGCGAGCCGTCATCTCTACCCCTATCCGGGGCCTGAAGGGTCTCAATCGCCTTCGTGAGCGAAACCATGGACCGAGAGAGTGATAATGCCCATTCTGGGGGATCCAGACCCCTGGGCTCTGTCGCAGGGGAGGGCTCCTGGGCGCGTTCGGAGTCCCAGGCTCCACATAACTTAATAGTTTGCGCTCGTGGGAACATCACCCCACAGGAAACGCATGCAGGATAAAGGAACGTGTGCGTTTTCCCTTTCCCAGACATACTGCTGGCGTCGGCCCACACACAAAAAATCCCTTAAAGGTTTGGCCGAAGCGCGCCTCCCCATGCCCGGCTGACGACGGGGGGCGGCGCCAGAAATGACGTGCACCCAGGGCGGCGCTTCCGCCCGCGGCCCAGGCCGAAGCCGCGGGCTAAATTTAGAAGCGGTCCGCCCGACCGCTACCCCGGCCGCCCGCCTCCCCATGCCCGGCTGACAACGGGGGGCGGCGCCGGAGATGACATGCGCCCAGTGCGGCGCCTCCGCCCGCGGCCCAGGCCGAAGTAGCGGGCTAAATTAGAGCCGGTCCGCCCGCCATCCGGCTGCAGCTCCCCACAGTCTCCCGGACCGCGCCAATACCCGGAGGGAGGCGAACCAGGTTAGAGGAGCGGAGGGAAAGGGGGGGGAGGGGAAGGGGAAAGCGTGCCTTTCCGAAAACGCTGCCCAGGGCCCTCCACTCGCTCCAGCAAATACCTGAGGCACTCTGTTTAAGACGGTGCAGGCACCCTAGCTCTGACCGCCTTGCCGGGGCGAGGAGAGGGACCGTCTGCCGCCCTGCAGCACCGCCGTCATGCGTTGGTGGAGTCATAGGGGCCGCACAGACTAGTCTTGTGCCTCTGTGCAAGCCCATGGTTTCAATACCTAGGGGTGGACAGGGCTAAGTCTGGCCAAATGTCCCACGTCGCGGGAGAGGAAACGTGGAGGGACACTCGCACGTGGTCGCCCGTTGCTGGTTTGGGGAAATCGGATCCTTTCAATAGGATGCGTTGCCCCTGTCTTATCTTCATAAAACAAAAAACAAAGAAAAAAATAGATGTCTGGGGAAAAGTCCCAGATATGTCCCTCGGCGCGGGAAAGGATACGCGGAGGCGATACTCAACGCGTGATCGCCCGTTGCTGGTTTGGGGAGATCGGACCCTTTCTATAGGATCCGTCGCCCCTGTCTCATCTTCATGGTAAACTAGAGAAAAATAGTCTGGAGAGATCCAGACTGCGTGTGCCTCCATAAGACACTAAGCAAAAACTGGTTTCCACCCGCTATCTGGGCGAGGGTGTATGAGGCGGAGGAGGAGCTAACTTGTTTTTTGTATGCCTAGTGTCAGCCTCCAGACGGCAGTAGCACACACCCACAGTCTCTGTGTCCCCCAATGAGACGAAGGAGAAAAAAAAGATATACTAATCACTATTTATTTCTCAGCTACAGTATTTATCCCCACGATTAGGATAACGGCAATTTATTGTTTATTCTTGTCAGGTTTTACCTATTAAATATTCTTCTTTGTCTCATTAATAAGTGACTAGCTTTTCTCCCACTTATTGTTTTTTTCAGCGCGAGTCTATCACAAATATTTATAATCCTTTTGATTTCCTTGTGGTTGGTATCTAGACTCGCAGCAGTTACAAACCTTTTACTCAGGCGCCACTTTATTTCTCTCCTTCATTTTTTGTTTTTAACAATTTTTCCCTGGACCTGTAGCTGGATATTTCCTTCTTTTGAATTGCACATAGCCTCCTATATACAGTATGAGCCTGCACATAGCCTCCTATATACAGTATGAGGCCGTATATAGCCTCCTATATACAGTATGAGGCCGCATATAGCCTCCTAAATACAGTATGAGGCCGCATATAGCCTCCTATATACAGTATGAGGCCACATATAGCCTCCTATATACAGTATGAGGCCGCATATAGCCTCCTATATACAGTATGAGGCCGCATATAGCCTCCTATATACAGTGTGAGTCCCTATATAGCCTCTTATATACAGTATGAGCCCCTGTATAGCCTCCTATATACAGTATGAGCCCACATAGTCTCCTATATACAGTATGAGCCTGCATATTGCTTCCTATATACAGTATGAGGCCGCATATAGCTTCCTATATACAGTATGAGCCCCTATATAGCCTCCTGAATACAGTGTTTGCCTCCTATATACAGTGTGAGTCCCCGTATAGCCTCTTATATACAGTATGAGCCCCTGTATAGCCTCCTATATACAGTATGAGCCCACATATAGTCTCCTATATACAGTATGAGCCTGCATATTGCTTCCTATATACAGTATGAGGCCGCATATAGCTTCCTATATACAGTATGAGCCCCTATATAGCCTCCTGAATACAGTGTTTGCCTCCTATATACAGTGTGAGTCCCCATATAGCCTCTTATATACAGTATGAGCCCCTGTGTAGCCTCCTATATCTAACTGCATTCACCTTGGTATCATTCATTTTCTATGAGACTGCTCTGTTCTCATATTGAGCCTTTATGCATTTAGTAGGGCTTAATGGAATTATTGTGCTTGTTACACATCAACTCTGTAGATGCGCTCACTTATTAGACTTTGGTTGGGGCAACTTTAAAATATAATAATGATAATGGTCCTGTCTAGTGACAAGTTTATTTTACAGGCTTCTGGAGAAAGACACAATGCCAGTCATTCAAGGGTTAATTATTTGGAACATTGAGAGGGACTTTCTAGTCAATGAAACAACAGTATAAAACACCTGTGGTAAATATGGCAACTGTGCTGATGTCATAAACACATGCATCTATGATAGAGAAGATTCCAGAACCACAAGTCATTCAGCCGTAGGAGGAGCCGTACTTGATGTGTCTGGAGACCTGGAGCTTCATCACTCCACAATGGGAGGAAGGGGACACCGCCTAGCCAGCCAGATCAGCCATAGCGCCTAGCCAGCCAGATCAGCCATAGCGCCTAGCCAGCCAGATCAATGGGGTGACAGATGTTGCAGCCAGATCTCCCTCACGTCCGGTGCTCGCCGCCTTCACCTTTATGTGTACGGCCTGGAGAGGTCGCATTAGTCTTCTCCATAACAAATATGATACAATGTACAAATTCTGGTACAATTTGCTGTTACATGTTGGCATTAACCTTCTAAGCCCAAGGGAAGGGCAGTCCTACAGCCATGGTTCCCTAGAGGTTTCCACCACAGGTGGTTTTTCCTCTCCTGAGTGCTGAAGGATGATTCTTCGTGAGTCGGGGGTTCTGCCATTTTCAGTGTCTTTTTCATAGTAATTGGCTGATTCTAAATTTCAGACACTGAATGAAATAATAATTATGAGATTTGGAATAAAATTCGGTCGATTTAACATCCAATAAAAGTGTTTTGTGTGCTTCTTTCACAATCTTGGGTTGGTGGGATTTTGTTGGGGATCAGGATCCAGCATTTATGATCAAGCCATGAAGCCAGATATGGAGTCGGAGCAATTTAACCCTGCGCTGGAAGACAGGATGGAGCAGAGATGACAAAGTGTTACTGCACAATTAGCACAAGTTCACACTCTTCCTTGCATTCAGATACACGAGGGGATTCAGGGCCGGACTGGGACTAAAAAGCAGCCCTGGCACACAAAATTCACCAGCCCACATACAATAAGTGTCCTCAGCCCAAATTGTAGAACACTGATAGGTCATGTAGGAATTTGCTTTATCTGTTACCAGGGCCGGAACAAAGTATTTTGGTGCCCAAGGCGGAGGAAGCTGAAGGCGCCCATTTTGACTTTCTACCCAGCTAATTCTTCCCTTTTCCATTAGGTCTATGACATCATGTGATTAATAACTGACAAGCTGAATCCTTCTAAGTCAGGCCCATATATATTTGAATCTCATGAACCCACAACTCCCAGTATGTCCTTAACAATGGTAAGGAGATGCTGGGAGTTGTTATCAGTCTTTATCAGACTGCGGACTATACAGGAACCACAGTACTGATGAGACGCAGTCAGTATCAACAAGTAAAAATTTACATCCTGGTGCCTTATAAGTGACCTCTTCTCTGAGTCTTTTCTTTCTCTTAGTCTCCATCTTGTCCAGACGCCATGATGACTTTTCTCATCCACATCTCGTTTCTTTAGACTTCCCTCTTCTCCAGTCTCCTGCAGAACATCCCGACACGGAGTCCTTTAAAAATAACAGTGTTATTAACATGCTGCTGAATAAAAAATATCTGTCCATATTATGACCTAAATAAGCCTCCTCTAGTATATGGCCTCCACCCTGTCCTGTAGTCCATCTGGTCAGAGATGGTAGCTGGGAAAACACAGAATAACAAATGAAACAATATCATCAGAACAGAAAGCAGGTTACACTCTCAATATGCCAAGAACAGCCCTACGCCTAAAATAGGGGGATTATAAAAGTGAGCACACTCCCAACATGGAATTATCTACTAAAGACATGGAATCAATAATCCTCTCATAAAGTCGTCCTTAATTCATATATATTAACCTCTGGAAAATAATTATCCACATTAATTAATAGTAGGAAAAACCATATGCATTTTATAAATATCTCTAGTTATTTACATAGTTTTATTAAAAATTATTTGAGAAAATGCATCATATAATCTTATATATATTCTATATTGTTATGCTGCCACCTAGTGGTACAAAAAAAATTATCCTTTGAAAAATTAATGAGTACCTATCTTCATTTATTTTCTTTCCTACTAATCCTCATATATGAATTGTAAAGAGCACCGAGCACTACTCAATTGCATAAAAATAAAAAATCAATGAAGTGCATAATGCAAAAATAGTTTATAGAAATGTGCATGCATAGTGCAGAAACGCTTATTATAAATAGCGCCAGGCAGTCTTCACAACACAAACATACATGAGCCTCAGAACAACATACCACAGGTTAAATGCTGAAGGACCACATGTAGGAATCCCCTTAACGCGCGTTTCACGTTATTGAGTCTTCTGAAGGGGTGCGATGACATCACTTCATGGCGCCTGCTGCACTGAGATAAACGGGCGATTTAGAACGCTTCCTGCAGACACCGGAGCGGTTGGGGAACGAGGAGAGGTAAGTATTCTATATTTTTTTTTAAATCAGTGAGAACATTATGGTGGCCAGAATACTGCACAGAGGACTATGGGGAATGCATTATACTGCATGGAGGACTATGTGGAATGCGTTATACTATATAGTGGACTATGGGGATGCATTATACTATATGGAGGACTATAGGGAGTGCATTATACTATATGTGGGACTATGGGGAGCACAATATACTGTTTGAAGTACGATGGGTAGTGCAGTATATTACATGGAGGGATATGGAGAGTGCATTATATAATATGACGGACTGTGAGGTGCATTATACTATATGGAAGGCAATGTGGTGCTATTATATTTGGAGTGCTATGTGGGAGGCTTTATGCAGTATGCAAACAAGTATACAATGTGAATGTTTACGTAGGGTCAATTATATCGTGTGGGAGTAATTATACATTCTGGAAAGGTGTGGGATTATTATACTGTATGTAGGCCACTACTACATGGAGGCTATGTGAGGGTCACAGTTGGGGGATCATATTGTGTTTGGGTATCCATACTTTTCTGCGGTAGTTGAGGGGTGGGGTACAATAGGGTAATCAAACTGCATGTGGAGGGTACTGTGGATAAAAACACTGGATTTCACTGTTATCTTACAGTGTTTGTGTGGCACTTTTGTTGACATCATACTATGAGTGCAATGAAAGCAGAATCTAGGTCTCCAGTAGGTGGAATATTAGAGGGCGCACAGTAGGTGCAGTAATAGGAACACATATGGCAGCAGCAGCTTAGCATTTGCTTATCTGCATAAGGAGTTTGTGCAGGTTGGCGGAACATGGGAACGGTGCAGGAAATGTGAGAAGTCTGATGTCACTTTGTTCTAATCTCTGCAACTGAGTCCTGGCTGGAAGAAGTTGCCATGTTGGTCTGGGCCAGATGGAAAAGACGTGAAAAGTGAACAACTCCACCATAAAGAACGTCAGCATATGGTGGTAATATCAGTGTTGGTCTTTGTATAGAGATTTTTCATTTTAGTAACAGGGAGGTCATCTGCTGAGGTTCTCCTACATCCAGTATTGGGGTGCACTACCATAGTTGTAATAAGGATTACCTGGTTAAGGGCCCACCACAAAGTTTTTCCTTCCTGAACCAAACCCTGACCTATGCTTCTGCTTGGCATGTAATTACTTGTGAAATAACTTATCTAACCACAAAGGAAAAGTTTATTTAAACAAACCTGGCACTGATTTGAAGGACAGTATCAAATGTGACAATGCTGCAACCCCACCCCCCCATTTGTTTGCAGATACCTTGAGAAATATGCAGTGCTGAGTCGAAATGTGTATGCCAGAAAACAAAGACTGTTATGAGCTCATTTTCTCCTTCACCTTTGATGTCCGATGAACTCCCTCTGCTGGTGAAAGGAGGTAGTGAAATCGATTTGGATGGGAAAAACCTGTCATCTGAACAGGTGGAGTGTGATTGGACATCCGGAGTCTTTGAGTGGATATAAGGCCGCCGACGCCCTGCTGGGTTGCTGGTGATCCTCTCTGCTCTGAGCTCTGGCCTCCAGTTTAGTCCTGTCTACTAAAGCTAAGTTTTTGCTCTGCTATTGTTCCATGAGATTTTGTCTGGTTTACTTAGTGTTTGTGTTCAGCCAGCCCTGGTTGGGACTGGCTGAACTCCATTTTTTGTCTCTGATCAGTTGATCTCTTTGCTCTGTTTTCAGAATATACCTGAGTGCTGATATAGTGATTTTGATTTCAGGGCCTTTTCTATCAGACGTGTTGGACATTATTTTTGGCAGGGTTTTTGCGTGATTGCAGACAGTTGCTTTCCTTTCCTGTCCTATCTAGTTAGTGAGGGCCCCATCATTTGCTCAGCCTGTCTTTCTGTCTGTGTTTGTGTTTTCATCTGTTTTCACCGTCAATACATGTTGGGGGCTGTCTATTGTTTGGGGTCTGCTCTGGGGCAATTTAGATTTCCCCTTTCTTTCTTTAGGTTTATTTAGTTCTCCGGCTGTGAAAGAGGTGTCTAGGACCACCGTAGGAACACCCCACGGCTACTGTTAGTTGTTGTGAATAGGATCAGGGGTCTGCAATCCGCTAGCTACCAACCTCTCCGGTTTTCTGGACTTAGCTTGTATTTTTGTTTTTTCCTCCTCCGGTGACTCATTCATAGCAGAATCACCAGCCATACCGCAGATTCTAGGGTGCTCAATAGCAGGAAAGAATTGTAAAAAAAAATTGTCAGAATTTTTTTTTTTTATGTATATTTTTTCCTCTTTTTCTCTGGGGCCGTAGGAGGAATTTTCTTAATGGAGATTAAGCAATTGTCTGATCGTGTGGAGCAGCTGGCTGCTGAAGTGCGGGGAATTTCCACCTATCTTGCTCATTCACATGCTGCTGAACCAAGGATTCCTACTCCTGATGTGTTTTTTGGGGATCGGTCTAAATTTTTGAATTTTAAGAATAATTGTAAATTATTTCTTGCCTTGAAGCCTAACTCATCGGGGAGCTCTGCGCAGCAGGTTAAAATTATGGCAAGAAAAAAGCAGCTAAGTAAAGAAAAACGAGTGGCCATCATTACTTTAAGAAATGAAGGTCAGTCAGTCCGAAAAATTGGGAAAACTTTGAAAGTGTCCCCAAGTGCAGTGGCAAAAAACATCAAGTGCTACAAAGAAAATGGCTCACGAGGACCGCCAAAGGAAAGGAAGACCAAGAGTCACCTCTGCTGCAGAGGATAAGTTCATCCGAGTCACCAGCCTCAGAAATCGCAGGTTAACAGCAGCTCAGATTAGAGACCAGGTCAATGCCACACAGAGTTCTAGCAGCAGACACATCTCTACAACAACTGTTAAGAGGAGACTTTGTGCAGCAGGCCTTCATGGTAAAATAGCTGCTAGGAAACCACTGCTAAGGACAGGCAACAAGCAGAAGACTTGTTTAGGCTAAAGAACACAAGGAATGGACATTAGACCAGTGGACATCTGTGCTTTGGTCTGATGAGTCCAAATTTGAGATCTTTGGTTCCAACCACCGTGTCTTTGTGCGACGCAGAAAAGGTGAACGGATGGACTCTACATGCCTGGTTACCACCGTGAAGCATGGAGAAGGAGGTGAGATGGTGTGGGGGTGCTTTGCTGGTGACACTGTTGGGGATTTATTCAAAATTGAAGGCATACTGAACCAGCATGGCTACCACAGCATCTTGCAGCGACATGCTATTCCATCCGGATTGTGTTTGGTTGGACCATCATTTATTTTTCAACAGGACAATGACCCCAAACACACCTCCAGGCTGTGTAAGGGCTATTTGACCAAGAAGGAGAGTGATGGGGTGCTACGCCAGATGACCTGGCCTCCACAGTCACCAGACCTGAACCCAGTCGAGATGGTTTGGGGTGAGCTGGACCGCAGAGTAAAGGCAAAAGGGCCAACAAGTGCTAAGCATCTCTGGGAACTCCTTCAAGACTGTTGGAAGACCATTTCCAGTGACTACCTCTTGAAGCTCATCAAGAAAATGCCAAGAGTGTGCAAAGCAGTAATCAAAGCAAAAGGTGGCTACTTTGAAGAACCTAGAATATAAGACATATTTTGAGTTGTTTCACACTTTTTTGTTAATTATATAATTCCACATGTGTTAATTCATAGTTTTGATGCCTTCAGAGTGAATCTACAATTTTCATAGTCATGAAAATAAAGAAAACTCTTTGAATGAGAAGGTGTGTCCAAACTTTTGGTCTGTACTATATATGTGTAATCGATATTATATAGTGTATTACATATTTACAATTTATTACAGTTTTTTTGTGTTCTAAAGTTGTATTCCAATAAATAGATATTATGTTCTATCTAAATATGTTGATTATTAGATCATAGAAATGATTAAATGTCTGATGTTCACATTGTACTACAATAAATTTTTCACTTAAATATAAGCAATATATGTGGGAGTCGGAGTCGGAGTAAGGGAAATTGAGGAGTCGGAGTCGCAGGTTTGGCTTAGGCCTCTTTCACACTTCAGTTTTTTGCATCAGTCCAAATCCGCCAAAAGGACGGATTTTAGATCCGTTTTAGTACTGATGACAACGGATGCCACCCGTCCGTTTTTTTGACGGATCCGACAAATGAAGAATTTTAAAGGAATCGCAGCCTGGAAAAGGAGAGAGAGAGAGAGAGACGACCCCTGAAGAGTTTGTTGAGGGGAAAACCCTGACTGTCACTGGGATCGGGGGTACCCGCTGTCCCTTGCCAGTGGCCCGGGTATTTCTTGATTGGGGTGCTGGGAGCGGGGTGAGGGAAGTGGGAGTGTCTGAAAACCTGCCCACTGATGTTTTATTGGGGACTGACTTGGGGAGGATGGTTGCATACTATGTCCCTGACACCCTTTCCCAATCTGATAATAAGGGTAACGTTAACCCTGGTGTTGATGATGATGATGGGAAACTGAAAGTGTTACCTGCTAATGCCTTGATGAGTAATGATGCAACTAACAACCATTCTTTCCCCAGGAATGATGCTGATGGTGATGTGAATGTACCAAAGCAATCTGATAACCCTTCTTTTCCTAGGAATGATGATAATGATGATGATGATGATGTATCTGTGCCGACTGAACCTGTTAACCATTTCTTTGAAGCGGTAGATGTGTCCACAGGTACCGAAGTGCTCAGCCCCGTCACTCTGCGGAGTGAGACGGCTGAGGAACCAATGGCAGGAGCAAGCAACGGTGCTCAGGGAAATGGGGAAGTGCATGAGGACCATGAGGAAGGTAATGTGTTATGATTGAGTCACCATAGGAGGCAAAAACAGAAATGCTAGCTAAGTCCTGAAAACCGGAGAAGTTGGCAACTATCAGATTGCAGACCCCTGAACCTATTAACACAACTAGCAGTAGCCGTGGGGGGTTCCTACAATGACCTAGACCCCTCAATCACAGCCGGAGAGATACATAGGCCTAAAGAAGGAAAGGGGAAATCTAACTGCCCCAGAGCAGACCCCAAAGTAATAGGCAGCCCCCCACATATAATGACGGTGAAGCAAGATGAAAACACTAACACAGACAGAAAGACAGGCTGAGCAAAGACGGGGCCCAAAAACTACCTAGATAGGAACGGATAGGAAGGCTGCTGTCTGCAATCTGCCAAAACCCTATCAGAGACAAAAGCCAACAAGCTGATATAAAAATGGCCCTGAAGCAACTAAGCTTCAAAAACTAAATCAGCACTCAGGTACTTTCAGAAGACAGAGCTCAAGGAACACTTCACACTCCAGCAGGGAGTGGCAGAATCCAAAAAGCAAGAAAAACAAAAACAAATCTTAGATGCAAAAAGGCAAAACAGAAAACTTAGCTTTAGGAGAGCAGGAATCAGACTGGTGTCCAAGAGTCCACAGAGAAATCACCCGCAGGGCAGAAAGGGCGTAGGCTGCCTTAAATCCAGTCAGTGACTCCACTCAGCCAATCGTCTTCATTAGTCCCAGGTGCCTGATAATCAGGCTCACTACCTTCCTTCACTAGAATAGGAAGTTCACCAGGCCTCAGTGACGTAGGGAAAAATGAACTCACAACAGTAATGCCATGCAACTGACCAGTGCCACCGAGGAAGGTAACTGGCCCATAAGTAGCACTGCTCCTGAAGTGTTGGTGGTGGATGGGGACATAGAGCTCATAGCAGAACCGACTGGTGGTTCTGTAGAAATTCCCAGGGAGACAGCATACGTAGCAGCTGTCACACGCAGTCAGAGTGCCCAGATCGCAGGTAGCGCCCTGTCTTCTGGACCCTCTTCTGCTACAGGAGAGACTGAACCAGAGGTGACCCCAGAGCCGGTTCCAGAGGGTCCCAGTGCGGAAGGAACCCTGACGTCACTTCTGGCAGCCCCCAACAAGGAATTCCAGGCTGCTCTGCACTCAGATGCCAGCCTGGAGAAATTGAGACACCTCGCCGAGACGCCCACCTCCGAGCCTGATAAGGAGAGGGTGTTTTGGGAACGAGGAAGGTTGTACTGTGAGACAGTACCCGGAGATCCCCAAAAGGAGTGGTTGAGGGTAAGACAGCTAGTCGTCCCCTTACAGTTTAGAACTGAGTTGTTGCCGATTGCCCATGAGATTCCACTCGCTGGACATATTGGCCCAAGATGGGGACAGATGTAACACAATACTGCCGCTCCTGTGACACCTGTCAAAAGGTGGGTAAGGCGGGGCCTGCTCTTAAGGCTCCCCTTATTCCTTTGCCAGTGATAGAGGAGCCTTTCCAGAGAATCGCGGTGGACATTGTAGGCCCGCTGGCCATCCCCAGCAGCTCTGGAAGATCCCCTCCTGGACATGCTGGCCCAAGCCAAGGCCAATGGGTCCATTGAGGACATGGAGATAAGTTGTTTGCTAACCGTATCCCAGCGGTCGCAGTTGGTGGTAGCCCTGGTACCCTTTCGGGCCGTGTTCACCAACCGACCTGGGAGGACGGAGTTAGCTGTTCATGAGGTGGACACCGGGAATCACGCCCCACTACGGCGAACACCTTATCGGATCACTGAGGAGGTGCAACAAGCCATGCGCCAAGAGATCAATGAGATGTTAAGGCTGGGGGTGATTCAATGGTCAAAAAGCGCGTGGGCCTCTCCTGTAGTCCTCGTGCCTAAAAAGGATCGAACCACCCGGTTCTGCGTGGACTACAGGGGGCTCAACGCCATCACAACCTCTGATGCCCACCCGTTGCCGCGCATTGAGGATCTGCTTGAGCGGTTGGCGAAAGCAAGGTACATATCCATCATGGATTTCAGTTGGGGATACTGGCGGATTCCCCTGAGCCCTGAGGCGCAGGAGAAATCCGCCTTTATCACCCCCTTTCGACTGTACGAGTCCACAGTCATGCCCTTCGGCATGAAAAATGCCCCTGCCACTTTCCAGCGGATGGTCAACCACCTGCTTCGGGACTGGCGGAGTACACGGTGGCGTACTTGGACGACATCACCATCTTCAGTTCCACCTGGGAGGAACACCTTCAGCATCTCCAGGAGGTGCTCCAGCATCTTCACCAGGCAGGCCTGACTATCAAGCCGGGAAAGTGCCAAATGGGCATGAGCGAGGTCCACTACCTGGGGCACCCAGAAAAGGTGGATGCAATTGCATCCTGGCCCACCCCCAGGACCAAGAAACAAGGTGAAGTCCTTCTTGGGCACTGCAGGGTACTATAGGCGGTTTGTTCAAGACTATTGCGCCCTTACAAAGCCCTTGACTGACCTCACCAAGCAGAGGCTACCCCAAACAGTCAACTGGACAGATGACTGTGAGGCAGCCTTCCAAGCTTTGAAAGCAGCCCTGTGCAACTCTCCATTGTTGATAGCAGTCGACAGCAGTCACCCGTTTCTGGTACAGACCGACGCCAGTGAGTTTGGCCTAGTGCATTCTTGATGTTTATGGTTGTCATGCTGAATGAGGGGCTGCGGCCACAGCATTGATAATTCCCTTACTGCAGTAGTCTAGCGGCCTGTGCACAACAAGCAGCCCGTCCGGCGACTAATTATCCTAGGTGCAGTTCCCTGACTGACCTGAGGGTAAGGGGGGCGCCGGAGAGCTGCGAGTTCCAAAGTGGAACTGAGAAAGTGGGATATACATAAATCCCCGCAGTTCTTGGAAGGTTGTTAGCAGTGGTGGGGCATCCAAAATACCCCCCTGCGGTAAATTGTTACAGCAAGATTAGCTTGCTGTATTTTGTCACGTGGTGCCAGTGGTTGGATAACTAAGATAAGCCCCCACTGTGCCTGTGATAGCCGTGTGCCAGCAGTGCATCACGTCCCTCCAACCGCTGACAAACCCGTGTGGGTGGTGGGATCGTGACCTATTGGTGGCACAGGGTCCTCTTTCCATTGCAATTTGGTGGCAGCGGTCTCGCCAGTTCGTCACATATTGGTGGCAGCGGTGGGATGTTCCTCACAAGCACCATGGAATCAATGGTGCTATATAAATAATAATAATAATAATAATAATAATAAAGATATACTAATCACTATTTATTTCTCAGCTACAGTATTTATCCCCACGATTAGGATAACGGCAATTTATTGTTTATTCTTGTCAGGTTTTACCTATTAAATATTCTTCTATTTGTCTCATTAATAAGTGACTAGCTTTTCTCCCACTTCTTGTTTTTTTCAGCGCGAGTCTATCACAAATATTTATAATCCTTTTGATTTCTTTGTGGTTGGTATCTAGACTCGCAGCAGTTACAAACCTTTTACTCAGGCGCCACTTTATCTCTCTCCTTCATTTTTTGTTTTTAACAATTTTTCCCTGGACCAGTAGCTGGATATTTCCTTCTTTTGAATTGCACATAGCCTCCTATATACAGTATGAGCCTGCACATAGACTTCCAATATATAGTATGAGGCCGTATATAGCCTCCTATATACAGTATGCGGCCGCATATAGCCTCCTATATACAGTATGAGGCCGCATATAGCCTCCTATATACAGTATGAGGCAGCATATTGCCTCCTATATACAGTGTGAGTCCCTATATAGCCTCTTATATACAGTACTAGATTAAGGCCCGATGCTATCGCGTCGAGAGGATAGTGACACACCTCTTGCCATGATAACCCTCAATACACACACACCTCCTCAACATACACTCCTCTCACCTTTCACCATCTCCACTCACATCCACTCACTCTTTCACTCCACATACGACCCTTTCTCTCACTCCGTCTCTCATACTCACACCGTCATCGTCGCTGCTCCACGATCCCCGACATCTTCTTCCGCCGGCGCCATCCTGGATCCCGACATTGTCCACGCCGGCGACATGTTCTTGCGGCCATGCCATCTTGAGTATTCTGAAATCCTGCGATTGGACATTAGTGGAGATAGTGAAAGGTGAGAGGAGTGTGTGTTGAGGAGTGGTGTGTTGAGGGTTAACATGGCAAGTGGTGTGCTGTGACGTCACCAGTTACAACTGGACGGAAGTTGTTACAACCCGGAAGCTGCTTAGCGCATTTATTATAGTAGATTAAGGCCCGATGCTATCGCATCGAGAGGATAGTGACACACCTCTTGCCATGTTAACCCTCAATACACACACACCTCCTCAACACACCACACCGCCTCAACACACACTCCTCTCACCTTTCACCATCTCCACTCACGTCCACTCACTCTTTCACTCCACATACGACCCTTTCTCTCATTCCGTCTCTCATACTCACACCGTCATCGTCGCTGCTCCACGATCCCCGACATCTTCTTCCGCCGGCGCCATCCTGGATCCCGACATTGTCCACGCCGGCGACATGTTCTTGCGGCCATGCCATCTTGAGTATTCTGAAATCCTGCGAGTGGACATTAGTGGAGATAGTGAAAGGTGAGAGGAGTGTGTGTTGAGGAGTGGTGTGTTGAGGGTTAACATGGCAAGAGGTGTGCTGTGACGTCACCAGTTACAACTGGACGGAAGTTGTTACAACCTGGAAGCTGATTAGCGCATTTATTATAGTAGATTAAGGCCCGATGCTATCGCATCGGGAGGATAGTGACACACCTCTTGCCATGTGAACCCTCAACACACACTCCTCCTGAACACACCACACCGCCTCAACACACACTCCTCTCACCTTTCACCATCTCCACTCACTTCCACTCACTCTTTCACTCCACATACGACCCTTTTTCTCACTCCGTCTCTCATACTCACACCGTCATCATCGCTGCTCCACGTTCCCTGACATCTTCTTCCACCGGCGCCATCCTTGATCCCGACGTTGTCCACGCCGGCGACATGTTCTTGCGGCCACGCCATCTTGAGTATTCTCAAATCCTGCGAGTGGACATTAGTGGAGATAGTGAAAGGTGAGAGGAGTGTGTGTTGAGGAGTGGTGTGTTGAGGGTTAACATGGCAAGAGGTGTGCTGTGACGTCACCAGTTACAACTGGACGGAAGTTGTTACAACCTGGAAGCTGCTTAGCGCATTTATTATAGTAGATTAAGGCCCGATGCTATCGCATCGGGAGGATAGTGACACATCTCTTGCCATGTGAACCCTCAACACACACTCCTCCTGAACACACCACACCGCCTCAACACACACTCTTCTCACCTTTCACCATCTCCACTCACTCTTTCACTCCACATACGACCCTTTCTCTCACTCCGTCTCTCATACTCACACCGTCATCATCGCTGCTCCACGATCCCCGACATCTTCTTCCACCAGCGCCATCCTAAATCCCGACGTTGTCCACGCCGGCGACATGTTCTTGCGGCCACGCCATCTTGAGTGTTCTAAAATCCTGCGACTGGACGTTAGTGGAGATAGTGAAAGGTGACAGGAGTGTGTGTTGAGGAGGAGTGGTGTGTTGAGGGTTAACATGGCAAGAGGTGTGCTGTGACATCACCAGTTGCAACTGGACGGAAGTTGTTACAACCCGGAAGCTGCTTAGCGCATTTATTATAGTAGATAGATGTATCACACCTATGTTTTTATGTGGATAAGATATTTACATAGTGAGCCTCAAGAAGGACAGTATTACTGATGTATGTAAAGTGCTATTGAAATAATAGTACTCTATTAATAAATAAAAAATTAATTATTATTACCTAAGTTATGTAGGTATGTGTTAGCTATGTAGTTGAAATCTACGTATGTTTGCCTAAATTTTTTTTGTTTTTGCCTTTTTTTTTTTAATCTATATATACCTATACCTATGTATATTTTTATGGCTTTAAATATGTCTATGACATATATGTGAAAGAGATAATTAGTGTAAGATATATCTATCTGCTTAAAATATTTATATATATAACATATATCAAGCTATGTATAGAAGTCTTAGAAGTCTATTATCTATATCTATTTAGAATGTAACTATTATTTATATATCTATATATCTATCAATTCCAGGACCAACTTAAATAGTTTAAAGTAAGACATTTTTGTAAACGACATTTCTAGTGAAGATTTTTGGGCTATTAGGTAGCAATTGTCCTTGAAGTGGTGTATCCACCACTTTGACCCTAACGTTGCTGCGTTGCTTTACTCGGGAGAATGCAACATACAATTGTCCATGGGCAAATACAGGTTCGGGCAAAAAAATTCCAACTCGATTGAGGGTCTGTCCTTGGGATTTGTTAATGGTCATAGCAAAAGCAGGTTTTAGAGGAAACTGTCGACGTTTTAATTTAAAAGGTAACCCAGTTTCTGAAGGACACAAATCGATGCGTGGAATAAACACAATGTCTCCTTCAGCTGAGCCAGTAATCACTTTAGCCTGTATGATGTTGCGGAGTAAGGCAATGACAATGAGGCGAGTGCCATTGCAGAGACCTTTCTTGGTGTTTAGGTTTCTTAATAGCATCACAATGGTGCCAATTTTAAGTTTTAAGAGATGTGATGGCATTCCTGAAGGTGTCAGAGAGTTTAAAAATTCAACTGGGTAGTTTTCACATTCCTCTGCCTCATCAGCATCGACAGAATCATCACTTGTATATACAGTATAATCACCACTAATGCGATCCATTACTTTACAGTTCAGAAAATCGACGTCATCATTTTTCGGACATAGTATAGCATGTGATGCAGCAGTGTCGAGGCTTTGTTGGTCATTAACATCAATGCAAATATGGTCTCCAAAGATCTTGGTTACTATAGAGCCAGTGCAAAGCATGTCTGGAGGAATTTCAATGACATCCTCTCCAAGGTTATGTTCATTAGACAGCTCACCATTTCCAAGTTTAAGCAACCAAGTGCTGTATTCAGGATCAGTGGAGCGCATGTTGTTAATTAGCGGTAGTCTGGTAAAATGTTGCCAATGTTCTGAATATTTAATGCAGGAATCTACAATGTCTATTCTTGTTCCATGAGCGATGACGGGAAGACATTGTCTGAAGTCTCCTCCAAGAACAATAACTTTACCTCCAAATGGTGTTTTATTTTTTTCAGCAACATTTGTTGTCATGATGTCACATAGAAGTCTATCTATCACATTCAATGCATGTTTTTGGACCATAGTGCACTCATCAATAATAAAAAGTTTTGTACTCTGTAAATGTTTTCCTGCATTTGTATCGTTTTTAATCCTGGAAACAGATGTTTCGTTGATCGGAATAGGTATGCCATATAGTGAGTGGATTGTTCGGCCTCCTTGTATCAAGTTAGATGCTATTCCTGTAGTTGCTGCAGGTGACACAATTTCTCCTTGTCCTCTTAAATGATGTGTAAGTAGATGGTATAGGTAGGTCTTTCCACTGCCACCAGGTCCATCGAGAAAAAAGCACTTTGGTATTAAACTGCTATTTTGTAAAGCTTCAGTAATGACATCATAGGCAAAAAGTTGCTCCTGATTAAGAGTTTCTTTCATCTCTGCAGCTTTTTTTAACTCATAATCCTTATCATATTGTTTAAGGAGTTGTTTAATATTTTTTGCTGGGCGTGGTAAATTATAATCAGCAAAAGTTTTTCCATGGACTATGAGGACATCTTGGACATCTTTCATAGCATATCCTTCACAATCGATACACTCTTCAGTGTTGCTGTGGTATGTATGACAATAGTCTTGTAAAAAATGGTCCTTAAATTCATTCCACAATTCAAGTGGATTACTGGGGGGGCCAAAAATACAGATATAAGCAAACATGTCTCTAAGTTGGGAAGGCATGTTAAGAATGCAAGCATCTGTTAAAGTATGTCTCCAGATGCTATCATCGAATAATAATCCAAGTGCTAACGCAGCATCCTTAAAGGTTTCATGCATAACTCCATTGACGGTTTTAATGCTGTCAAAACTGGTAGCAGCTTTTACATGCAGTAACAACAAACGTAAATAATAGCGTTCTTGGTCTTTCACACTAACAGTATACATTCTTCCAATAACTGTGAGACCCCCTCGTTTTCTTTGTTCCCATGTGCCTTGTTTCCAAACGTAGTGTTCTGAAATTTCGCGGTAGAAATAGTTATGTGCATTGTGGTCGATCTTATTAAGGTTGAAATACGCCATAAGTGTAGAATTGGAATTGAGCTTTTGATGGATGTTGTCTGCAGAGTCATTCTCATGAAAATAGAGTGGTTGAGAATTAGGCAGATGTATGGCTAGGCGAATGATGGCATGAGATTGTTTATGCATAGGAAAAGCAAATATCCGCCATGCAGCCTCAGGTGCACTAACATATCTGGTATCCGTAAATTGGTGTGTTTCATCATGTTGGATGTTATTTTGGGAAATTTCAAGGTTGGCTTTGTCATGTCCTTTGTAAACGTATTTAAATAAATATTTTACACTTTGAATGGAAGCACATATTTCTACATTAATATGGCACTTGTATTTGGTGAGTAAAAATGGGTTATATGGAACTACCCATGAATTGTCAATCGTCTTAGAATGGTGTTCATATGTTTTGCCAATGGGTCTGCGGTAAGTGGGATAGCCATCCTTTTCTTTGATGGTATATGGTTGGTTTTGTTTTGGGAAACCTTTGCTACACTTTCCAAGATCCATACAGGGAGAATTAGGATTGTGTTCTCCACAGGGACCATGAATCATGTGTTGAAGAACAATGTTATGGAGCTGAGGGTAGATTGTTTCATCAGGTATTTCAGCCCAGACTATATTGTCTATGTCTGCCTCAGTCCGTAATTTAGACAGGCTGTCAAGAATAATTAAAATATGAGCGTGTGGGAGACCACGCTTCTGAAATTCAATGACATGGACCATTGCAGTGACGTTTCCAAATAATCCACTGCTAATGTCTTTTAAGAGGGATTCCAGTTTAATTTTAAAGACACGTGCAACCAAGTCTGGTCTGTGTTCAACACGCTGACACGGTTCTAAATGTGTAGTAATCTCATTCCACTTAGGATTACATGTCATTGTGATAAATAGATCTGGTCGACCATACTTTGTAACAATAGCCATAGCATCCTGGTAGCGCTGCTGCATGTTTCTTGGACTGCCTTCAAAAGAAGATGGTAAAATGACGGTTTTCCCAATAGGGATGCCCTTTTGAACCGATTTTTTGAGTAGATGTTCTTGAAGGAGGCAGTAATCCTCCACTTTTAAATCTTTTTGGTGTTTGCGGATGTAATGTAGGCGATTAGCTTCGATTTTGACATAAGCATCTACTAAATATTGCTGTGTTAGCTTACCACCATTGAGGAGTGGATTAAAGTAATTTCTGACAGATAACATATAGCAATAGTATTGGAGTTGAGTGATCCTCCTCGAACTTTTGCCTTGTTGTTTGAGTCCATCATGCCATCCTTGGTCTCCATAAGGGAAAAATATTGGATAGAGGAGGGCATCCAAATTGCTATGGAGAATACTAATTTGTTGTGTTTTTGGAGCTAAAGGGTTATGGGGATCAGGTTTTAAGTGAATTAATATGTCTCTATTGAAAGGTGGCTCACCATTGTCATTTTGAAACACGACTGCTACTTCACTGACAGTGGGATTATTGTAGCGTCGAGGGTCTTGAGTACGATCTTGTTTAATAGCCATAGTGATGTTTGGCATGACAGTTCCGTTTTGTAGAGATTTAATTTTTTCTTGTTCTTCCACATCACGTAACATTTGATAAGCTTCCACAAAAGGATTAATAGTTTGGATTTGAAGGGCAATAATGTTCATCAATGTAGGATGACATTTTTGATTTTCTTTACATCGTAAGCGTTGTTCGTTTGCAGTAGTGGTATCAAGAATGTAAAGTTGGGCAAATGCGCGTTGCTGGTCATCTGAGGAATGTAGTGTTCCAGTTCTATGATAGATCTGGCCATGTATGCGGAAACAGTATGGGCCATATCCAGGAGGTGGTGAAATATTTGCACCCATGGAGGCAAAAGCAAAGGAACTGTTAATACTTCAAATATTATCCATGAAATTTTTGCTAAATTCACTTTGCCCTTTCAGCAAACGTGTAAAGACATCAGGATATTGTAGTATGGGTACATGGACTTTACCCTTCTGACAGCAGAGCGTAAAGTTGTTATCAGAAGGTATCTCTGTTACAAAATGCAAAGCTTCGCAATGCTCACATACATGGGTCAAGTCACCACAGCTGTGTTCGGTAATACTATCTTCATCATTAGTGAAAATGTGAGGTTGTAGTAGAAGTGCATGTCCAACCGATGGGGTGCGCCTAGTTTTGAGACCAACGTATATTTGTCTTGGTTGCACTTTCTGCGGGCTAACTGCAGCTTGTATGTGAAGAAACTGTGCGTTGGTATTGAATGGTGGTATTGATAGGGCAGAAACAGATTGCTGATTAGTTATGTCAGTGAACGGCATATAGGATGAAGTGTGGTAGTAACTTGTTCCACATGCTGATGTGGAAGCATCCTGTTGTGAGTCTAATAATAATGATGAGGAAGAGGCCGTCTGTTGTCGGCGGTGACGGCGTGCAGAGGCTTCTTCAGCCAGTCTTATGGATTTAGAGTTAAGGGATTCGTGTGTGAGGCGACGGCGTTTATAAGCCTTAATCTTCTCAAGGCGATGGTGTTTTTCCTCAGGAGTCTCATTAGCACGGCGTTGTTTTTGTCGTAGTGCTAAAGCTGCTTTCCTTTCACTGGCATTGGCATACTTTTTGTTATGACTCATGTTGGCACAGGTAAAGGAGTCTATTTGGCAGTTATCTGGCAGTGAAGAAGTCGTCCTGGAGTATTGTAGAGTAAACAGATACTAATTGACCCTGTAATTGCCCAGCAGTAGTTATGAAGTGGTAGTGGCAAATTGGCCCTGTAGTTAGACACCGGCAGAGGAGCAAGGCAGTAGTAGTTATGGCGGTAGAGGCAAATTGGCCCTGTAATTAGACACCGGCAGAGGAGCAAGGCAGCAGTAGTTATGGCGGTAGAGGCAAATTGGCCCTGTAATTAGACACCGGCAGAGGAGCAAGGCAGCAGTAGTTATGGCGGTAGAGGCAAATTGGCCCTGTAATTAGACACCGGCAGAGGAGCAAGGCAGCAGTAGTTATGGCGGTAGAGGCAAATTGGCCCTGTAATTAGACACAGGCAGTGAACAGTCAGAGGAGCAAGGCAGCAGTACTTATGGCGGTAGAGGCAAATTGGCCCTGTAATTAGACACCGGCAGAGGAGCAAGGCAGCAGTAGTTATGGCGGTATTGGCAAATTGGCCCTGTAATTAGACACCAGCAGAGGAGCAATGCAGCAGTAGTTATGGCGGTAGAGGCAAATTGGCCCTGTAATTAGACACCGGCAGAGGAGCAAGGCAGCAGTAGTTATGGCGGTAGAGGCAAATTGGCCCTGTAATTAGACACCGGCAGAGGAGCAAGGTAGCAGTAGTTATGGCGGTAAAGGCAAATTAGCCCTGTAATTAGACACCGGCAGAGGAGCAAGGCAGCAGTAGTTATGGCGGTAGAGGCAAATTAGCCCTGTAATTAGACACCGGCAGAGGAGCAAGGCAGCAGTAGTTATGGCGGTAGAGGCAAATTGGCCTTGTAATTAGACACCGGCAGTAAACAGGCAGATGACCAAAGCAGCAGTAGTTATGGCGATAGAGGCAAATTGGCCCTGTAATTAGACACTGGCAGAGGACAAAGGCAGCGAGATTTCGCCGACGTCGTTAACACCTCTTGCCATGTTAACCCTCAACACACCACACCGCCTCAACACACACTCCTCTCACCTTTCACCTCCACTCATGTCCACTCACTCTTTCACTCCACATATGTTCCTTTCTCTCACTCCGTTTCTCATACTCACACAGTCATCGTCGCTGCCCCGACATCTTCCTCCGCCGCCGCGATCCAGGATCCAGACGTTCTCCAGGCCGCCGACATGTTCTTGCGGGACGCCATCTTGGATTTCGTGAAATCCCGCGATATTCAAGATAGCGTCGCCGCAACAACATGTCGCTGGCGTGGACGACATCGGGATCCAAAAAGATGGCGTCGGCGAAATCTCGCGAGATTACACCGACGCCATTTTGGAACCCGATGTCGCCCACGCCAGCGACATATTCTTGCGGGACGCCATCTTGGATGTCGTGAAGTCCCGCGATATTCAAGATGGCGTTGCCGCAACAACATGTCGCTGGCATGGGCGACATCGGGATCCAAAATGGCGTCGGCGTAATCTCGCGAGATTTCGCCAACGCCATCTTTTTGGATCCCGATGTCGTCCACGCCAGCGACATATTGTTGCGGCGACGCAATCTTGAATCTCGCGGGACTTCACGACATCCAATATGGCGTCCCGCAAGAACATGTCGGCGGCCTGGAGAACGTCTGGATCCTGGATCGCGGCGGCGGAGGAAGATGTCGGGGCAGCGACGATGACGGTGTGAGTATGAGAAACGGAGTGAGAGAAAGGAACGTATGTGGAGTGAAAGAGTGAGTGGACATGAGTGGAGGTGAAAGGTGAGAGGAGTGTGTGTTGAGGCGGTGTGGTGTGTTGAGGGTTAACATGTGCGTGTGTGTGTGGTGACGTCACCGGTTACAACTGGACGGAAGTTGTTACAACCGGAAGCTGGTTAGGGCATTTATTATTATAGATGAGCCCCTGTATAGCCTCCTATATACAGTATGAGCCCACATATAGTCTCCTATATACAGTATGAGCCTGCATATTGCTTCCTATATACAGTATGAGGCCGCATATAGCTTCCTATATACAGTATGAGCCCCTATATAGCCTCCTGAATACAGTGTTTGCCTCCTATATACAGTGTGAGTCCCCGTATAGCCTCTTATATACAGTATGAGCCCCTGTATAGCCTCCTATATACAGTATGAGCCCACATATAGTCTCCTATATACAGTATGAGCCTGCATATTGCTTCCTATATACAGTATGAGGCCGCATATAGCTTCCTATATACAGCATGAGCCCCTATATAGCCTCCTGAATACAGTGTTTGCCTCCTATATACAGTGTGAGTCCCCATATAGCTTCTTATATACAGTATGAGCCCCTATATAGTCTCCTATATCTAACTGCATTCACCTTGGTATCATTCATTTTCTATGAGACTGCTCTTTTCTCATATTGAGCATTTATGCATTTAGTAGGGCTTAATGGAATTATTGTGCTTGTTACACATCAACTCTGTAGATGCGCTCACTTATTAGACTTTGGTTGGGGCAACTTTAAAATATAATAATGATAATGGTCCTGTCTAGTGACAAGTTTATTTTACAGGCTTCTGGAGAAAGACACAATGCCAGTCATTCAAGGGTTAATTATTTGGAACATTGAGAGGGACTTTCTAGCCAATGAAACAACAGTATAAAACACCTGTGGTAACTATGGCAACTGTGCTGATGTCATAAACACATGCATCTATGATAGAGGAGAAGATTCCAGAACCACAAGTCATTCAGCCGTAGGAGGAGCCGTACTTGATGTGTCTGGAGACCTGGAGCTTCATCACTCCACAATGGGAGGAAGGGGACACCGCCTAGCCAGCCAGATGAGCCATAGCGCCTAGCCAGCCAGATCAGCCATACCGCCTAGCCAGCCAGATCAATGGGGTGACAGATGTTGCAGCCAGATCTCCCTCACGTCCGGTGCTCCTTTATGTGTACGGCCTGGAGAGGTCGCATTAGTCTTCTCCATAACAAATATGACACAATGTACAAATTCTGGTACAATTTGCTGTTACATGTTGGCATTAACCTTCTAAGCCCAAGGGAAGGGCAGTCCTACAGCCATGGTTCCCTAGAGGTTTCCACCACAGGTGGTTTTTCCTCTCCTGAGTGCTGAAGATGATTCTTCGTGAGTCGGGGGTTCTGCCATTTTCAGTGTCTTTTTCATAGTAATTGGCTGATTCTAAATTTCAGACACTGAATGAAATAATAATTATGAGATTTGGAATAAAATTCGGTCGATTTAACATCCAATAAAAGTGTTTTGTATGTTTCTTTCACAATCTTGGGTTGGTGGGATTTTGTTGGGGATCAGGATCCAGCATCTATGATCAAGCCATGAAGCCAGATATGGAGTCGGAACAATTTAACCCTGCGCTGGAAGACAGGACGGAGCAGAGATGACAAAGTGTTACTGCACAATTAGCACAAGTTCACACTCTTCCTTGCATTCAGATACACGAGGGGATTCAGGGCCGGACTGGGACTAAAAAGCAGCCCTGGCACACAAAATTCACCAGCCCACATACAATAAGTGTCCCCAATCCAAATTGTAGAACACTGATAGGTCATGTAGGAATTTGCTTTATCTGTTACCAGGGCCGGAACAAAGTATTTTGGTGCCCAAGGCGGATGAAGCTGAAGGCGCCCATTTTGACTTTCTACCCAGCTAATTCTTCCCTTTTCCATTAGGTCTATGACATCATGTGATTAATAACTGACGAGCTGAATCCTTCTAAGTCAGGCCCATATGCATTTGTATCTCATGAACCCACAACTCCCAGTATGTCCTTAACAATGGTAAGGAGATGCTGGGAGTTGTTATCAGTCTTTATCAGACTGCGGACTATACAGGAACCACAGTACTGATGAGACGCAGTCAGTATCAACAAGTAAAAATGTACATCCTGGTACCTTATAAGTGACCTCTTCTCTGAGTCTTTTCTTTCTCTTAGTCTCCATCTTGTCCAGACGCCATGATGACTTTTCTCATCCACATCTCCTTTCTTTAGACTTCCCTCTTCTCCAGCCTCCTGCAGCACATCCCGACACGGAGTCCTTTAAAAATAACAGTGTTATTAACATGCTGCTGAATAAAAAATATCTGTCCATATTATGACCTAAATAAGCCTCCTCTAGTATATGGCCTCCACCCTGTCCTGTAGTCCATCTGGTCAGAGATGGTAGCTGGGAAAACACAATAACAAATGAAACAATATCATCAGAACAGAAAGCAGGTTACACTCACAATATGCCAAGAACAGCCCTACGACTTAAATAGGGGGATTATAAAAGTGAGCACACTCCCAACATGGAATTATACACTAAAGACATGGAATCAATAATCCTCTCATAAAGTCGTCCTTAATTCATATATATTAACCTCTGGAAATTAATTATCCACATTAATTAATAGTAGGAAAAACCATATGCATTTTATAAATATCTCTAGTTATTTACATAGTTTTATTAAAAATTATTTGAGAAAATGCATCATATAATCATATATATATTCTATATTGTTATGCTGCCACCTAGTGGTACAAAAAAAATTATCCTTTGAAAAATTAATGAGTACCTATCTTCATTTATTTTCTTTCCTACTATTCCTCATATATGAATTGTAAAGAGCACCGAGCACTACTCAATTGCATAAAAATAAAAAATCAATGAAGTGCATAATGCAAAAATAGTTTATAGAAATGTGCATGCATAGTGCAGAAACGCTTATTATAAATAGCGCCAGGCATTCTTCACAACACAGACATACATGAGCCTCAGAACAACATACCACAGGTTAAATGCTGAAGGACCACATGTAGGAATCCCCTCAACGCGCATTTCGCGTTATTGCGTCTTCTGAAGGGGCGCGATGACATCACTTCATGGCGCCTGCTGCACTGAGATAAACGGGCGATTTAGAACGCTTCCTGCAGACACCGGAGCGGTTGGGGAACGAGGAGAGGTAAGTATTCTATATTTTTTTTTAAATCAGTGAGAACATTATGGTGGCCAGAATACTGCACAGAGGACTATGGGGAATGCATTATACTGCATGGAGGACTATGTGGAATGCGTTATACTATATAGTGGACTATGGGGATGCATTATACTATATGGAGGACTATAGAGAGTGCATTATACTATATGTAGGACTATGGGGAGCACAATATACTGTTTGAAGTACGATGGGTAGTGCAGTATATTACATGGAGGGATATGGAGAGTGCATTATATAATATGACGGACTGTGAGGTGCATTATACTATATGGAAGGCAATGTGGTGCTATTATATTTGGAGTGCTATGTGGGAGGCTTTATGCAGTATGCAAACAAGTATACAATGTGAATGTTTACGTAGGGTCAATTATATCGTGTGGGAGTAATTATACATTCTGGAAAGGTGTGGGATCATTATACTGTATGTAGGCCACTACTACATGGAGGCTATGTGAGGGTCACAGTTGGGGGATCATATTGTGTTTGGGTATCCATACTTTTCTGGGGTAGTTGAGGGGTGGGGTACAATAGGGTAATCAAACTGCATGTAGAGGGTACTGTGGATAAAAACACTGTGGATTTCACTGTTATCTTACAGTGTTTGTGTGGCACTTTTGTTGACATCATACTATGAGTGCAATGAAAGCAGAATCTAGGTCTCCAGTAGGTGGAATATTAGAGGGCGCACAGTAGGTGCAGTAATAGGAACACATATGGCAGCAGCAGCTTAGCATTTGCTTATCTGCATAAGGAGTTTGTGCAGGTTGGCGGAACATGGGAACGGTGCAGGAAATGTGAGAAGTCTGATGTCACTTTGTTCTAATCTCTGCAGCTGAGTCCTGGCTGGAAGAAGTTGCCATGTTGGTCTGGGCCAGATGGAAAAGACGTGAAAAGTGAACAACTCCACCATAAAGAACGTCAGCATATGGTGGTAATATCAGTGTTGGTCTTTGTATAGACATTTTTCATTTTAGTAACAGGGAGGTCATCTGCTGAGGTTCTCCTACATCCAGTATTGGGGTGCGCTACCATAGTTGTAATAAGGATTACCTGGTTAAGGGCCCACCACAAAGTTTTTCCTTCCTGAACCAAACCCTGACCTATGCTTTTGCTTGGCATGTAATTACTTGTGAAATAACTTATCTAACCACAAAGGAAAAGTTTCTTTAAACAAACCTGGCACTGATTTGAAGGACAGTATCAAATGTGATAATGCTGCAACCCCACCCCCCCATTTGTTTGCAGATACCTTGAGAAATATGCAGTGCTGAGTCGAAATGTGTATGCCAGAAAACAAAGACTGTTATGAGCTCATTTTCTCCTTCACCTTTGATGTCCGATGAACTCCCTCTGCTGGTGAAAGGAGGTAGTGAAATCGATTTGGATGGGAAAAACCTGTCATCTGAACAGGTGGTGTGTGATTGGACATCCGGAGTCTTTGAGTGGATATAAGGCCGCCGATGCCCTGCTGGGTTGCTGGTGATCCTCTCTGCTCTGAGCTCTGGCCTCCAGTTTAGTCCTGTCTACTAAAGCTAAGTTTTTGCTCTGCTATTGTTCCATGAGATTTTGTCTGGTTTACTTAGTGTTTGTTTTCAGCCAGCCCTGGTTGGGACTGGCTGAACTCCATTTTTTGTCTCTGATCAGTTGATCTCTTTGCTCTGTTTTCAGAATATACCTGAGTGCTGATATAGTGATTTTGAAGTCTAGTGACTTCGGGGCCTTTTCTATCAGACGTGTTGGACATTATTTTTGGCAGGGTTTTTGCGTGATTGCAGACAGTTGCTTTTCTTTCCTGTCCTATCTAGTTAGAGAGGGCCCCATCATTTGCTCAGCCTGTCTTTCTGTCTGTGTTTGTGTTTTCATCTGTTTTCACCGTCAATACATGTTGGGGGCTGTCTATTGTTTTGGGGTCTGCTCTGGGGCAGTTTAGATTTCCCCTTTCTTTCTTTAGGTTTATTTAGTTCTCCGGCTGTGAATGAGGTGTCTAGGACCACCGTAGGAACACCCCACGGCTACTGTTAGTTGTTGTGAATAGGATCAGGGGTCTGCAATCCGCTAGCTACCAACCTCTCCGGTTTTCTGGACTTAGCTTGTATTTTTGTTTTTTCCTCCTCCGGTGACTCATTCATAACAGAATCACCAGCCATACCGCAGATTCTAGGGTGCTCAATAGCAGGAAAGAATTGTAAAAAAAAAAAAAAAATTGTCAGAATTTTTTTTTTTTATGTATATTTTTTCCTCTTTTTCTCTGGGGCCGTAGGAGGAATTTTGTTAAAGGAGATTAAGCAATTGTCTGATCGTGTGGAGCAGCTGGCTGCTGAAGTTCGGGGAATTTCCGCCTATCTTGCTCATTCACATGCTGTTGAACCAAAGATTCCTACTCCTGATGTGTTTTTTGGGGATCGGTCTAAATTTTTGAATTTTAAGAATAATTGTAAATTATTTCTTGCCTTGAAGCCTAACTCATCGGGGAGCTCTGCGCAGCAGGTTAAAATTATGGCAAGAAAAAAAGCAGCTAAGTAAAGAAAAACGAGTGGCCATCATTACTTTAAGAAATGAAGGTCAGTCAGTCCGAAAAATTGGGAAAACTTTGAAAGTGTCCCCAAGTGCAGTGGCAAAAAACATCAAGTGCTACAAAGAAAATGGCTCACGAGGACCGCCAAAGGAAAGGAAGACCAAGAGTCACCTCTGCTGCAGAGGATAAGTTCATCCGAGTCACCAGCCTCAGAAATCGCAGGTTAACAGCAGCTCAGATTAGAGACCAGGTCAATGCCACACAGAGTTCTAGCAGCAGACACATCTCTACAACAACTGTTAAGAGGAGACTTTGTGCAGCAGGCCTTCATGGTAAAATAGCTGCTAGGAAACCACTGCTAAGGACAGGCAACAAGCAGAAGACTTGTTTAGGCTAAAGAACACAAGGAATGGACATTAGACCAGTGGACATCTGTGCTTTGGTCTGATGAGTCCAAATTTGAGATCTTTGGTTCCAACCACCGTGTCTTTGTGCGACGCAGAAAAGGTGAACGGATGGACTCTACATGCCTGGTTACCACCGTGAAGCATGGAGAAGGAGGTGAGATGGTGTGGGGGTGCTTTGCTGGTGACACTGTTGGGGATTTATTCAAAATTGAAGGCATACTGAACCAGCATGGCTACCACAGCATTTTGCAGCGACATGCTATTCCATCCGGATTGTGTTTGGTTGGACCATCATTTATTTTTCAACAGGACAATGACCCCAAACACACCTCCAGGCTGTGTAAGGGCTATTTGACCAAGAAGGAGAGTGATGGGGTGCTACGCCAGATGACCTGGCCTCCACAGTCACCAGACCTGAACCCAGTCGAGATGGTTTGGGGTGAGCTGGACCGCAGAGTAAAGGCAAAAGGGCCAACAAGTGCTAAGCATCTCTGGGAACTCCTTCAAGACTGTTGGAAGACCATTTCCAGTGACTACCTCTTGAAGCTCATCAAGAAAATGCCAAGAGTGTGCAAAGCAGCAATCAAAGCAAAAGGTGGCTACTTTGAAGAACCTAGAATATAAGACATATTTTGAGTTGTTTCACACTTTTTTGTTAATTATATAATTCCACATGTGTTAATTCATAGTTTTCATGCCTTCAGAGTGAATCTACAATTTTCATAGTCATGAAAATAAAGAAAACTCTTTGAATGAGAAGGTGTGTCCAAACTTTTGGTCTGTACTATATATGTGTAATCGATATTATACAGTGTATTACATATTTACAATTTATTACAGTTTTTTTGTGTTCTAAAGTTGTATTCCAATAAATAGATATTATGTTCTATCTAAATATGTTGATTATTAGATCATAGAAATGATTAAATGTCTGATGTTCACATTGTACTACAATAAATTTTTCACTTAAATATAAGCAATATATGTGGGAGTCGGAGTCGGAGTAAGGGAAATTGAGGAGTCGGAATCGCAGGTTTGGCTTAGGCCTCTTTCACACTTCAGTTTTTGCATCAAACCAAATCCGCCAAAAGGACGGATGGCGGATCCATTTTAGTACTGATGACAACGGATGCCATCCGTCCATTTTTTTGACGGATCCGACAAATGAAGAATTTTAAAGGAATCGCAGCCTGGAAAAGGAGAGAGAGAGAGAGAGAGAGAGAGGGACGACCCCTGAAGAGTTTGTTGAGGGGAAAACCCTGACTGTCACTGGGATCGGGGGTACCCGCTGTCCCTTGCCAGTGGCCCGGGTATTTCTTGATTGGGGTGCTGGGAGCGGGGTGAGGGAAGTGGGAGTGTCTGAAAACCTGCCCACTGATGTTTTATTGGGGACTGACTTGGGGAGGATGGTTGCATACTATGTCCCTGACACCCTTTCCCAATCTGATAATAAGGGTAACGTTAACCCTGGTGTTGATGATGATGATGGGAAACTGAAAGTGTTACCTGCTAATGCCTTGATGAGTAATGATGCAACTAACAACCATTCTTTCCCCAGGAATGATGCTGATGGTGATGTGAATGTACCAAAGCAATCTGATAACCCTTCTTTTCCTAGGAATGATGATAATGATGATGATGAAGATGTATCTGTGCCGACTGAACCTGTTAACCATTTCTTTGAAACGGTAGATGTGTCCACAGGTACCGAAGTGCTCAGCCCCGTCACTCTGCGGAGTGAGACGGCTGAGGAACTAATGGCAGGAGCAAGCAACGGTGCTCAGGGAAATGGGGAAGTGCATGAGGACCATGAGGAAGGTAATGCCATGCAACTGACCAGTGCCACCGAGGAAGGTAACTGGCCCATAAGTAGCACTGCTCCTGAAGTGTTGGTGGTGGATGGGGACATAGAGCTCATAGCAGCACCGACTGGTGGTTCTGTAGAAATTCCCAGGGAGACAGCATACGTAGCAGCTGTCACACGCAGTCAGAGTGCCCAGATCGCAGGTAGCGCCCTGTCTTCTGGACCCTCTTCTGCTACAGGAGAGACTGAACCAGAGGTGACCCCAGAGCCGGTTCCAGAGGGTCCCAGTGCGGAAGGAACCCTGACGCCACTTCTGGCAGCCTCCAGTAAGGAGTTCCAGGCTGCTCTGTACTCAGATGCCAGCCTGGAGAAATTGAGACACCTCGCCGAGACGCCCACCTCCGAGCCTGATAAGGAGAGGGTGTTCTGGGAACGAGGAAGGTTGTACTGTGAGACAGTACCCGGAGATTCCCAAAAGGAGTGGTTGAGGGAAAGACAGCTAGTCGTCCCCTTACAGTTTAGAACTGAGTTGTTGCCGATTGCCCATGAGATTCCACTCGCTGAACACTTGGGGATCAGCAAAACAAAGGCACGGCTGTCTCAACACTTCTATTGACCCAAGATGGGGACAGATGTAACACAATACTGCCGCTCCTGTGACACCTGTCAAAAGGTGGGTAAGGCGGGGCCTGCTCTTAAGGCTCCCCTTATTCCTTTGCCGGTGATAGAGGAGCCTTTCCAGAGAATCGCGGTGGACATTGTAGGCCCGCTGGCCATCCCCAGCAGCTCTGGAAGATCCCCTCCTGGACATGCTGGCCCAAGCCAAGGCCAATGGGTCCATTGAGGACATGGAGATAAGTTGTTTGCTAACCGTATCCCAGCGGTCGCAGTTGGTGGAAGCCCTGGAACCCTTTCGGGCCGTGTTCACCAACCGACCTGGGAGGACGGAGTTAGCGGTTCATGAGGTGGACACTGGGAATCACGCCCCACTACGGCGAACACCTTATCGGATCACTGAGGAGGTGCAACAAGCCATGCGCCAAGAGATCAATGAGATGTTAAGGCTGGGGGTGATTCAATGGTCAAAAAGCGCGTGGGCCTCTCCTGTAGTCCTCGTGCCTAAAAAGGATCGAACCACCCGGTTCTGCGTGGACTACAGGGGGCTCAACGCCATCACAACCTCTGATGCCCACCCGTTGCCGCGCATTGAGGATCTGCTTGAGCGGTTGGCGAAAGCAAGGTACATATCCATCATGGATTTCAGTTGGGGATACTGGCGGATTCCCCTGAGCCCTGAGGCGCAGGAGAAATCCGCCTTTATCACCCCCTTTCGACTGTACGAGTCCACAGTCATGCCCTTCGGCATGAAAAATGCCCCTGCCACTTTCCAGCGGATGGTCAACCACCTGCTTCGGGACTGGCGGAGTACACGGTGGCGTACTTGGACGACATCACCATCTTCAGTTCCACCTGGGAGGAACACCTTCAGCATCTCCAGGAGGTGCTCCAGCATCTTCACCAGGCAGGCCTGACTATCAAGCCGGGAAAGTGCCAAATGGGCATGAGCGAGGTCCACTACCTGGGGCACCCAGAAAAGGTGGATGCAATTGCATCCTGGCCCACCCCCAGGACCAAGAAACAAGGTGAAGTCCTTCTTGGGCACTGCAGGGTACTATAGGCGGTTTGTTCAAGACTATTGCGCCCTTACAAAGCCCTTGACTGACCTCACCAAGCAGAGGCTACCCCAAACAGTCAACTGGACAGATGACTGTGAGGCAGCCTTCCAAGCTTTGAAAGCAGCCCTGTGCAACTCTCCATTGTTGATAGCAGTCGACAGCAGTCACCCGTTTCTGGTACAGACCGACGCCAGTGAGTTTGGCCTAGTGCATTCTTGATGTTTATGGTTGTCATGCTGAATGAGGGGCTGCGGCCACAGCATTGATAATTCCCTTACTGCAGTAGTCTAGCGGCCTGTGCACAACAAGCAGCCCGTCCGGCGACTAATTATCCTAGGTGCAGTTCCCTGACTGACCTGAGGGTAAGGGGGGCGCCGGAGAGCTGCGAGTTCCAAAGTGGAACTGAGAAAGTGGGATATACATAAATCCCCGCAGTTCTTGGAAGGTTGTTAGCAGTGGTGGGGCATCCAAAATACCCCCCTGCGGTAAATTGTTACAGCAAGATTAGCTTGCTGTATTTTGTCACGTGGTGTCGGTGGTGGGATAACTAAGATAAGCCCCCACTGTGCCTGTGATAGCCGTGTGCCGGCAGTGCGACACGTTCCTCCATCCGCTGACAAACCCGTGTGGGTGGTGGGATCGTGACCTATTGGTGGCACAGGGTCCGCTTTCCGTTGCAATTTGGTGGCAGCGGTCTCACCAGTTCGTCACATATTGGTGGCAGCGGTGGGATGTTCCTCACAAGCACCATGGAATCAATGGTGCTATATAAATAATAATAATAATAATAATAATAATAATAATAAAAAAGATATACTAATCACTATTTATTTCTCAGCTACAGTATTCATTCCCACGATTAGGAGAACGGCAATTTATTGTTTATTCATGTCAGGTTTTACCTATTAAATATTCTTCTATTTGTGTCATTAATAAGTGACTAGCTTTTCTCCCACTTCTTGTTTTTTTCAGCGTGAGTCTATCACAAATATTTATAATCCTTTTGATTTCCTTGTGGTTGGTATCTAGACTCGCAGCAGTTACAAACCTTTTACTTAGGCGCCACTTTATCTCTCTCCTTCATTTTTTGTTTTTAACAATTTTTCCCTGGACCTGTAGCTGGATATTTCCTTCTTTTGAATTGCACATAGCCTCCTATATACAGTATGAGCCTGCACATAGCCTTCTATATACAGTTTGAGGCCGTATATAGCCTCCTATATACAGTATGAGGCCGCATATAGCCTCCTATATACAGTATGAGGCCGCATATAGCCTCCTATATACAGTATGAGGCCGCACATAGCCTCCTATATGCAATATGAGGCCGCAATAGCCTCCTATATACAGTATGAGGCAGCATATTGCCTCCTATATACAGTGTGAGTCCCTATATAGCCTCTTATATACAGTATGAGCCTCTATATAGCCTCCTGAATACAGTGTTTGCCTCCTATATACAGTGTGAGTCCCCGTATAGCCTCTTATATACAGTATGAGTCCCTGTATAGCCTCCTATATACAGTATGAGCCCACATATAGTCTCCTATATACAGTATGAGCCTGCATATTGCTTCCTATATACAGTATGAGGCCGCATATAGGTTCCTATATACAGTATGAGCCCCTATATAGCCTCCTGAATACAGTGTTTGCCTCCTATATACAGTGTGAGTCCACATATAGCCTCTTATATACAGTATGAGCCCCTGTATAGCCTCCTATATCTAACTGCATTCACCTCGGTATCATTCATTTTCTATGAGACTGCTCTGTACTCATATTGAGCATTTATGCATTTAGTAGGGCTTAATGGAATTATTGAGCTTGTTACACATCAACTCTGTGGATGCGCTCACTTATTAGACTTTGGTTGGGGCAACTTTAAAATATAATAATGATAATGGTCCTGTCTAGTGACAAGTTTATTTTACTGGCTTCTGGAGAAAGACACAATGCCAGTCATTCAAGGGTTAATTATTTGGAACATTGAGAGGGACTTTCTAGCCAATGAAACAACAGTATAAAACACCTGTGGTAACTATGGCAACTGTGCTGATGTCATAAACACATGCATCTATGATAGAGGAGAAGATTCCAGAACCACAAGTCATTCAGCCGTAGGAGGAGCCGTACTTGATGTGTCTGGAGACCTGGAGCTTCATCACTCCACAATGGGAGGAAGGGGACACTGCCTAGCCAGCCAGATCAGCCATACCGCCTAGCCAGCCAGATCAGCCATACCGCCTAGCCAGCCAGATCAGCCATAGCGCCTAGCCAGCCAGGTCAATGGGGTGACAGATGTTGCAGCCAGATCTCCCTCACGTCCGGTGCTCGCCGCCTTCACCTTTATGTGTACGGCCTGGAGAGGTCGCATTAGTCTTCTCCATAACAAATATGATACAATGTACAAATTCTGGTACAATTTGCTGTTACATGTTGGCATTAACCTTCTAAGCCCAAGGGAAGGGCAGTCCTACAGCCATGGTTCCCTAGAGGTTTCCACCACAGGTGGTTTTTCCTCTCCTGAGTGCTGAAGGATGATTCTTCGTGAGTCGGGGGTTCTGCCATTTTCAGTGTCTTTTTCATAGTAATTGGCTGATTCTAAATTTCAGACACTGAATGAAATAATAATTATGAGATTTGGAATAAAATTTGGTCGATTTAACATCCAATAAAAGTGTTTTGTGTGTTTCTTTCACAATCTTGGGTTGGTGGGATTTTGTTGGGGATCAGGATCCAGCATCTATGATCAAGCCATGAAGCCAGATATGGAGTCGGAACAACTTAACCCTACAACATACCACAGGTTAAATGCTGAAGGACCACATGTAGGAATCCCCTTAACGCGCGTTTCGCGTTATTGCGTCTTCTGAAGGGGCGCGATGACATCACTTCATGGTGCCTGCTGCACTGAGATAAACGGGCGATTTAGAACGCTTCCTGCAGACACCGGAGCGGTTGGGGAACGAGGAGAGGTAAGTATTCTATATTTTTTTTTAAATCAGTGAGAACATTATGGTGGCCAGAATACTGCACAGAGGATTATAGGGAATGCATTATACTGCATGGAGGACTATGTGGAATGCGTTATACTATATAGTGGACTATGGGGATGCATTATACTATATGGAGGACTATAGGGAGTGCATTATACTATATGTAGGACTATGGGGAGCACAATATACTGTTTGAAGTATGATGGGTAGTGCAGTATATTACATGGAGGGATATGGAGAGTGCATTATATAATATGACGGACTGTGAGGTGCATTATACTATATGGAAGGCAATGTGGTGCTATTATATTTGGAGTGCTATGTGGGAGGCTTTATGCAGTATGCAAACAAGTATACAATGTGAATGTTTATGTAGGGTCAATTATATCGTGTGGGAGTAATTATACATTCTGGAAAGGTGTGGGGTCATTATACTGTATGTAGGCCACTACTACATGGAGGCTATGTGAGGGTCACAGTTGGGGGATCATATTGTGTTTGGGTATCCATACTTTTCTGGGGTAGTTGAGGGGTGGGGTACAATAGGGTAATCAAACTGCATGTAGAGGGTACTGTGGATAAAAACACTGTGGATTTCACTGTTATCTTACAGTGTTTGTGTGGCACTTTTGTTGACATCATACTATGAGTGCAATGAAAGCAGAATCTCGGTCTCCAGTAGGTGGAATATTAGAGGGCGCACAGTAGGTGCAGTAATAGGAACACATATGGCAGCAGCAGCTTAGCATTTGCTTATCTGCATAAGGAGTTTGTGCAGGTTGGCGGAACATGAGAACGGTGCAGGAAATGTGAGAAGTCTGATGTCACTTTGTTCTAATCTCTGCAGCTGAGTCCTGGCTGGAAGAAGTTGCCATGTTGGTCTGGGCCAGATGGAAAAGACGTCAAAAGTGAACAACTCCACCATAAAGAACGTCAGCATATGGTGGTAATATCAGTGTTGGTCTTTGTATAGAGATTTTTCATTTTAGTAACAGGGAGGTCATCTGCTGAGGTTCTCCTACATCCAGTATTGGGGTGCGCTACCATAGTTGTATTAAGGATTACCTGGTTAAGGGCCCACCACAAAGTTTTTCCTTCCTGAACCAAACCCTGACCTATGCTTCTGCTTGGCATGTAATTACTTGTGAAATAACTTATCTAACCACAAAGGAAAAGTTTCTTTAAACAAACCTGGCACTGATTTGAAGGACAGTATCAAATGTGACAATGCTGCAACGCCACCCCCCCATTTGTTTGCAGATACCTTGAGAAATATGCAGTGCTGAGTCGAAATGTGTATGCAAGAAAACAAAGACTGTTATGAGCTCATTTTCTCCTTCACCTTTGATGTCCGATGAACTCCCTCTGCTGGTGAAAGGAGGTAGTGAAATCGATTTGGATGGGAAAAACCTGTCATCTGAACAGGTGGAGTGTGATTGGACATCCGGAGTCTTTGAGTGGATATAAGGCCGCCGACGCCCTGCTGGGTTGCTGGTGATCCTCTCTGCTCTGAGCTCTGGCCTCCAGTTTAATCCTGTCTACTAAAGCTAAGTTTTTGCTCTGCTATTGTTCCATGAGATTTTGTCTGGTTTACTTAGTGTTTGTATTCAGCCAGCCCTGGTTGGGACTGGCTGAACTCCATTTTTTGTCTCTGATCAGTTGATCTCTTTGCTCTGTTTTCAGAATATACCTGAGTGCTGATATAGTGATTTTGAAGTCTAGTGACTTCAGGGCCTTTTCTATCAGACGTGTTGGACATTATTTTTGGCAGGGTTTTTGCGTGATTGCAGACAGTTGCTTTTCTTTCCTGTCCTATCTAGTTAGTGAGGGCCCCATCATTTGCTCAGCCTGTCTTTCTGTCTGTGTTTGTGTTTTCATCTGTTTTCACCGTCAATACATGTTGGGGGCTGTCTATTGCTTTGGGGTCTGCTCTGGGGCAATTTAGATTTCCCCTTTCTTTCTTTAGGTTTATTTAGTTCTCCGGCTGTGAACGAGGTGTCTAGGACCACCGTAGGAACACCCCACGGCTACTGTTAGTTGTTGTGAATAGGATCAGGGGTCTGCAATCCGCTACGCTCTCCGGTTTTCTGGACTTAGCTTGTATTTTTGTTTTTTCCTCCTCCGGTGACTCATTCATAACAGAATCACCAGCCATACCGCAGATTCTAGGGTGCTCAATAGCAGGAAAGAATTGTAAAAAAAAAAAAAAAATTGTCAGAATTTTTTTTTTTTATGTATATTTTTTCCTCTTTTTCTCTGGGGCCATAGGAGGAATTTTCTTAATGGAGATTAAGCAATTGTCTGATCGTGTGGAGCAGCTGGCTGCTGAAGTGCGGGGAATTTCCGCCTATCTTGCTCATTCACATGCTGCTGAACCAAAGATTCCTACTCCTGATGTGTTTTTTGGGGATCGGTCTAAATTTTTGAATTTTAGGAATAATTGTAAATTATTTCTTGTCTTGAAGCCTAACTCATTGGGGAGCTCTGCGCAGCAGGTTAAAATTATGGCAAGAAAAAAGCAGCTAAGTAAAGAAAAACGAGTGGCCATCATTACTTTAAGTAATGAAGGTCAGTCAGTCCGAAAAATTGGGAAAACTTTGAAAGTGTCCCCAAGTGCAGTGGCAAAAAACATCAAGTGCTACAAAGAAAATGGCTCACGAGGACCGCCAAAGGAAAGGAAGACCAAGAGTCACCTCTGCTGCAGAGGATAAGTTCATCCGAGTCACCAGCCTCAGAAATCGCAGGTTAACAGCAGCTCAGATTAGAGACCAGGTCAATGCCACACAGAGTTCTAGCAGCAGACACATCTCTACAACAACTGTTAAGAGGAGACTTTGTGCAGCAGGCCTTCATGGTAAAATAGCTGCTAGGAAACCACTGCTAAGGACAGGCAACAAGCAGAAGACTTGTTTAGGCTAAAGAACACAAGGAATGGACATTAGACCAGTGGACATCTGTGCTTTGGTCTGATGAGTCCAAATTTGAGATCTTTGGTTCCAACCACCGTGTCTTTGTGCGACGCAGAAAAGGTGAACGGATGGACTCTACATGCCTGGTTCCCACCGTGAAGCATGGAGAAGGAGGTGAGATGGTGTGGGGGTGCTTTGCTGGTGACACTGTTGGGGATTTATTCAAAATTGAAGGCATACTGAACCAGCATGGCTACCACAGCATCTTGCAGCGACATGCTATTTCATCCGGATTGTGTTTGGTTGGACCATCATTTATTTTTCAACAGGACAATGACCCCAAACACACCTCCAGGCTGTGTAAGGGCTATTTGACCAAGAAGGAGAGTGATGGGGTGCTACGCCAGATGACCTGGCCTCCACAGTCACCAGACCTGAACCCAGTCGAGATGGTTTGGGGTGAGCTGGACCGCAGAGTAAAGGCAAAAGGGCCAACAAGTGCTAAGCATCTCTGGGAACTCCTTCAAGACTGTTGGAAGACCATTTCCAGTGACTACCTCTTGAACCTCATCAAGAAAATGCCAAGAGTGTGCAAAGCAGTAATCAAAGCAAAAGGTGGCTACTTTGAAGAACCTAGAATATAAGACATATTTTGAGTTGTTTCACACTTTTTTGTTAATTATATAATTCCACATGTGTTAATTCATAGTTTTCATGCCTTCAGAGTGAATCTACAATTTTCATAGTCATGAAAATAAAGAAAACTCTTTGAATGAGAAGGTGTGTCCGAACTTTTGGTCTGTACTATATATGTGTAATCGATATTATACAGTGTATTACATATTTACAATTTATTACAGTTTTTTTGTGTTCTAAAGTTGTATTCCAATAAATAGATATTATGTTCTATCTAAATATGTTGATTATTAGATCATAGAAATGATTAAATGTCTGATGTTCACATTGTACTACAATAAATTTTTCACTTAAATATAAGCAATATATGTGGGAGTCGGAGTCGGAGTAAGGGAAATTGAGGAGTCGGAGTCGCAGGTTTGGCTTAGGCCTCTTTCACACTTCAGTTTTTTGCATCAGTCCAAATCCGCCAAAAGGACGGATGGCGGATCCGTTTTAGTACTGATGACAACGGATGCCAACTGTCCGTTTTTTTGACGGATCCAACAAATGAAGAATTTTAAAGGAATCGCAGCCTGGAAAAGGAGCGAGAGAGAGAGAGAGATGAACCCTGAAGAGTTTGTTGAGGGGAAATCCCTGACTGTCACTGGGATCGGGGGTACCCGCTGTCCCTTGCCAGTGGCCCGGGTATTTCTTGATTGGGGTGCTGGGAGCGGGGTGAGGGAAGTGGGAGTGTATGAAAACCTGCCCACTGATGTTTTATTGGAGACTGACTTGGGGAGGATGTTTGCATACTATGTCCCTGACACCCTTTCCCAATCTGATAATAAGGGTAACGTTAACCCTGGTGTTGATGATGATGATGGGAAACTGAAAGTGTTACCTGCTAATGCCTTGATGAGTAATGATGCAACTAACAACCATTCTTTCCCCAGGAATGATGCTGATGGTGATGTGAATGTACCAAAGCAATCTGATAACCCTTCTTTTCCTAGGAATGATGATAATGATGATGATGATGATGATGTATCTGTGCCGACTGAACCTGTTAACCATTTCTTTGAAACGGTAGATGTGTCCACAGGTACCGAAGTGCTCAGCCCCGTCACTCTGCGGAGTGTGACGGCTGAGGAACCAATGGCAGGAGCAAGCAACGGTGCTCAGGGAAATGGGGAAGTGCATGAGGACCATGAGGAAGGTAATGCCATGCAACTGACCAGTGCCACCGAGGAAGGTAACTGGCCCATAAGTAGCACTGCTCCTGAAGTGTTGGTGGTGGATGGGGACATAGAGCTCATAGCAGCACCGACTGGTGGTTCTGTAGAAATTCCCAGGGAGACAGCATACGTAGCAGCTGTCACACGCAGTCAGAGTGCCCAGATCGCAGGTAGCGCCCTGTCTTCTGGACCCTCTTCTGCTACAGGAGAGACTGAACCAGAGGTGACCCCAGAGCCGGTTCCAGAGGGTCCCAGTGCGGAAGGAACCCTGACGTCACTTCTGGCAGCCTCCAGCAAGGAGTTCCAGGCTGCTCTGCACTCAGATGCCAGCCTGGAGAAATTGAGACACCTCGCCGAGACGCCCACCTCCGAGCCTGATAAGGAGAGGGTGTTCTGGGAACGAGAAAGGTTGTACTGTGAGACAGTACCCGGAGATTCCCAAAAGGAGTGGTTGAGGGAAAGACAGCTAGTCGTCCCCTTACAGTTTAGAACTGAGTTGTTGCCGATTGCCCATGAGATTCCACTCACTGGACACTTGGGGATCAGCAAAACAAAGGCACGGCTGTCTCAACACTTCTATTCGCCCAAGATGGGGACAGATGTAACACAATGCCGCTCCTGTGACACCTGTCAAAAGGTGGGTAAGGTGGGGCCTGCTCTTAAGGCTCCCCTTATTCCTTTGCCGGTGATAGAGGAGCCTTTCCAGAGAATCGCGGTGGACATTGTAGGCCCGCTGGCCATCCCCAGCAGCTCTGGAAGATCCCCTCCTGAACATGCTGGCCCAAGCCAAGGCCAGTGGGTCCATGAGGACATGAAGATAAGTTGTTTGCTAACTGTATCCCAGCGGTCGCAGTTGGTGGAAGCCCTGGAACCCTTTCGGCCGTGTTCACCAACCGACCTGGGAGGACGGAGTTAGCGGTTCATGAGGTGGACACCGGGAATCACGCCCCACTACGGCGAACACCTTATCGGATCACTGAGGAGGTGCAACAAGCCATGCGCCAAGAGATCAATGAGATGTTAAGGCTGGGGGTGATTCAATGGTCAAAAAGCGCGTGGGCCTCTCCTGTAGTCCTCGTGCCTAAAAAGGATCGAACCACCCGGTTCTTCGTGGACTACAGGGGGCTCAACGCCATCTCAACCTCTGATGCCGACCCGATTCCGCGCATTGAGGATCTGCTTGAGCGGTTGGCGAAAGCAAGGTACATATCCATCATGTATTTGAGTCGGGGATACTGGCGGATTCCCCTGAGCCCTGAGGCGCAGGAGAAATCCGCCTTTATCACCCCCTTTCGACTGTACGAGTCCACAGTCATGCCCTTCGGCATGAAAAATGCCCCTGCCACTTTCCAGCGGATGGTCAACCACCTGCTTCGGGGTCTGGCGGAGTACACGGTGGCGTACTTGGACAACATCACCATCTTCAGTTCCACCTGGGAGGAACACTTTCAGCATCTCCAGGAGGTGCTCAAGCGTCTTCACCAGGCAGGCCTGACTATCAAGCCGGGAAAGTGCCAAATGGGCATGAGCGAGGTCCACTACCTGGGGCACCCAGAAAAGGTGGATGCAATTGCATCCTGGCCCACCCCCAGGACCAAGAAACAGGTGAAGTCCTTCTTGGGCACTGCAGGGTACTATAGGCGGTTTGTTCAAGACTATAGCGCCCTTACAAAGCCCTTGACTGACCTCACCAAGCAGAGGCTACCCCAGTCAACTGGACAGATGACTGTGAGGCAGCCTTCCTGTCATGATCACAGTGCAGGTTTTTGAGCTGCACACTGGGGGTTAATGTCTGGAGCTCTGTGCAGGTTTTGACCTGCACACTTGGGGTTAATGATTGTGGCCTCTTTCTGGTTCTGGGAGAGCTTCATAAACCCCTGGATAGCTTCAATCCCTGCCAGTTATACTTTTGCCTTTGGCCGAGTGTACTGACCCCCGTGTGCCTGTTTGTTGCTATAGCTTGTTTATATGCTTCTGACCCGACTCTGTTTCCCGTTGTGAGTTTGCCTGTTGATTTTGTACTGCGTTATTATCTGTGTATGACTCATTGCCTGTGACTTGACTACTCTCTGCCCGCCCCTCTTGTACCTTGCAACTATCTGTGTATGACTCATTGCCTGTGACCTGACTACTCTCTGCTCGCCCCTCTGGTACCTTGCAGCTATCTCTGTGTGTGACTCATTGGCTACATCCTGACTATTCTCACTGTCTATGCCCCTTGGTAACTTTGTCTCGCAGTTACTCTGCTAGGAATTGTCTTGCAGCTCCTAGCTCTGTGGAGTTTAGGCCACGCCTCTAGCAGTCACGTGCTTCAGGTCCTGCGGGTGTGAAGTACACATCTACTTGGTTGCTGCCCGCTCCACAGGTAGCTTTGAGCACTGTTCGCTTTACTCAGGACACGCGCACTGGCTCAGTGAGCAAGTTCAGTGCGGTGTCTCTGACATTATAACTGGCCTACAATTTTTTTTTTTTTTTTCTCTCCTCACTTCTGCAGCATGGACCCAATGTGTGCTTTATCTGAGCAGGTGAAATGCTTGACTCAGGCAGTGCAGAAGCTTAGTTTGGAACACCAAGCTCTGGCCCAGTCCCAACGGCGGGTTGAGGACTCAGTTCAGGGGGTACTTTCCGCAGGCTTCCAGCAGGTGGGGAATAGAGATGTCATTTTAGTCTCACCTGAATCCCCGGTTAAATTGCCAGATATATTTTCTGGTAACAAGGATGATTTCAGGGCATTTAAGGAGGGTTGTAAGCTTTTTTTTTTCTTTGAGACCCTGCTCCTCTGGGGATGAGAAACAGAGGGTGGGGGTGGTGATGTCCCTGCTTAGGGGGTCCCCACAAGCCTGGGCATTCTCACTTTCCTCTTCTGCCCCTGAGAGAATGTCTGTGGATGCATTTTTTGAAGCCTTAGGGCTTATTTATGATGAGCCTGATAGAGTGCGGTTGGCTGAGGACAAAGTAATGAGTGTCTGTCAGGGGGAGCACTCGGCCGAATGGTTCTGTACTGAATTCAGACGTTGGGCAGCTGAGATTTCCTGGAGTGATGCCGCCCTTCGGGGGCTGTTCCACAGAGGCCTGTGTGAACGTCTGAAGGATGCTTTGGCACTCCATCCTCCACCTGACTCCCTGGAGGATGCCATGGTCCAAGCGGTTCGCATGGATCGCAGGCTGCGGGCTAGAGGCATTATGCAACGGGAATCGCCCTTATTCTTCAGTGGAGATGAGACCCAGACTCTTCCTATGGCTATGGAGGTGAGCGCTGTCACCTGTGAGGGAAAGGAAAGAAGATGCCGCCGGGAAAAGCAGTTGTGCTTCTATTGTGGGAAATCTGGACATTGGAAGAAGGACTGCCCCTCCTGTCCGTCATCCTCCAAGATGGCGGGAAACGACTAGGTCTGGGTAGTAATCGAGGAGGCTACCCAGACCTTCAGGTACAATTTTCCTCATGTGCAAAGATGGTGCTGCAGGTGGAACTGGAACTTGGTTATGGTCCTGTTCAGACTACTGCTTTTATTGACTGCGGTTCGGCTGTGAACCTGATTGATACCAAGGTTATGACTCTTAATAAGATAGGGACAGTCAGGCTTCATGATCCTGTTAAACTTGTGGCAATTGACTTATCTCCTCTTACCCAAGATGGTATCTGTTGCAGGTCTGAACTTTTTTCTCTAAAAGTGGGTTCCACTCATGTGGAGAAACTAAGTTGTCGGGTGCTAGATAACTTGCCTGCAGGACTGGTACTGGGGATGCCTTGGCTTCAACGCCATAATCCTACCATTGATTGGGTTACAGGGAAAATCACTCAATGGGGATGCAATAATAAATGTGGTAACCAGGGACATCTTGTTAACGCTGTTAAATCCGTGTCTGTGTCGTCTGTCGATCTGGAAGGTATTCCGGAGTACCTGAAAGATTTCGAAGACGTTTTTTCCGAAAGTGAGGCTGAGGCGCTGCCACCACATAGACCCTATGATTGTGCCATTGATTTAGTACCCGGAGCCAAGTTACCTAAGGCTCGATTGTTCAATTTGTCTGGGCCTGAGCGCCAAGCCATGAAGGAGTACATAGCTGAGAGTCTCTGCAAAGGGCATATCAGGCCTTCTGTGTCACCTGTGGCAGCAGGGTTCTTCTTTGTGAAGAAAAAAGATGGTGGTTTGCGGCCGTGCCTCGACTTTTGGGAACTGAACAAGATAACGGTTAGGAACTCTTACCCGCTTCCCCTCATCCCAGACTTATGTAATCAGTTAGCTGGGGCCCAATGGTTCTCCAAGTTAGATCTGCGGGGGGCCTACAATCTGATAAGGGTTCGGGAAGGGGACGAGTGGAAAACGGCATTCCTCACATCAGAAGGACTCTTTGAGAACCTGGTAATGCCATTTGGGTTAACTAATGCACCCGCTATTTTCCAAAATTTCATCAATGTTGTGTTTTCTGATCTGATAGGCCGTTTTGTTATTATTTATTTGGATGATATTTTGGTGTATTCCCCGGACAGTCAATCTCACTTGCAACATCTAAAGACAGTTCTCCAGAGACCCAGGGAGAACCAATTGTTCGCCAAATTGGAAAAATGTTCGTTTTTTGTACAGGAGCTGTCTTTTTTGGGGTTGATTGTGTCCTGTGAGGGGTTTCGTATGGATCCTAAGAAGGTGCTGGTGATCGCTGACTGGGTTCAGCCTCGAGATCTCAAGGGGCTCCAGCGCTTCTTAGGATTTGCGAACTATTACCGGAGATTCATTAAAGGTTTCTCACAAGTGGTGAAACCACTCACGGATCTTACCCAGAAGGGAGCTGATGTAAAAAATTGGTCTGTACTCGCTAAGGAATCCTTCTCAGTGATTAAGAAATGTTTTATGTCTGCCCCGCTGTTGGTGCAACCTGACCCGTCCAAACCATTCATTGTGGAGGTGGATGCTTCTGAAGTGGGGGTGGGGGCTGTGCTGTCCCAGGGTCCGGCCACCCTTACCAATCTCAAACCCTGTGCCTTCTTCTCCAAGAAGTTCTCTTCAGCTGAGAAAAACTATGATGTAGGCAATAGAGAACTTCTTGCGGTCAAGCTGGCGTTTGAGGAATGGAGGCACTTTTTGGAAGGGGCGGCTCACCCTATCACGGTTGTCACGGATCACAAAAATTTGGCATACCTTGAATCTGCTAAGAGGCTTACTCCTAGACAGGCCCGTTGGTCACTTTTTTTTTCACGATTTCAGTTCTCAATTACTTTTCGACCGGGGTCCAAAAATGTTAAAGCGGATGCCCTGTCCAGAAGTTTTGATCCAGTGTCTCCCCCTGAGCCGCCGTCCTCCATTCTTCCCCCAGGGGTGGTAGTGGCAGGGGTCTCAACTGAGTTGGAACAAGAAATTCTAAGGGCTCAGGCCCTAGCTCTGGCAACCAGGCCAAGCGATAAACTGTTTGTTCCAGGTTCATTGCTGCCTAGACTTCTGCAGGAGTTTCATGATTCTAGGCTGAGTGCTCATCCAGGTATCACGGCCACTAGAGAGGCAGTAGCCAGGGGTTTTTGGTGGCCTTCATTAAGGTCCGATGTCAAGGAATTTGTTTCTGCTTGTGACATAGGTGCCCGTTCCAAAAGCTCGCATAACCGACCGGCTGGGGAACTCATACCTTTACCGGTTCCTGATAGGCCATGGACTCATCTTTCCATGGATTTTATAACCGGCCTTTCACCTTTCAGGGGCAATACCGTGATCTGGGTGGTGGTGGATAGGTTTTCTAAACAGGCCCATTTCATTCCCTTGGCAGCATTACCTTCAGCAGAAACGTTGTCAAGATTGTTTGTGCAGCATGTGGTCCGATTGCATGGGGTACCCCTGAATGTTGTGTCTGACAGAGGTGTGCAGTTTGTGGCCAAATTTTGGAGGGCGTTCTGTATGAAATTGGGCATCTCAATCAATCAATCAATCAAATTTATTATCGCCAAGTACATATTACATATATACAAGGAATTCTTTGTGGCAAAGAGGCAACAGAATATATAACAACAGATACAACAAGTAACATCTAACAAGACAGATACAGTATATAGTCTACACATGACGATTTAATTGTTGAACAGAGAGTGGATAGAAGCTGTTCATATGGCGGTTGGTACTGCATTTGGGGACTCTGAAGCGACGTCCTGAAGGGAGTAGTTGGAATGAGGAGTGTCCCGGGTGAGAGGGATCGGATGAAATTTTCAATTCGTGGGATCGAATACTCTTATCATAAAGATCCTGGATTTTAGGCAGGGGGGAGCCTATAGTTCTCTCTGCTGTTCTGTTGTGTTGTGGTTGGAGCCCGGGAAGATCTAAGCTCTCTCCCCACGGATCCTGCGGGCCAACTGGATGTCTTTGGGCATGATTGTTACCCTCTTGGCGTGGATGGCGCACAGGTTGGTGTCCTCGAACAGTCCCACCAGATAAGCCTCGCTGGCCTCCTGCAGGGCCATCACAGCTGAGCTCTGGAAGCACAGATCGGTCTTGAAGTCCTGGGCTATCTCCCTCACCAAGCGCTGGAAGGGAAGCTTACGGATCAGCAGCTCCGTGGATTTCTGGTAGCGGCGGATCTCACGGAGAGCAACGGTTCCTGGGCGATAACGATGCGGCTTCTTCACTCCGCCAGTGGCAGGCGCACTCTTCCTGGCAGCCTTCGTGGCCAGCTGCTTGCGAGGAGCCTTCCCTCCGGTGGATTTGCGGGCGGTCTGCTTGGTCCTGGCCATAGCTCAATTTAGAGGTGAACAGCTGTTCTCACTCTCCTTCTCGTCGGCATATCACCCGGAGAGTAATGGTCAGACAGAACGCACCAATCAATCCCTGGAACAAATTCTCAGGTGTCTGACCTCCGCCAGACAGGAGGATTGGTGTGATGCATTACCGTTGGCTGAATTCGCTTTTAACAACCGGGTGAGTCAGTCCACCAACATGTCCCCATTCCTGATTAACTATGGCTTTAATCCGCATTTTGGGGAGTTTTCTCGGGTGGATTCCGGTTGTCCAGGAGCAGAGGGGTCCGTTCAACGGTTAAAAAACCTCTGGGCTGAAGTCCGGCGTAATATCTCTCGAGCCCAGGGGAGATACAAATATTTTGCGGACAAAAAGAGAGCCTCGGGAGACATGTTTCAGGTGGGAGAGAAGGTTTGGCTCTCCACGCGTAACATCAACTTAAAGGTACCATCAGTTAAGTTGGGACCAAAGTTCATTGGTCCGTACGAGATTATGGAGATAGTCAACCCTGTGGCATATAGGTTGCGTCTCCCCGCCTCCTTAAAAATATCTAATGTGTTCCATAAGTCTCTGTTGAAACCAGCAGGATCTGTCAAAGAGAACTCTGAGACTGTTGTTCCTCCAGTGCTGGTGGAGGGTCAATTGGAGTATGAGGTCGGACATATTGTGGACTCTCGGCGGGTGCGCCGCTCTTTGCAGTACCTGGTCCACTGGAAGGGATATGGACCAGAAGAGCGATCATGGGTCCCTGCTCGCTCGGTACATGCAGATCGCCTGGTTCAGGCGTTCCATGCCAAGTACCCGGGGAAGCCTGGGGGTCCAGAGGCCCCCCGTTGAGAGGGGGGTACTGTCATGATCCCAGTGCAGGTTTTTGAGCTGCACACAGGGGGTTAATGTCTGGAGCTCTGTGCAGGCTTTGACCTGCACACTTGAGGTTAATGATTGTGGCCTCTTTCTGGTTCTGGGAGAGCTTCATAAACCCCTGGATAGCTTCAATCCCTGCCAGTTATACTTTTGCCTTTGGCCGAGTGTACTGACCCCCGTGTGCCTGTTTGTTGCTATAGCTTGTTTATATGGTTCTGACCCGATTCTGTTTCCCGTTGTGAGTTTGCCTGTTGATTTTGTACTGCGTTATTATCTGTGTATGACTCATTGCCTGTGACTTGACTACTCTCTGCCCGCCCCTCTTATACCTTGCAACTATCTGTGTATGACTCATTGCCTGTGACCTGACTACTCTCTGCTCGCCCCTCTGGTACCTTGCAGCTATCTCTGTGTGTGACTCATTGGCTACGTCCTGACTATTCTCACTGTCTATGCCCCTTGGTAACTTTGTCTCGCAGTTACTCTGCTAGGAATTGTCTTGCAGCTCCTAGCTCTGTGGAGTTTAGGCCACGCCTCTAGCAGTCACGTGCTTCAGGTCCTGCAGGTGTGAAGTACACATCTACTTGGTTGCTTCCCGTTCCACAGGTAGCTTTGAGCCCTGTTCGCTTTACTCAGGACACACGCACTGGCTCAGTGAGCAAGTTCAGTGCGGTGTCTCTGACACTTCCAAGCTTTGAAAGCAGCCCTGTGCAACTCTCCATTGTTGATAGCAGTCGACAGCAGTCGCCCGTTTCTGGTACAGACCGACGCCAGCGAGTTTGGCCTCGGTGCTGTGCTCAGCCAGGTCGACTCGGGGAACCAGGAGCACCCCGTGTTGTACCTGAGCCAGAAACTTTTGCCGAGGGAAGTGGCATACTCGACCATCTAGAAGGAGTGTCTGGCCATGGTGTGGGCACTGCAACGTTTTCAGCCCTACCTGTACGGGCGCACCTTCACGGTGGTAACCGACCACAACCCTCTGAGCTGGTTGCACACAGTGTCCGGAACCAATGGAAGGTTGCTCCGCTGGAGCCTTGCCCTTCAACAGTACGACTTTACTGTACAACACAAAAAGGGCAGTGAACACGGCAATGCCGAAGGGTTGTCTCGCCGGGGCGAACCTGCTGAGGTGCGCATGGCCGATTACCGAGAGGTAATGCCTCCATAGCGCCCTATAAAAGGGGGAGGTGTAATGTAAAATGTCTGTAAGATCTGTATGTTAAAGTAAAGTATGATGTTTCTAGAACCTTCTAGAAATTCTCCATTGCTACACACTGAGGAGACAAGCCTGTCATGTAGCTGCAACCCCCCTCCTTATCAGCTCTGTGCTTGCTGGTAACCTGAAACCGTCCATTTCCTCTCGCAGCCTTCACCCCCTTGCAAGGGAAAGCATTGCTTTGTTCTGAAACCATGAAGCTTGAATACAGGTATAGGAAATATTAAAATAAGCCTAGCGCGCACTTCGCTTGTGACAGAGATATGAAACTCACATTTCTGCAAAGGGCACGAAGCCAGCTTTCTAAACCCCTAAGTTTCACGATTCTCGGACTTCCAGAAATTGAGATATGGCTTGCTCCCAAATGGAGTGTCCTATCTAGTGCATTCTTGATGTTTATGGTTGTCATAACTTTTTTAGTTAACTTATAACTGAGAGAGAAGGGGGTTGGACCTCACCAGACCGCCCATTTCGTGAGGTCACAGTCCCTAGGCTATAGGTATTCCCTACCAAATTCCAGTTAGTTGGAGCTACAGAGTCCGTGCTGACGAGACGTGCAGATGAGTGGAGATGTGTGGCTCCGCCTTCTCCCCCACATGGTCTGCCTGATACCGACTGAACACATGTGAGTGTTACTTTCTGTCTTTTAATCCCTTTGTTATATTTGTATCTGTACATATTTAATGTCTCAATTTTGTAACAATTCTTTATCTATGTAATCACTGCCCATTTGGGAATAAATGGTAAAAATCTATTAGTTTGCCTCCATGCTCTAAGAAACGAACTATGCGCCTTTTTTAGATAATCGCTACTAATTTGGGGTTTGTCACGGACCCTCTTAAGGGACTCTTTGTTTAAGTAAAGTGTGGCTGGTGGCAGCGTGGTGTGCACGGCTGGCTAGGCTAGCTGGCAGTACAGACGGGTCTTACATGCTGAATGAGGGGCTGCGGCCACAGCATTGATAATTCCCTTACTGCAGTAGTCTAGCGGCCTGTGCACAACAAGCAGCCCGTCCGGCGACTAATTATCCTAGGTGCAGTTCCCTGACTGACCTGAGGGTAAGGGGGCGCTGGAGAGCTGCGAGTTCCAAAGTGGAACTGAGAAAGTGGGATATACATAAATCCCCGCAGTTCTTGGAAGGTTGTTAGCAGTGGTGGGGCATCCAAAATACCCCCCTGCGGTAAATTGTTACAGCAAGATTAGCTTGCTGTATTTTGTCACGTGGTGCCGGTGGTGGGATAACTAAGATAAGCCCCCACTGTGCCTGTGATAGCCGTGTGCCGGCAGTGCGTCACATCCCTCCATCCGCTGACAAACCCGTGTGGGTGGTGGGATCGTGACCTATTGGTGGCACAGGGTCCGCTTTCCGTTGCAATTTGGTGGCAGCGGTCTCGCCAGTTCGTCACATATTGGTGGCAGCGGTGGGATGTTCCTCACAAGCACCATGGAATCAATGGTGCTATATAAATAATAATAATAATAATAAAAAGATATACTAATCACTATTTATTTCTCAGCTACAGTATTTATCCCCACGATTAGGATAACGGCAATTTATTGTTTATTCTTGTCAGGTTTTACCTATTAAATATTCTTCTATTTGTCTCATTAATAAGTGACTAGCTTTTCTCCCACTTCTTGTTTTTTTCAGCGCGAGTCTATCACAAATATTTATAATCCTTTTGATTTCCTTGTGGTTGGTATCTAGACTCGCAGCAGTTACAAACCTTTTACTCAGGCGCCACTTTATCTCTCTCCTTCATTTTTTGTTTTTAACAATTTTTCCCTGGACCTGTAGCTGGATATTTCCTTCTTTTGAATTGCACATAGCCTCCTATATACAGTATGAGCCTGCACATAGCCTCCTATATACAGTATGAGGCCGTATATAGCCTCCTATATACAGTATGAGGCCGCATATAGCCTCCTATATACAGTATGAGGCAGCATATTGCCTCCTATATACAGTGTGAGTCCCTATATAGCCTCTTATATACAGTATGAGCCCCTGTATAGCCTCCTATATACAGTATGAGCCCACATATAGTCTCCTATATACAGTATGAGCCTGCATATTGCTTCCTATATACAGTATGAGGCCGCATATAGCTTCCTATATACAGTATGAGGCCCTATATAGCCTCCTGAATACAGTGTTTGCCTCCTATATACAGTGTGAGTCCCCGTATAGCCTCTTATATACAGTATGAGCCCCTGTATAGCCTCCTATATACAGTATGAGCCCACATATAGTCTCCTATATACAGTATGAGCCTGCATATTGCTTCCTATATACAGTATGAGGCCGCATATAGCTTCCTATATACAGTATGAGCCCCTATATAGCCTCCTGAATACAGTGTTTGCCTCCTATATACAGTGTGAGTCCCCATGTAGCCTCTTATATACAGTATGAGCCCCTGTATAGCCTCCTATATCTAACTGCATTCACCTTGGTATCATTCATTTTCTATGAGACTGCTCTGTTCTCATATTGAGCATTTATGCATTTAGTAGGGCTTAATGGAATTATTGTGCTTGTTACACATCAACTCTGTAGATGCGCTCACTTATTAGACTTTGGTTGGGGCAACTTTAAAATATCTATAATAATAAATGCCCTAAGCAGCTTCCGGTTGTAACAACTTCCGTCCAGTTGTAACCGGTGACGTCACCACATATAGAATGGGAGGAATAGGGCTAAGTGACAGCACATGTGAAAAAGACTTGGGTATACTAATAGATCACAGACTGAATATGAGTCAACAGTGTGATGCAGCAGCAAAAAAGGCAAATGCAATTCTAGGATGTATTAACAGAAGCATACAGTCTAGATCACGTGAAGTCATTATTTCCCTCTACTCCTCTTTGGTCAGACCTCATCTGGAATATTGTGTCCAGTTTTGGGCACCACATTTTAAAAAAGACATCAACAAACTGGAGCAAGTTCAGAAAAGAGCGACCAGAATGGTGACCGGTCTGCAAACCCTGTCTTATGAGGAAAGGTTGCAGGATTTGGGAATGTTTAGTTTGCAAAAGAGAAGACTGAGAGGAGACTTAATAGCTGTCTACAAATATCTAAAGGGCTGTCACATTGTAGAAGGATCAACTTTATTCTCATTTGCACAAGGAAAGACTAGAAGCAATGGGATGAAACTGAATGGGAGGAGACACAGATTAGATATTAGAAAAAACTTTTTGACAGTTAGAGTGATCAATGAGTGGAACAGGCTGCCACGAGAAGTGGTGAGTTCTCCTTCAATGGAAGTCTTCAAACAGAGGCTGGACAGACATCTGACTGGGATGATTTAGCGAATCCTGCTTTGAGCAGGGGGTTGGACCAGATGGCCCAGGAGGTCCCTTCCAACTCTACGATTCTATGATTCTATGATTCTATGATTCTATGATTCACACACACACGCACATGTTAACCCTCAACACACCACACCGCCTCAACACACACTCCTCTCACCTTTCACCTCCACTCATGTCCACTCACTCTTTCACTCCACATACGTTCCTTTCTCTCACTCCGTTTCTCATACTCACACCGTCATCGTCGCTGCCCCGACATCTTCCTCCGCCGCCGCGATCCAGGATCCAGACGTTCTCCAGGCCGCCGACATGTTCTTGCGGGAAGCCATCTTGGATGTCGTGAAGTCCCGCGAGATTCAAGATGGCGTCGCCGCAACAATGTCGCTGGCGTGGACGACATCGGGATCCAAAAAGATGGCGTCGGCGAAATCTCGCGAGATTACGCCGACGCCATTTTGGATCCCGATGTCGCCCATGCCAGCGACATGTTGTTGCGGCGACGCCATCTTGAATATCGCGGGACTTCACGACATCCAAGATGGCGTCCCGCAAGAATATGTCGCTGGCGTGGGCGACATCGGGATCCAAAATGGCGTCGGCGTAATCTCGCGAGATTTCGCCGACGCCATCTTTTTGGATCCTGATGTCTTCCACGCCAGCGACATGTTGTTGCGACGACGCTATCTTGAATATCGCGGGATTTCACGAAATCCAAGATGGCGTCCCGCAAGAACATGTCGGCGGCCTGGAGAACGTCTGGATCCTGGATCGCGGCGGCGGAGGAAGATGTCGGGGCAGCGACGATGACGGTGTGAGTATGAGAAACGGAGTGAGAGAAAGGAACGTATGTGGAGTGAAAGAGTGAGTGGACATGAGTGGAGGTGAAAGGTGAGAGGAGTGTGTGTTGAGGCGGTGTGGTGTGTTGAGGGTTAACATGGCAAGAGGTGTTAACGACGTCGGCGAAATCTCGCGAGATTTCGCCGACGCCATCTTGCATTCGTGAAATTGCGTCATTTACCTCACGCCGACTTCCTGTGCGGACGCTTGGCATTGCCTGTACCACCATAACTACTGCTGCCTTGGTCCTATGCCTGTTTACTGCCGGTGTCTAATTACTGGACCAATTTGCCTGTACCGCCATAACTACTGCTGCCTTGCTCCTCTGCCGGTGTCTAATTACAGGACCAATTTGCCTATACCGCCATAACTACTGCCTTTGTCCTCTGCCGGTGTCTAATTACAGGGCCAATTTGCCTATACTGCCATAACTACTGCTGCCTTTGTCCTCTGCCAGTGTCTAATTACAGGGCCAATTTGCCTCTATCGCCATAACTACTGCTGCTTTGGTCATCTGCCTGTTTACTGCCGGTGTCTAATTACAAGGCCAATTTGCCTCTACCGCCATAACTACTGCTGCCTTGCTCCTCTGCCGGTGTCTAATTACAGGGCTAATTTGCCTCTACCGCCATAACTACTGCTGCCTTGCTCCTCTGCTGGTGTCTAATTACAGGGCTAATTTGCCTCTACCGCCATAACTACTGCTACCTTGCTCCTCTGCCGGTGTCTAATTACAGGGCCAATTTGCTTCTACCGCCATAACTACTGCTGCCTTGCTCCTCTGCCGGTGTCTAATTACAGGGCCAATTTGCCTCTACCGCCATAACTACTGCTGCATTGCTCCTCTGCTGGTGTCTAATTACAGGGCCAATTTGCCAATACCGCCATAACTACTGCTGCCTTGCTCCTCTGCCGGTGTCTAATTACAGGGCCAATTTGCCTCTACCGCCATAAGTACTGCTGCCTTGCTCCTCTGACTGTTCACTGCCTGTGTCTAATTACAGGGCCAATTTGCCTCTACCGCCATAACTACTGCTGCCTTGCTCCTCTGCCGGTGTCTAATTACAGGGCCAATTTGCCTCTACCGCCATAACTACTGCTGCATTGCTCCTCTGCTGGTGTCTAATTACAGGGCCAATTTGCCAATACCGCCATAACTACTGCTGCCTTGCTCCTCTGCCGGTGTCTAATTACAGGGCCAATTTGCCTCTACCGCCATAAGTACTGCTGCCTTGCTCCTCTGACTGTTCACTGCCTGTGTCTAATTACAGGGCCAATTTGCCTCTACCGCCATAACTACTGCTGCCTTGCTCCTCTGCCGGTGTCTAATTACAGGGCCAATTTGCCTCTACCGCCATAACTACTGCTGCCTTGCTCCTCTGCCGGTGTCTAATTACAGGGCCAATTTGCCTCTACCGCCATAACTACTGCTGCTTTGCTCCTCTGCCGGTGTCTAATTACAGGGCCAATTTGCCTCTACCGCCATAACTACTGCTGCCTTGCTCCTCTGCCGGTGTCTAACTACAGGGCCAATTTGCCACTACCACTTCATAACTACTGCTGGGCAATTACAGGGTCAATTAGTATCTGTTTACTCTACAATACTCCAGGACGCCTTCTTCACTGCCAGATAACTGCCAAATAGACTCCTTTACCTGTGCCAACATGAGTCATAACAAAAAGTATGCCAATGCCAGTGAAAGGAAAGCAGCTTTAGCACTACGACAAAAACAACGCCGTGCTAATGAGACTCCTGAGGAAAAACACCATCGCCTTGAGAAGATTAAGGCTTATAAACGCCGTCGCCTCACACACGAATCCCCTAACTCTAAATCCATAAGATTGGCTGAAGAAGCCTCTGCACGCCGTCACCGCCGACAACAGACGGCCTCTTCCTCATCATTATTATTAGACTCACAACAGGATGCTTCCACATCAGCATGTGGAACAATTTACTGCTACACTTCATCCCATATGCCGTTCACTGACATAACTAATCAGCAATCTGTTTCTGCCCTATCAATACCACCATTCAATACCGATGCACAGTATGCCAATGCCAGTGAAAGGAAAGCAGCTTTAGCACTACGACAAAAACAACGCCGTGCTAATGAGACTCCTGAGGAAAAACAGCATCGACTTGACAAGATTAAGGCTTATAAACGCCGTCGTCTCACACACGAATCCCCTAACTCTAAATCTATTACATTGGCTGAAGAAGCCTCTACACGCCATCACCGCCAACAACAGACGGCTTCTTCCTCATCATTATTAGTAGACTCACAACAGGATGCTTCCACATCAGCATGTGGAACAAGTTACTACCACACTTCATCCTATATGCCGTTCACTGACATAACTAATCAGCAATCTGTTTCTGCCCTATCAATACCACCATTCAATACCAACGCACAGTTTCTTCACATACAAGCTGCAGTTAGCCCGCAGAAAGTGCAACCAAGACAAATATACGTTGGTCTCAAAACTAGGCGCACCCCATCGGTTGGACATGCACTTCTACTACAACCTCACATTTTCACTAATGATGAAAATAGTATTACCGAACACAGCTGTGGTGACATGACCCATGTATGTGAGCATTGCGAAGCTTTGCATTTTGTAGCAGAGATACCTTCTGAAAACAACTTTACGCTCTGCTGTCAGGAGGGTAAAGTCCATGTACCCATACTACAATATCCTGATGTCTTTACACGTTTGCTGAAAGGGCAAAGTGAATTTAGCAAAAATTTCATGGATAATATTCAAAGTATTAACAGTTCCTTTGCTTTTGCCTCCATGGGTGCAAATATTTCACCACCTCCTGGATATGGCCCATACTGTTTCCGCATACATGGCCAGATCTATCATAGAACTGGAACACTACATCCCTCAGATGACCAGCAACGCGCATTTGCCCAACTTTACATTCTCGATACCACTACCGCAAACGAACAACGCTTACGATGTAAAGAAAATCAAAAATGTCATCCTACATTGATGAACATTATTGCCCTTCAAATCCAAACTATTAATCCTTTTGTGGAAGCTTATCAAATGTTACGTGATGTGGAAGAACAAGAAAAAATTAAATCTCTACAAAACGGAACTGTCATGCCAAACATCACTATGGCTATTAAACAAGATCGTACTCAAGACCCTCGACGCTACAATAATCCCACTGTCAGTGAAGTAGCAGTCGTGTTTCAAAATGACAATGGTGAGCCACCTTTCAATAGAGACATATTAATTCATTTAAAACCTGATCCCCATAACCCTTTAGCTCCAAAAACACAACAAATTAGTATTCTCCATAGCAATTTGGATGCCCTCCTCTATCCAATATTTTTCCCTTATGGAGACCAAGGATGGCATGATGGACTCAAACAACAAGGCAAAAGTTTGAGGAGGATCACTCAACTCCAATACTATTGCTATATGTTATCTGTCAGAAATTACTTTAATCCACTCCTCAATGGTGGTAAGCTAACACAGCAATATATAGTAGATGCTTATGTCAAAATCGAAGCTAATCGCCTACATTACATCCGCAAACACCAAAAAGATTTAAAAGTGGAGGATTACTGCCTCCTTCAAGAACATCTACTCAAAAAATCGGTTCAAAAGGGCATCCCTATTTGGAAAACCGTCATTTTACCATCTTCTTTTGAAGGCAGTCCAAGAAACATGCAGCAGTGCTACCAGGATGCTATGGCTATTGTTACAAAGTATGGTCGACCAGATCTATTTATCACCATGACATGTAATCCTAAGTGGAATGAGATTACTACACATTTAGAACCGTGGCAGCGTGTTGAACACAGACCAGACTTGGTTGCATGTGTCTTTAAAATTAAACTGGAATCCCTCTTAAAAGACATTAGCAGTTGATTATTTGGAAACGTCACTGCAATGGTCCATGTCATTGAATTTCAGAAGCGTGGTCTCCCACACGCTCATATTTTAATTATTCTTGACAGCCTGTCTAAATTACGGACTGAGGCAGACATAGACAATATAGTCTGGGCTGAAATACCTGATGAAACAATCTACCCTCAGCTCCATAACATTGTTCTTCAACACATGATTCATGGTCCCTGTGGAGAACACAATCCTAATTCTCCCTGTATGGATCTTGGAAAGTGTAGCAAAGGTTTCCCAAAACAAAACCAACCATATACCATCAAAGAAAAGGATGGCTATCCCACTTACCGCAGACCCATTGGCAAAACATATATTAACACCATTCTAAGACGATTGACAATTCATGGGTAGTTCCATATAACCCATTTTTACTCACCAAATACAAGTGCCATATTAATGTAGAAATATGTGCTTCCATTCAAAGTGTAAAATATTTATTTAAATACGTTTACAAAGGACATGACAAAGCCAACCTTGAAATTTCCCAAAATAACATCCAACATGATGAAACACACCAATTTACGGATACCAGATATGTTAGTGCACCTGAGGCTGCATGGCGGATATTTGCTTTTCCTATGCATAAACAATCTAATGCCATCATTCGCCTAGCCGTACATCTGCCTAATTCTCAACCACTCTATTTTCATGAGAATGACTCTGCAGACAACATCCATCAAAAGCTCAATTCCAATTCTACACTTATGGCGTATTTCAACCTTAATAAGATCGACCACAATGCACATAACTATTTCTACCGCGAAATTCCAGAACACTACGTTTGGAAACAAGGCACATGGGAACAAAGAAAACGAGGGGGTCTCACAGTTATTGGAAGAATGTATACTGTTAGTGTGAAAGACCAAGAACGCTATTATTTACGTTTGTTGTTACTGCATGTAAAAGCTGCTACCAGTTTTGACAGCATTAAAACCGTCAATGGAGTTATGCATGAAACCTTTAAGGATGCTGCGTTAGCACTTGGATTATTATTCGATGATAGCATCTGGAGACATACTTTAACAGATGCTTGCATTCTTAACATGCCTTCCCAACTTAGAGACATGTTTGCTTATATCTGTATTTTTGGCCCCCCCAGTAATCCACTTGAATTGTGGAATGAATTTAAGGACCATTTTTTACAAGACTATTGTCATACATACCACAGCAACACTGAAGAGTGTATCGATTGTGAAGGATATGCTATGAAAGATGTCCAAGATGTCCTCATAGTCCATGGAAAAACTTTTGCTGATTATAATTTACCACGCCCAGCAAAAAATATTAAACAACTCCTTAAACAATATGATAAGGATTATGAGTTAAAAAAAGCTGCAGAGATGAAAGAAACTCTTAATCAGGAGCAACTTTTTGCCTATGATGTCATTACTGAAGCTTTACAAAATAGCAGTTTAATACCAAAGTGCTTTTTTCTCGATGGACCTGGTGGCAGTGGAAAGACCTACCTATACCATCTACTTACACATCATTTAAGAGGACAAGGAGAAATTGTGTCACCTGCAGCAACTACAGGAATAGCATCTAACTTGATACAAGGAGGCCGAACAATCCACTCACTATATGGCATACCTATTCCGATCAACGAAACATCTGTTTCCAGGATTAAAAACGATACAAATGCAGGAAAACATTTACAGAGTACAAAACTTTTTATTATTGATGAGTGCACTATGGTCCAAAAACATGCATTGAATGTGATAGATAGACTTCTACGTGACATCATGACAACAAATGTTGCTGAAAAAAATAAAACACCATTTGGAGGTAAAGTTATTGTTCTTGGAGGAGACTTCAGACAATGTCTTCCCGTCATCGCTCATGGAACAAGAATAGACATTGTAGATTCCTGCATTAAATATTCAGAACATTGGCAACATTTTACCAGACTACCGCTAATTAACAACATGCGCTCCACTGATCCTGAATACAGCACTTGGTTGCTTAAACTTGGAAATGGTGAGCTGTCTAATGAACATAACCTTGGAGAGGATGTCATTGAAATTCCTCCAGACATGCTTTGCACTGGCTCTATAGTAACCGAGATCTTTGGAGACCATATTTGCATTGATGTTAATGACCAACAAAGCCTCGACACTGCTGCATCACATGCTATATACTATGTCCGAAAAATGATGACGTCGATTTTCTGAACTGTAAAGTAATGGATCGCATTAGTGGTGATTATACTGTATATACAAGTGATGATTCTGTCGATGCTGATGAGGCAGAGGAATGTGAAAACTACCCAGTTGAATTTTTAAACTCTCTGACAGCATCAGGAATGCCATCACATCTCTTAAAACTTAAAATTGGCACCATTGTGATGCTATTAAGAAACCTAAACACCAAGAAAGGTCTCTGCAATGGCACTCGCCTCATTGTCATTGCCTTACTCCGCAACATCATACAGGCTAATGTGATTACTGGCTCAGCTGAAGGAGACATTGTGTTTATTCCACGCATCGATTTGTGTCCTTCAGAAACTGGGTTACCTTTTAAATTAAAACGTCGACAGTTTCCTCTAAAACCTGCTTTTGCTATGACCATTAACAAATCCCAAGGACAGACCCTCAATCGAGTTGGAATTTTTTTGCCCGAACCTGTATTTGCCCATGGACAATTGTATGTTGCATTCTCCCGAGTAAAGCAACGCAGCAACGTTAGGGTCAAAGTGGTGGATACACCACTTCAAGGACAATTGCTACCTAATAGCCCAAAAATCTTCACTAGAAATGTCGTCTACAAAAATGTCTTACTTTAAACTATTTAAGTTGGTCCTGGAATTTATAGATATATAGATATATAAATAATAGTTACATTCTAAATAGATATAGATAATAGACTTCTAAGACTTCTATACATAGCTTGATATACAGTATGTTATATATATAAATATTTTAAGCAGATAGATATATCTTACACTAATTATCTCTTTCACATATATGTCATAGACATATTTAAATCCATAAAAATATACATAGGTATAGGTATATATAGATTAAAAAAAAAAAGGCAAAAACAAAAAAAATTTAGGCAAACATACGTAGATTTCAACTACATAGCTAACACATACCTACATAACTTAGGTAATAATAATTAATTTTTTATTTATTAATAGAGTACTATTATTTCAATAGCACTTTACATACATCAGTAATACTGTCCTTCTTGAGGCTCACTATGTAAATATCTTACCCACATAAAAACATAGGTGTGATACATCTATCTACTATAATAAATGCGCTAAGCAGCTTCCGGGTTGTAACAACTTCCGTCCAGTTGTAACTGGTGATGTCACAGCACACCTCTTGCCATGTTAACCCTCAACACACCACTCCTCCTCAACACACACTCCTGTCACCTTTCACTATCTCCACTAACGTCCAGTCGCAGGATTTTAGAATACTCAAGATGGCGTGGCCGCAAGAACATGTCGCCGGCGTGGACAACGTCGGGATTTAGGATGGCGCCGGTGGAAGAAGATGTCGGGGATCGTGGAGCAGCGATGATGACGGTGTGAGTATGAGAGACGGAGTGAGAGAAAGGGTCGTATGTGGAGTGAAAGAGTGAGTGGAGATGGTGAAAGGTGAGAGGAGTGTGTGTTGAGGAGGTGTGGTGTGTTCAGAGGAGTGTGTATTGAGGGTTCACATGGCAAGAGATGTGTCACTATCCTCCCGATGCGATAGCATCGGGCCTTAATCTACTATAATAAATGCGCTAAGCAGCTTCCAGGTTGTAACAACTTCCGTCCAGTTGTAACTGGTGACGTCACAGCACACCTCTTGCCATGTTAACCCTCAACACACCACTCCTCAACACACACTCCTCTCACCTTTCACTATCTCCACTAATGTCCACTCGCAGGATTTCAGAATACTCAAGATGGCGTGGCCGCAAGAACATGTCGCCGGCGTGGACAACGTCGGGATCAAGGATGGCGCCGGTGGAAGAAGATGTCAGGGAACGTGGAGCAGCGATGATGACGGTGTGAGTATGAGAGACAGAGTGAGAGAAAGGGTCGTATGTGGAGTGAAAGAGTGAGTGGACGTGAGTGGAGATGGTGAAAGGTGAGAGGAGTGTGTGTTGAGGCGGTGTGGTGTGTTCAGGAGTGTGTGTTGAGGGTTCACATGGCAAGAGGTGTGTCACTATCCTCCCGATGCGATAGCATCGGGCCTTAATCTACTATAATAAATGCGCTAATCAGCTTCCAGGTTGTAACAACTTCCGTCCAGTTGTAACTGGTGACGTCACAGCACACCTCTTGCCATGTTAACCCTCAACACACCACTCCTCAACACACACTCCTCTCACCTTTCACTATCTCCACTAATGTCCACTCGCAGGATTTCAGAATACTCAAGATGGCATGGCCGCAAGAACATGTCGCCGGCGTGGACAATGTCGGGATCCAGGATGGCGCCGGCGGAAGAAGATGTCGGGGATCGTGGAGCAGCGACGATGACGGTGTGAGTATGAGAGACGGAATGAGAGAAAGGGTCGTATGTGGAGTGAAAGAGTGAGTGGACGTGAGTGGAGATGGTGAAAGGTGAGAGGAGTGTGTGTTGAGGCGGTGTGGTGTGTTGAGGAGGTGTGTGTGTATTGAGGGTTAACATGGCAAGAGGTGTGTCACTATCCTCTCAATGCGATAGCATCGGGCCTTAATCTACTATAATAAATGCGCTAAGCAGCTTCCGGGTTGTAACAACTTCCGTCCAGTTGTAACTGGTGATGTCACAGCACACCTCTTGCCATGTTAACCCTCAACACACCACTCCTCAACACACACTCCTCTCACCTTTCACTATCTCCACTAATGTCCACTCGCAGGATTTCAGAATACTCAAGATGGCATGGCCGCAAGAACATGTCGCCGGCGTGGACAATGTCGGGATCCAGGATGGCGCCGGCGGAAGAAGATGTCGGGGATCGTGGAGCAGCGACGATGACGGTGTGAGTATGAGAGACGGAATGAGAGAAAGGGTCGTATGTGGAGTGAAAGAGTGAGTGGACGTGAGTGGAGATGGTGAAAGGTGAGAGGAGTGTGTGTTGAGGCGGTGTGGTGTGTTGAGGAGGACTGTGTGTTGAGGGTTCACATGGCAAGAGGTGTGTCACTATCCTCCTGATGCGATAGCATCGGGCCTTAATCTACTATAATAAATGCGCTAAGCAGCTTCCGGGTTGTAACAACTTCCGTCCAGTTGTAACCGGTGACGTCACAGCACACCTCTTGCCATGTTAACCCTCAACACACCACTCCTCAACACACACTCCTCTCACCTTTCACTATCTCCACTAATGTCCACTCGCAGGATTTCAGAATACTCAAGATGGCATGGCCGCAAGAACATGTCGCCGGCGTGGACAATGTCGGGATCCAGGATGGCGCCGGCGGAAGAAGATGTCGGGGATCGTGGAGCAGCGACGATGACGGTGTGAGTATGAGAGACGGAGTGAGAGAAAGGGTCGTATGTGGAGTGAAAGAGTGAGTGGACGTGAGTGGAGATGGTGAAAGGTGAGAGGAGTGTGTGTTGAGGCGGTGTGGTGTGTTGAGGAGGACTGTGTGTTGAGGGTTCACATGGCAAGAGGTGTGTCACTATCCTCCTGATGCGATAGCATCGGGCCTTAATCTACTATAATAAATGCGCTAAGCAGCTTCCGGGTTGTAACAACTTCCGTCCAGTTGTAACCGGTGACGTCACAGCACACCTCTTGCCATGTTAACCCTCAACACACCACTCCTCAACACACACTCCTCTCACCTTTCACTATCTCCACTAATGTCCACTCGCAGGATTTCAGAATACTCAAGATGGCGTGGCCGCAAGAACATGTCGCCGGCGTGGACAACGTCGGGATCAAGGATGGCGCCGGTGGAAGAAGATGTCAGGGAACGTGGAGCAGCGATGATGACGGTGTGAGTATGAGAGACAGAGTGAGAGAAAGGGTCGTATGTGGAGTGAAAGAGTGAGTGGACGTGAGTGGAGATGGTGAAAGGTGAGAGGAGTGTGTGTTGAGGCGGTGTGGTGTGTTCAGGAGGAGTGTGTGTTGAGGGTTCACATGGCAAGAGGTGTGTCACTATCCTCCCGATGCGATAGCATCGGGCCTTAATCTACTATAATAAATGCGCTAATCAGCTTCCAGGTTGTAACAACTTCCGTCCAGTTGTAACTGGTGACGTCACAGCACACCTCTTGCCATGTTAACCCTCAACACACCACTCCTCAACACACACTCCTCTCACCTTTCACTATCTCCACTAATGTCCACTCGCAGGATTTCAGAATACTCAAGATGGCATGGCCGCAAGAACATGTCGCCGGCGTGGACAATGTCGGGATCCAGGATGGCGCCGGCGGAAGAAGATGTCGGGGATCGTGGAGCAGCGACGATGACGGTGTGAGTATGAGAGACGGAATGAGAGAAAGGGTTGTATGTGGAGTGAAAGAGTGAGTGGACGTGAGTGGAGATGGTGAAAGGTGAGAGGAGTGTGTGTTGAGGCGGTGTGGTGTGTTGAGGAGGTGTGTGTGTATTGAGGGTTAACATGGCAAGAGGTGTGTCACTATCCTCTCGATGCGATAGCATCGGGCCTTAATCTACTATAATAAATGCGCTAAGCAGCTTCCGGGTTGTAACAACTTCCGTCCAGTTGTAACTGGTGACGTCACAGCACACCTCTTGCCATGTTAACCCTCAACACACCACTCCTCAACACACACTCCTCTCACCTTTCACTATCTCCACTAATGTCCACTCGCAGGATTTTAGAATACTCAAGATGGCATGGCCGCAAGAACATTTCGCCGGCGTGGACAATGTCGGGATCCAGGATGGCGCCGGCGGAAGAAGATGTCGGGGATCGTGGAGCAGCGACGATGATGGTGTGAGTATGAGAGACGGAGTGAGAGAAAGGGTCGTATGTGGAGTGAAAGAGTGAGTGGACGTGAGTGGAGATGGTGAAAGGTGAGAGGAGTGTGTGTTGAGGCGGTGTGGTGTGTTGAGGAGGTGTGTGTTGAGGGTTAACATGGCAAGAGGTGTGTCACTATCCTCTCGATGCGATAGCATCGGGCCTTAATCTACTATAATAAATGCGCTAAGCAGCTTCCGGGTTGTAACAACTTCCGTCCAGTTGTAACTGGTGACGTCACAGCACACCTCTTGCCATGTTAACCCTCAACACACCACTCCTCAACACACACTCCTCTCACCTTTCACTATCTCCACTAATGTCCACTCGCAGGATTTCAGAATACTCAAGATGGCATGGCCGCAAGAACATGTCGCCGGGGTGGACAACGTCGGGATCCAGGATGGCGCCGGCGGAAGAAGATGTCGGGGATCATGGAGCAGCGACGATGACAGTGTGAGTATGAGAGACGGAGTGAGAGAAAGGGTCGTATGTGGAGTGAAAGAGTGAGTGGATGTGAGTGGAGATGGTGAAAGGTGAGAGGAGTGTATGTTGAGGAGGTGTGTGTGTATTGAGGGTTAACATGGCAAGAGGTGTGTCACTATCCTCTCGATGCGATAGCATCGGGCCTTAATCTAGTAATAATGATAATGGTCCTGTCTAGTGACAAGTTTATTTTACAGGCTTCTGGAGAAAGGCACAATGCCAGTCATTCAAGGGTTAATTATTTGGAACATTGAGAGGGACTTTCTAGCCAATGAAACAACAGTATAAAACACATGTGGTAACTATGGCAACTGTGCTGATGTCATAAACACATGCATCTATGATAGAGGAGAAGATTCTAGAACCACAAGTCATTCAGCCGTAGGAGGAGCCGTACTTGATGTGTCTGGAGACCTGGAGCTTCATCACTCCACAATGGGAGGAAGGGGACACCGCCTAGCCAGCCAGATCAGCCATAGCGCCTAGCCAGCCAGATCAGCCATACCGCCTAGCCAGCCAGATCAATGGGGTGACAGATGTTGCAGCCAGATCTCCCTCATGTCCGGTGCTCGCCGCCTTCACCTTTATGTGTACGGCCTGGAGAGGTCGCATTAGTCTTCTCCATAACAAATATGACACAATGTACAAATTCTGGTACAATTTGCTGTTACTTGTTGGCATTAACCTTCTAAGCCCAAGGGAAGGGCAGTCCTACAGCCATGGTTCCCTAGAGGTTTCCACCACAGGTGGTTTTTCCTCTCCTGAGTGCTGAAGGATGATTCTTCGTGAGTCGGGGGTTCTGCCATTTTCAGTGTCTTTTTCATAGTAATTGGCTGATTCTAAATTTCAGACACTGAATGAAATAATAATTATGAGATTTGGAATAAAATTCGGTCGATTTAACATCCAATAAAAGTGTTTTGTGTGTTTCTTTCACAATCCTGGGTTGGTGGGATTTTGTTGGGGATCAGGATCCAGCATCTATGATCAAGCCATGAAGCCAGATATGGAGTCGGAGCAATTTAACCCTGCGCTGGAAGACAGGACGGAGCAGAGATGACAAAGTGTTACTGCACAATTAGCACAAGTTCACACTCTTCCTTGCATTCAGATACACGAGGGGATTCAGGGCCGGACTGGGACTAAAAAGCAGCCCTGGCACACAAAATTCACCAGCCCACATACAATAAGTGTCCTCAACCCAAATTGTAGAACACTGATAGGTCATGTAGGAATTTGCTTTATCTGTTACCAGGGCCGGAACAAAGTATTTTGGTGCCCAAGGCGGATGAAGCTGAAGGCGCCCATTTTGACTTTCTACCCAGCTAATTCTTCCCTTTTCCATTAGGTCTATGACATCATGTGATTAATAACTGACAAGCTGAATCCTTCTAAGTCAGGCCCATATACATTTGTATCTCATGAACCCACAACTCCCAGTATGTCCTTAACAATGGTAAGGAGATGCTGGGAGTTGTTATCAGTCTTTATCAGACTGCGGACTATACAGGAACCACAGTACTGATGAGACGCAGTCAGTATCAACAAGTAAAACTTTACATCCTGGTACCTTATAAGTGACCTCTTCTCTGAGTCTTTTCTTTCTCTTAGTCTCCATCTTGTCCAGACGCCATGATGACTTTTCTCATACACATCTCGCTTCTTTAGACTTCCCTCTTCTCCAGTCTCCTGCAGCACATCCCGACACGGAGTCCTTTAAAAATAACAGTGTTATTAACATGCTGCTGAATAAAAAATATCTGTCCATATTATGACCTAAATAAGCCTCCTCTAGTATATGGCCTCCACCCTGTCCTGTAGTCCATCTGTTCAGAGATGGTAGCTGGGAAAACACAGAATAACAAATGAAACAATGTCATCAGAACAGAAAGCAGGTTACACTCACAATATGCCAAGAACAGCCCTACGCCTTAAATAGGGGGATTATAAAAGTGAGCACACTCCCAACATGGAATTATCTACTAAAGACATGGAATCAATAATACTCTCATAAAGTCGTCCTTAATTCATATATATTAACCTCTGGAAATTAATTATCCACATTAATTAATAGTAGGAAAAACCATATGCATTTTATAAATATCTCTAGTTATTTACATAGTTTTAATAAAAATTATTTGAGAAAATGCATCATATAATCTTATATATATTCTATATTGTTATGCTGCCACCTAGTGGTACAAAAAAAATTATCCATTGAAAAATTAATGAGTACCTATCTTCATTTATTTTCTTTCCTACTATTCCTCATATATGAATTGTAAAGAGCACCGAGCACTACTCAATTGCATAAAAATAAAAAATCAATGAAGTGCATAATGCAAAAATAGTTTATAGAAATGTGCATGCATAGTGCAGAAACGCTTATTATAAATAGCGCCAGGCAGTCTTCACAACACAAACATACATGAGCCTCAGAACAACATATCACAGGTTAAATGCTCAAGGACCACATGTAGGAATCCCCTTAACGCGCGTTTCGCGTTATTGCGTCTTCTGAAGGGGCGCGATGACATCACTTCATGGCGCCTGCTGCACTGAGATAAACGGGCGATTTAGAACGCTTCCTGCAGACACCGGAGCGGTTGGGGAACGAGGAGAGGTAAGTATTCTATATTTTTTTTTAAATCAGTGAGAACATTATGGTGGCCAGAATACTGCACAGAGGATTATGGGGAATGCATTATACTGCATGGAGGACTATGTGGAATGCGTTATACTATATAGTGGACTATGGGGATGCATTATACTATATGGAGGACTATAGGGAGTGCATTATACTATATGGAGGACTATGGGGAGCACAATATACTGTTTGAAGTACGATGGGTAGTGCAGTATATTACATGGAGGGATATGGAGAGTGCATTATATAATATGACGGACTGTGAGGTGCATTATACTATATGGAAGGCAATGTGGTGCTACTATATTTGGAGTGCTATGTGGGAGGCTTTATGCAGTATGCAAACAAGTATACAATGTGAATGTTTACGTAGGGTCAATTATCTTGTGTGGGAGTAATTATACATTCTGGAAAGGTGTGGGGTCATTATACTGTATGTAGGCCACTACTACATGGAGGCTATATGAGGGTCACAGTTGGGGGATCATATTGTGTTTGGGTATCCATACTTTTCTGGGGTAGTTGAGGGGTGGGGTACAATAGGGTAATCAAACTGCATGTAGAGGGTACTGTGGATAAAAACACTGTGGATTTCACTGTTATCTTACAGTGTTTGTGTGGCACTTTTGTTGACATCATACTATGAGTGCAATGAAAGCAGAATCTAGGTCTCCAGTAGGTGGAATATTAGAGGGCGCACAGTAGGTGCAGTAATAGGAACACATATGGCAGCAGCAGCTTAGCATTTGCTTATCTGCATAAGGAGTTTGTGCAGGTTGGCGGAACATGAGAACGGTGCAGGAAATGTGAGAAGTCTGATGTCACTTTGTTCTAATCTCTGCAGCTGAGTCCTGGCTGGAAGAAGTTGCCATGTTGGTCTGGGCCAGATGGAAAAGACGTGAAAAGTGAACAACTCCACCATAAAGAACGTCAGCATATGGTGGTAATATCAGTGTTGGTCTTTGTATAGAGATTTTTCATTTTAGTAACAGGGAGGTCATCTGCTGAGGTTCTCCTACATCCAGTATTGGGGTGCGCTACCATAGTTGTAATAAGGATTACCTGGTTAAGGGCCCACCACAAAGTTTTTCTTTCCTGAACCAAACCCTGACCTATGCTTCTGCTTGGCATGTAATTACTTGTGAAATAACTTATCTAACCACAAAGGAAAAGTTTATTTAAACAAACCTGGCACTGATTTGAAGGACAGTATCAAATGTCACAATGCTGCAACCCCACCCCCCCATTTGTTTGCAGATACCTTGAGAAATATGCAGTGTTGAGAAGAAATGTGTATGCCAGAAAACAAAGACTGTTATGAGCTCATTTTCTCCTTCACCTTTGACGTCCGATGAACTCCCTCTGCTGGTGAAAGGAGGTAGTGAAATCGATTTGGATGGGAAAAACCTGTCATCTGAACAGGTGGAGTGTGATTGGACATCCGGAGTCTTTGAGTGGATATAAGGCCGCCGACGCCCTGCTGGGTTGCTGGTGATCCTCTCTGCTCTGAGCTCTGGCCTCCAGTTTAGTCCTGTCTACTAAAGCTAAGTTTTTGCTCTGCTATTGTTCCATGAGATTTTGTCTGGTTTACTTAGTGTTTGTGTTCAGCCAGCCCTGGTTGGGACTGGCTGAACTCCATTTTTTGTCTCTGATCAGTTGATCTCTTTGCTCTGTTTTCAGAATATACCTGAGTGCTGATATAGTGATTTTGAAGTCTAGTGACTTCAGGGCCTTTTCTATCAGACGTGTTGGACATTATTTTTGGCAGGGTTTTTGCGTGATTGCAGACAGTTGCTTTTCTTTCCTGTCCTATCTAGTTAGTGAGGGCCCCATCATTTGCTCAGCCTGTCTTTCTGTCTGTGTTTGTGTTTTCAACTGTTTTCACCGTCAATACATGTTGGGGGCTGTCTATTGCTTTGGTGTCTGCTCTGGGGCAGTTTAGATTTCCCCTTTCTTTCTTTAGGTTTATTTAGTTCTCCGGCTGTGAACGAGGTGTCTAGGACTACCGTAGGAACACCCCACGGCTACTGTTAGTTGTTGTGAATAGGATCAGGGGTCTGCAATCCGCTAGCTACCAACCTCTCCGGTTTTCTGGACTTAGCTTGTATTTTTGTTTTTTCCTCCTCCGGTGACTCATTCATAACAGAATCACCAGCCATACCGCAGATTCTAGGGTGCTCAATAGCAGGACAGAATTGTAAAAAAAAAAAAATTGTCAGAATTTTTTTTTATATATATATTTTTTCCTCTTTTTCTCTGGGGCCGTAGGAGGAATTTTGTTAATGGAGATTAAGCAATTGTCTGATCGTGTGGAGCAGCTGGCTGCTGAAGTGTGGGGAATTTCCGCCTATCTTGCTCATTCACATGCTGCTGAACCAAAGATTCCTACTCCTGATGTGTTTTTTGGGGATCGGTCTAAATTTTTGAATTTTAAGAATAATTGTAAATTATTTCTTGCCTTGAAGCCTAACTCACCGGGGAGCTCTGCGCAGCAGGTTAAAATTATGGCAAGAAAAAAAGCAGCTAAGTAAAGAAAAACGAGTGGCCATCATTACTTTAAGAAATGAAGGTCAGTCAGTCCCAAAAATTGGGAAAACTTTGAAAGTGTCCCCAAGTGCAGTGGCAAAAAACATCAAGTGCTACAAAGAAAATGGCTCACGAGGACCGCCAAAGGAAAGGAAGACCAAGAGTCACCTCTGCTGCAGAGGATAAGTTCATCCGAGTCACCAGCCTCAGAAATCGCAGGTTAACAGCAGCTCAGATTAGAGACCAGGTCAATGCCACACAGAGTTCTAGCAGCAGACACATCTCTACAACAACTGTTAAGAGGAGACTTTGTGCAGCAGGCCTTCATGGTAAAATAGCTGCTAGGAAACCACTGCTAAGGACAGGCAACAAGCAGAAGATTTGTTTAGGCTAAAGAACACAAGGAATGGACATTAGACCAGTGGACATCTGTGCTTTGGTCTGATGAGTCCAAATTTGAGATCTTTGGTTCCAACCACCGTGTCTTTGTGCGACGCAGAAAAGGTGAACGGATGGACTCTACATGCCTGGTTCCCACCGTGAAGCATGGAGAAGGAGGTGAGATGGTGTGGGGGTGCTTTGCTGGTGACACTGTTGGGGATTTATTCAAAATTGAAGGCATACTGAACCAGCATGGCTACCACAGCATCTTGCAGCGACATGCTATTCCATCCGGATTGTGTTTGGTTGGACCATCATTTATTTTTCAACAGGACAATGACCCCAAACACACCTCCAGGCTGTGTAAGGGCTATTTGACCAAGAAGGAGAGTGATGGGGTGCTACGCCAGATGACCTGGCCTCCACAGTCACCAGACCTGAACCCAGTCGAGATGGTTTGGGGTGAGCTGGACCGCAGAGTAAAGGCAAAAGGGCCAACAAGTGCTAAGCATCTCTGGGAACTCCTTCAAGACTGTTGGAAGACCATTTCCAGTGACTACCTCTTGAAGCTCATCAAGAAAATGCCAAGAGTGTGCAAAGCAGTAATCAAAGCAAAAGGTGGCTACTTTGAAGAACCTAGAATATAAGACATATTTTGAGTTGTTTCACACTTTTTTGTTAATTATATAATTCCACATGTGTTAATTCATAGTTTTGATGCCTTCAGAGTGAATCTACAATTTTCATAGTCATGAAAATAAAGAAAACTCTTTGAATGAGAAGGTGTGTCCAAACTTTTGGTCTGTACTATATATGTGTAATCGATATTATACAGTGTATTACATATTTACAATTTATTACAGTTTTTTTGTGTTCTAAAGTTGTATTCCAATAAATAGATATTATGTTCTATCTAAATATGTTGATTATTAGATCATAGAAATGATTAAATGTCTGATGTTCACATTGTACTACAATAAATTTTTCACTTAAATATAAACAATATATGTGGGAGTCGGAGTCGGAGTAAGGGAAATTGAGGAGTCGGAGTCGCAGGTTTGGCTTAGGCCTCTTTCACACTTCAGTTTTTTGCATCAAACCAAATCCGCCAAAAGGACGGATGGCGGATCTGTTTTAGTACTGATGACAACGAATGCCACCCGTCCGTTTTTTTGACGGATCCGACAAATGAAGAATTTTAAAGGAATCGCAGCCTGGAAAAGGAGAGAGAGAGAGAGAGAGAGAGAGAGAGAGAGAGAGAGACGACCCCTGAAGAGTTTGTTGAGGGGAAAACCCTGACTTTCACTGGGATCGGGGGTACCCGCTGTCCCTTGCCAGTGGCCCGGGTATTTCTTGATTGGGGTGCTGGGAGCGGGGTGAGGGAAGTGGGAGTGTCTGAAAACCTGCCCACTGATGTTTTATTGGGGACTGACTTGGGGAGGATGGTTGCATACTATGTCCCTGACACCCTTTCCCAATCTGATAATAAGGGTAACGTTAACCCTGGTGTTGATGATGATGTTTATGGGAAACTGAAAGTGTTACCTGCTAATGCCTTGATGAGTAATGATGCAACTAACAACCATTCTTTCCCCAGGAATGATGCTGATGGTGATGTGAATGTACCAAAGCAATCTGATAACCCTTCTTTTCCTAGGAATGATGATAATGATGATGATGAAGATGTATCTGTGCCGACTGAACCTGTTAACCATTTCTTTGAAACGGTAGATGTGTCCACAGGTACCGAAGTGCTCAGCCCCGTCACTCTGCGGAGTGAGACGGCTGAGGAACCAATGGCAGGAGCAAGCAACGATGCTCAGGGAAATGGGGAAGTGCATGAGGACCATGAGGAAGGTAATGCCATGCAACTGACCAGTGCCACCGAGGAAGGTAACTAGCCCATAAGTAGCACTGCTCCTGAAGTGTTGGTGGTGGATGGGGACATAGAGCTCATAGCAGCACCGACTGGTGGTTCTGTAGAAATTCCCAGGGAGACAGCATACGTAGCAGCTGTCACACGCAGTCAGAGTGCCCAGATCGCAGGTAGCGCCCTGTCTTCTGGACCCTCTTCTGCTACAGGAGAGACTGAACCAGAGGTGACCCCAGAGCCGGTTCCAGAGGGTCCCAGTGCGGAAGGAACCCTGACGTCACTTCTGGCAGCCTCCAGCAAGGAGTTCCAGGCTGCTCTGCACTCAGATGCCAGCCTGGAGAAATTGAGACACCTCGCCGAGACGCCCACCTCCGAGCCTGATAAGGAGAGGGTGTTCTGGGAACGAGGAAGGTTGTACTGTGAGACAGTACCCGGAGATTCCCAAAAGGAGTGGTTGAGGGAAAGACAGCTAGTCGTCCCCTTACAGTTTAGAACTGAGTTGTTGCCGATTGCCCATGAGATTCCACTCGCTGGACACTTGGGGATCAGGAAAACAAAGGCACGGCTGTCTCAACACTTCTACTGACCCAAGATGGGGACAGATGTAACACAATACTGCCGATCCTGTGACACCTGTCAAAAGGTGGGTAAGGCGGGGCCTGCTCTTAAGGCTCCCCTTATTCCTTTGCCGGTGATAGAGGAGCCTTTCCAGAGAATCGCGGTGGACATTGTAGGCCCGCTGGCCATCCCCAGCAGCTCTGGAAGATCCCCTCCTGGACATGCTGGCCCAAGCCAAGGCCAATGGGTCCATTGAGGACATGGAGATAAGTTGTTTGCTAACCGTATCCCAGCGGTCGCAGTTGGTGGAAGCCCTGGAACCCTTTCGGGCCGTGTTCACCAACCGACCTGGGAGGACGGAGTTAGCGGTTCATGAGGTGGACACCGGGAATCACGCCCCACTACGGCGAACACCTTATCGGATCACTGAGGAGGTGCCACAAGCCATGCGCCAAGAGATCAATGAGATGTTAAGGCTGGGGGTGATTCAATGGTCAAAAAGCGCGTTGGCCTCTCCTGTAGTCCTCGTGCCTAAAAAGGATCGAACCACCCGGTTCTGCGTGGACTACAGGGGGCTCAACGCCATCACAACCTCTGATGCTCACCCGATGCCGCGCATTGAGGATCTGCTTGAGCGGTTGGCGAAAGCAAGGTACATATCCATCATGGATTTGAGTCGGGGATACTGGCGGATTCCCCTGAGCCCTGAGGCGCAGGAGAAATCCGCCTTTATCACCCCCTTTCGACTGTACGAGTCCACAGTCATGCCCTTCGGCATGAAAAATGCCCCTGCCACTTTCCAGCAGATGGTCAACCACCTGCTTCGGGGACTGGCGGAGTACACGGTGGCGTACTTGGACGACATCACCATCTTCAGTTACACCTGGGAGGAACACCTTCAGCATCTCCAGGAGGTGCTCAAGCGTCTTCACCAGGCAGGCCTGACTATCAAGCCGGGAAAGTGCCAAATGGGCATGAGCGAGGTCCACTACCTGGGGCACCCAGAAAAGGTGGATGCAATTGCATCCTGGCCCACCTCCAGGACCAAGAAACAGGTGAAGTCCTTCTTGGGCACTGCAGGGTACTATAGGCAGTTTGTTCAAGACTATTGCGCCCTTACAAAGCCCTTGACTGACCTCACCAAGCAGAGGCTACCCCAAACAGTCAACTGGACAGATGACTGTGAGGCAGCCTTCCAAGCTTTGAAAGCAGCCCTGTGCAACTCTCCATTGTTGATAGCAGTCGACAGCAGTCACCCGTTTCTGGTACAGACCGACGCCAGCGAGTTTGGCCTCGGTGCTGTGCTCAGCCAGGTCGACTCCGGGAACCAGGAGCACCCTGTGTTGTACCTGAGCCGGAAACTTTTGCCGAGGGAAGTGGCATACTCGACCATCTAGAAGGAGTGTCTGGCCATGGTGTGGGCACTGCAACGTTTTCAGCCCTACCTGTACGGGCGCACCTTCACGGTGGTAACCGACCACAACCCTCTGAGCTGGTTGCACACAGTGTCCGGAACCAATGGAAGGTTGCTCCGCTGGAGCCTTGCCCTTCAACAGTACAACTTTACTGTACAACACAAAAAGGGCAGTGAACACGGCAATGCCGATGGGTTGTCCCGCCGGGGCGAACCTGCTGAGGTGCGAATGGCCGATTACCGAAAGGTAATGCCTCCATAGCGCCCTATAAAAGGGGGAGGTGTAATGTAAAATGTCTGTAAGATCTGTATGTTAAAGTATGATGTTTCTAGAACCTTCTAGAAATTCTCCATTGCTACACACTGAGGAGACAAGCCTGTCATGTAGCTGCAACCCCCCTCCTTATCAGCTCTGTGCTTGCTGGTAACCTGAAACCGTCCATTTCCTCTCGCAGCCTTCACCCCCTTGCAAGGGAAAGCATTGCTTTGTTCTGAAACCATGAAGCTTGAATACAGGTATAGGAAATATTAAAATAAGCCTAGCACGCACTTTGCTTGTGACAGAGATATGAAACTCACATTTCTGCAAAGGGCACGAAGCCAGCTTTCTAAACCCCTAAGCTTCACGATTCTCGGACTTCCAGAAATTGAGATATGGATTGCTCCCAAATGGAGTGTTGTTGTGAGTTCATTTTCCCCTTCACTACTGAGGCCCGAGGAACTCCCTCTTCTGGTAAAGAAAGATAGTGAGCCTGATTATCAAACACCTGAGGCTAATGATGATGACTGGCTGAGTGGAGTTACTGACTGGATATAAGGCTGCCGACGCCCTTTTGCCCTGCGGGTGATTTCTCTGTGGGATCCTTGGAGACCAGTCTGAATTCCTGCTCCTCTAAAGCTAAGTTTGCTGCTCGGCTTTTTGCATTTGTGCTTTGACTTTGTTTTGCTTTGTTTTTCTGGATTCCTGCCATTCCCTGCTGGGGTGTGCTGAATTCCTTTAGCTCTGTCTTCTGAAAATACCTGAGTGCTGATTTAGTTTTTGAAGCCTAGCTGCTTCAGGGCCTTTTTCATATCAGCTTGTTGGCTTATGTCTTTGATAGGGTTTTGGCAGATTGCAGACAGCAGCCTTCCTGTCCTTTCCTATCTAGGTAGTTTTGGGCCCCGTCTTTGCTCATTCTATCTTTTTGTCTGTGTTAGTGTTTTCATCTTGCTTCACTGTCATTATATGTTGGGGGCTGCCTATTGCTTTGGGGTCTGCTCTGGGGCAGTTTAGATTTCCCCTTTCTTTCTTTAGGCCTATTTAATTCTCCGGCTGTGATCGAGGGGTCTAAGGCATCGTAGGAACCCCCCACGGCTACTGCTAGTTGTGTTGATAGGTTCAGGGGTCTGCAATCTGATAGTTGCCAACTTCTCTGGTTTTCTGGACTTAGCTTGTATTTCTGTTTTTGCCTCCTACAGTGACTCAATCATAACAGAATCACCCGCCATACCGCAGATCCTAGGGTACTCAGTAGCAGGAAAGAATTGTAAAAAAAAAAAAAAAAAAAGTGTATATTTTTTCCTCTATATATCTGAGGCCGTAGGGGGAATTTTTTTTTTCTCTCAATGGAGATAAAGCAATTGTTTGATCGTGTGGAGCAGCTCGCTGCGGAAGTGCGGGGAATTTCCGCCTACCTTGCTCATTCACATGCTGCTGAACCAAAGATTCCTACACCTGATGTATTTTTTGGGGATCGGTCTAAATTTTTGAATTTCAAAAATAATTGAAAATTATTTTTTGCCTTGAAGCCTAACTCGTCAGGGAGCTCCGCGCAGCAGGTTAAAATTGTCATCTCTTTGCTGCGTGGCGATCCCCAGGATTGGGCGTTTTCTTTGAAACCAGATGATCCTATTCTGACTAATGTGAACGCATTTTTTCAGGCCTTGGGGTTGTTGTATGACGAACCTAATGCCATTGATCAGGCTGAAAAGACCCTGCTGGCATTGAACCAGGGCCGTGATTCTGCAGAATTGTACTGTCAAAAATTCCGAAAGTGGGCAGTACTTACTACCTGGAATGATAATGCCTAGGCTGCTCTCTTTCGGAAGGGGTTGTCAGAAGCTGTAAAAGATACTATGGTGGGATTTCCTGTTCCCTCTGGTGTTGACGATTCTATGTCATTAGCCATTCAGGTTGATCGGCGTTTGCGCGAACGCAAAGCTGCACGAGAGGTGTTGCCACCTGTTGAACAAGTGTCTGGGCCTATGCAATGTGATAGAGTTTTTTCCAGAGAGCAGCGTCAGGAGTTCAGAAGGCGTAATAAGTTGTGTTTTTTCTGTGGAGATGCCTCGCATATTATTTCTGTCTGTCCTAAACGAGAGAAACGCTTTGCACACAAGTTTTCTGTTGGGGTGTTCAACCTAAGTTTCTTCTGGCTATTACTCTGATCTGCTCCCTGTCCACATTTTCCGCCAAGGCTTTTGTGGATTCGGGAGCAGCCCTAAACCTAATGGACTTGGATTTTGCTAAACGTTGTGGATTTCCGATGACACCTCTGCAAACGCCTATCCCTTTGAGGGGGATTGATGCTACTCCTTTGGCTAAAAATAAACCTCAGTTTTGGACCCAGGTGGTAATGCGGGTCGCCCCAGACCATCAAGAAAATTGCAGATTTTTGGTGTTGCATAATCTGCATCATACTATTGTTCTGGGGTTTCCCTGGTTACAAATTCATAATCCAGTTTTGGATTGGAAATCTGTGTCTGTGGTGAGTTGGGGTTGTCTGTGTGCCTTTAGTGAGGCTCCGGTGTTTTCCACCTCTCCTCAGTCGCATGATGTTCCTGATTATTTGGCGGACTTTTATGATGTATTTAGTGAGAATGAGTCTGCGTCTCTGCCTCCTCATAGGAGTTATGACTGTGCAATTGAACTGAGCCCGGGGTGTAAATTTCCCAAGGGTCGGCTCTTCAATTTATCTGTACCCGAGCACGAGGCTATGCGATCCTATATTAAGGAGGCGTTGGAGAAGGGTCATATTAGACCATCCTCGTCACCCTTAGGTGCCGGGTTTTTTTTTTGTAGCCAAAAAGGATGGATCATTAAGACCTTGTATTGATTATCGTGCCCTCAACAAAATTACTGCTAAATATCAGTATCCGTTACCCCTGATTTCTGATCTATTCTCCAGAGTTAAAGGTGCTTGCTGGTTTACCAAGCTTGACCTCAGGGGGCGTATAATCTTATTCGCATTAAGCATGGGGATGAATGGAAGACGGCATTTAATACTCCGGAGGGACATTTTGAGTACCTGGTGATGCCTTTTGGGCTCACTAATGCCCCTTCTGTCTTCCAGTGCTTCATGAACGATATTTTCCGAGATTTTGTCGATAAATTTTTGATTATCTATCTGGATGATATTTTGATCTTCTCCAAGGATTGGGATTCACATGTGGAACATATTCGGACTGTGTTCCGGATCTTGAGGGAGAATTCCCTGTATGTCAAAGGATCTAAATGCCTTTTTGGAGTACAGAGGATTTCTTTTTTGGGATTTATTTTGTCCCTGTCAACTATTGAAATGGACCCGGCCAAGGTACAGGCCATTTACGATTGGGTTCAACCCACTTCTTTGAAGGCCCTCCAGAAGTTTTTGGGTTTTGCTAATTTTTATCGGAAATTTATAGCAAAATTTTCTAGTATTGCCAAGCCATTGACTGATTTGACTAAGAAGGGTGCTGATGTGTTAAATTGGTCTCCGGAGGCTGTTTCTTCCTTTCAGGAGCTGAAGCGAAGATTCACCTCCGCCCCGGTTTTGCGGCAACCTGATGTCTCACTTCCATTCCAGGTAGAGGTGGATGCTTCTGAGATTGGTGCAGGAGCTGTTTTGTCCCAAAAGGATCCTGTAACATCTAAAATGAATCCCTGTGCCTTCTTTTCCCGAAAGTTCTCTCCATCTGAACGTAACTATGATGTGGGGAATAGGGAACTGTTGGCCATGAAATGGGCATTTGAGGAGTGGAGACATTGGTTGGAGGGAGCTAAGCATCAAGTCGTGGTCCTCCATGACCACAAGAATTTGATTTACCTAGAGTCGGCTAAGCGCTTGAACCCTAGACAGGCTAGGTGGGCCTTGTTTTTTACACGTTTTGATTTTGTGGTTTCTTTTCTTCCTGGAACGAAGAATGTCAAGGCAGACGCCCTCTCTAGGAGCTTCTTTGCTGATTCTCCTGTGGTGACCAAGCCTGCTACCATCTTAGGCGAAGGGGTAGTTCTTTCTGCCATCTCGCCCGATTTGAGACGTGCTCTGGAAGAGTTCCAGGAGGACAAACCTGAGCGTTGTCCCAGTGGAAAGCTGTATGTTCCTGACCAGTGGAAGAAGAGAGTGATGTCTGAAGTTCATTGCTCTGCTTTGGCTGGTCATCCAGGTATTTTTGGTACTAGAGATCTGGTGAGTCGGTTTTTTTGGTGGCCCTCCTTGTCTCGTGGTGTCAGGAATTTTGTGCAGTCCTGTGGGACGTGCTCCCGGTCTAAATCGTGTTCTCGCTCTAGTGGGTTGTTGATGCCTTTGCCTGTCCCCAAGAGGCCATGGACCCATATTTCAATGGATTTAATCTCTGATTTGCCTGTCTCTCAAAGGATGACTGTTATTTGGGTGATTTGTGATAGATTCTCTAAGATGGTTCATCTTGTACCACTCCCTAAGTTGCCGTCTTCCTCTGAGTTGGTGCCCCTGTTTTTACAACAGGTGGTTCGTTTGCATGGGATTCTTGAGAACATTGTATCTGACAGAGGAGTCCAGTTTGTGTCTAGATTTTGGAGAACTTTCTGTTCCAGGCTGGGAATTCAGTTGTCCTTCTCCTCTGCTTTTCACCCTCAGACCAATGGGCAGACAGAGAGAACAAACCAGACCTTGGAGTCATATTTGAGATGTTTTATTTCTGCTGATCAGGATGATTGGGTTTCATTTTTGCCCTTGGCTGAATTTGCTTTAAATAATAGAGCTAGTTCTGCCACTTTGATGTCACCTTTTTTTTGTAACTTTGGGTTTCATCCTCGATTTTCTTCAGGGCAGGTGGAACCCTCTGCCTGCCCAGGTGTTGACACTGTGGTGGAGAGAATGCACCAGATCTGGGACCAAGTGGTGGATAAGTTATCTCTCTCCCAGGAAAAGGCCCAGCGGTTTTCCAACCGACATAGGACCAGTGGTCCCCAGTTTAAGGTTGGTGATATGGTGTGGTTATCATCAAAAAATAATGCTATGAAGGTGGCTTCTCCTAAGTTTAAGCCTAGATTTATTGGACCTTACAAGATTGTGGAGATTATTAATCCGGTCTCTTTTCGTTTGGCTCTTCCTGTCACATTTAAAATCCATAATGTGTTCCATAAATCTTTGTTGAAGAGGTTTGTTGAACCTGTTGTTCCGGGGGTGGCACCTCCAGACCCTGTATTGGTTGAAGGTAACATGGAATATGAGGTAGAGAAAGTACTGGATTCCCGTCTGGCTAGACGGAGACTCCAGTATTTGGTTAAGTGGAAGGGTTATGGTCAGGAGGATAATTCCTGGGTCTGTGCCTCTGATATTCATGCCAAAAGATTGGTGCGTGCCTTTCATCGGGCTCACCCTGATTGCCCTGGTGGCGTAGTTGAGGGTTCGGTGACCCCTCCTCAAGGGGGAGGTACTGTTGTGAGTTCATTTTCCCCTTCACTACTGAGGCCCGAGGAACTCCCTCTTCTGGTAAAGAAAGATAGTGAGCCTGATTATCAAACACCTGAGGCTGATGATGATGACTGGCTGAGTGGAGTTACTGACTGGATATAAGGCTTCCGACGCCCTTTTGCCCTGCGGGTGATTTCTCTGTGGGATCCTTGGAGACCAGTCTGAATTCCTGCTCCTCTAAAGCTAAGTTTGCTGCTCGGCTTTTTGCATTTGTGCTTTGACTTTGTTTTGCTTTGTTTTTCTGGATTTCTGCCATTCCCTGCTGGGGTGTGCTGAATTCCTTTAGCTCTGTCTTCTGAAAATACCTGAGTGCTGATTTAGTTTTTGAAGCCTAGCTGCTTCAGGGCCTTTTTCATATCAGCTTGTTGGCTTATGTCTTTGATAGGGTTTTGGCAGATTGCAGACAGCAGCCTTCCTGTCCTTTCCTATCTAGGTAGTTTTGGGCCCCGTCTTTGCTCAGTCTATCTTTGTCTGTGTTAGTGTTTTCATCTTGCTTCACCGTCATTATATGTTGGGGGCTGCCTATTGCTTTGGGGTCTGCTCTGGGGCAGTTTAGATTTCCCCTTTCTTTCTTTAGGCCTATTTAATTCTCCGGCTGTGATCGAGGGGTCTAGGGCATCGTAGGAACCCCCCACGGCTACTGCTAGTTGTGTTGATAGGTTCAGGGGTCTGCAATCTGATAGTTGCTAACTTCTCTGGTTTTCTGGACTTAGCTTGTATTTCTGTTTTTGCCTCCTACGGTGACTCAATCATAACAGAGTGTCCTATCTAGTGCATTCTTGATGTTTATGGTTGTCATAACTTTTTTAGTTAACTTATAACTGAGAGAGAAGGGGGTTGGACCTCACCAGACCGCCCATTTCGTGAGGTCACAGACCCTAGGCTATAGGTATTCCCTACCAAATTCCAGTTAGCTGGAGCTACAGAGTCCGTGCTGACGAGACGTGCAGATGAGTGGAGATGTGTGGCTCCGCCTTTTCCCCCACATGGTCTGCCTGATACCGACTGAACACATGTGAGTGTTACTTTCTGTCTTTTAATCCCTTTGTTATATTTGTATCTGTACATATTTAATGTCTCAATTTTGTAACAATTCTTTATCTATGTAATCACTGCCCATTTGGGAATAAATGGTAAAAATCTATTAGTTTGCCTCCATGCTCTAAGAAACGAACTATGCGCCTTTTTTAGATAATCGCTACTAATTTGGGGTTTGTCATGGACCCTCTTAATTAACTCTTTGTTTGTTTGAGAGAGAAAAAAAAAAAAACCTTGCACGCTCCGTTTTGAAACCTTTGAGGATGGTGACGGACAGCAACTTTTGGCGGATCCGCAAAAAAAACGGATGCAACGGACGGCAATCCATCACAATCCGCCAATAATGGAAGTCAATGGGGAAAAAAACGGATCCTCAAAAGAAAATTGCGAATCCGTTTTTTTCAAAACCTGGCGGATTGTGACTGATTGTAAAAAACTGAAGTGTGAAAGAGGCCTTACCGACTCCACAGCCCTGAAGGTACACACCTCCTGCAGAGCAGTATATGTACAGCACATGTCGGTAAAGGTACTGTCACACTTAGCGATGTACCAGCGATCCCGACCAGCGATATGACGCGGTCATGATCGCTGGTACATCGCTAAGTGGTCGCTAGTGAGCTGCCACAGAGGCAGATCTTACCAGCGACATCGCAGGGGTCAGGAGTCGCTACTTACCTGTCACACCAGGCGATCCTGCGTCCTCCCGCCCGGCTCCACAGGAAGTGCCGCAGGAAGCTGACGACGAGAAACAGACCTGGTCGTTCTCGCGCGATCAGCGATAACCAGCGGGTCGTAGGTATCAGACACAGCAATATCGCTAGCAATATCGCTATAACGTCACAAGTTATAGCGATATTGCTAGCGATATCGCTTAGTGTGACAGGCCCTTAAGAGGTGAATGCTGTTGCAGCCTCTGTGGCCTTTCTTAAAAGGTGTGTATATATATGGACAGACCATGTGACACTTAGATTGCACACAGTTGGACTTCCTTTTCCTAAGCATGCGACTTAGGCCTGGGTCAGACTTGCGAGAAACTCACACGAGTCTCACACCTCAATACCCGGCACTGCCGCCGGCACTCGGTCCGGAGCGTTCAGCTACACAGAAATACATGCAGTCGCACACTCTGTTCCCAAGTGTCGGGTATTGAGGTGTGAGACTTGTGCGAGTTTCTCGCAAGTCTGACCCTGACCTTATGAAGGTAATCGCTTGCATGAGAAATTTTTAGGGGCTTCATAGCAAAAGGGGTAAATACATATGCACATGCCATTTTTTTTAGTTATTTGAGCCCATAAATTAAATTCATGCCTTAACTTCACCAACTTACACTATTTAGTGGTGGTGCATCACACACAAATCGGATTACACAAATATTTAAATACAAATTGTAATGTAACAAATGGGTAAAAAGCCAAGGGGGCGAATACTTTTGTAAGGCACTGTATACTCAATTCTGGTGCAGGTGCTGCTCCAGCGATGTTGGCGCCTAATCTCTTCCTTGTGTAGTGTACAACCCCTTTAATAGGTAATTTTCTGTTGTCAGGTTCCCTTTAAATCTTTAGGCTTTCTATAGCATTTTAAGCAGTTTTGTTTTCATTACAGGTACGGCTTAATTTATTCAAGATGGCAGCAATCAAGAGCACAAGAAAAGCAATTGCGCTGATCTTTTTTGAATAACTTGTATAATTAGGTTATCTGTTATCTTTTAGGCTATGTGCACACGCTGTGGATTGGTCTGCGGATTTTTCATCTGCGGAACCGCAGGTAAAATGACCTGCGGTTTTCCCTGCGGTTATCATCTCTACAATGGAGGAGATGGTAAACTGCAGCAGAATCCGCAGAAAAGAATTCACATGTCATTTCTTTTTGCGGATTCAAAACCGCAGCTTTTCCGCAGTTAAAAATCTGCAGCGTGTGCACAGCAGATTGTAAATCCCATAGGATAACATGCTACTGTACACTGTCTGCAGAACTGCTGCGGTTCTGCTGCGGCCAAAACCGCAGCGGAACCGCAGCGTGTGCACATAGCCTTAGACACAGTCATCATCCATTCCAACATATGTTTCTTTTCTTATTAGTGTACACTAGTGTAATTTATTGGATGCATCTGGTCACTCGGTTAGTGCTTGTTGCCATGGAGATGCAGCTTGCGGCACGGTGCGCAGACTTTACGCAGGAACTCTCAGCAGGATGGTTTAGGCCGGTTTCAAGTCCAATCAGAACTCCATTACTTTGCCATGGGCAAATGTGGATGATTTAGTAGGAACTACACATGAGCATTAATAAGAGGGTACACAATCCCAAGAGGAGTCATAACACAGATTCTGCGGAGGCGAGGTTCATCTTGACACATCAAGGACAATGACAGTACAAAAATGTACAGCCTTTCTGCATTTGCATAAACCTATGGAACAAGAACAATTTAAGTAGCTCATCACTGTGATGCAGCCGTCCTGGGCTCTGCTGCCTTCCCCAGCTCTGCTGCCCTCTGATGTGCTCCACGCTGCGTGGCTCGGTGGCCTCGCTGTTGACTTGGTTTCTTGTTATTTATTATACCCATTTAGGTTCTGAACCATTAGACTGATGACACACCCATTCTTCAAATGTTTTCTTCATTCTATGACATTATTTTTGGGGGGAATTCTTTTTTTTCTACTTCCGTTATATATCTGCGCCCTTTATTTTGGCTTGAGGACGTGGTTCATTCTCGCACCTTTTCTTTTAATCAGTGTGTTATATTTTTTCTTCCTTTTTTTGAACGTGCAGTCTTCCTCTGTTTTCCATTGAATGCCCCTCACTGCTACCGTGCCCCCCCAATGTGGTTAAGGGTGTGACAAAAAAGGCACAACGCACAATTTCTCCCACCTCTGGAAAGGTTGGGGGCAGCCTTTCCTTACCCTCCCCAGGTCCAGCGCTAAGTCTCGGCCACAGCTCCCAGTGTCTGGTATTATCTGCAGCGCTGCAGCCGATCAGTGAGCTCAAGGGGCAGGACATCACCTTGTTTTGCTCATTTACCTTGATTTTTTCCCTCGTTTTTTCTGTATGGTTTTACAAGTGAAGTCCTTCACCTTCAAAAGCCGTGGGACAAAAACGCAATGCAAAACTGCATAAAATTCATGGTAACATGATTGCAGCTGTAAAGAAAGGGCGGCAAAAAATAAAACACATTTGTAGTCATTGAAAGGTCCGCGCTCAGCCCTGGCGCATGCGCACAGCTGCGCCCTGTGATGGAGCACGTCCATTCATGTCTCCCTCGCCTCTCGGAGCGTGGTCACGTGCTCCAGTGACGTCACTAACTCCCTCGGACACGTGACAGTGATGTCATCTGACGGTGGATTTTGCATGTAACGGTGGCGACTGATGGTTCTGTGTCAGAGACCGGGTCGGTGCGGAGCGCAAAGCGGACGGTGTCATGAAGGTAACGTAAAGCGGCTCCGCTTCCCGGCGGTTGTGCCTGTGATCGCAGATCAGTGTAAGCCCCCAGATAATTGTGTCCATAAGTCATGTGCCCCTGTCATGATCGGAGGGGCCAGCCCTGATATCGGGGGCTCAGTCTGACGTTACTGCTCAGGAAAACAAGTGACAGCATCGCTGGTCCCGGGAGCCCCGTCCAGTATCACACCGACCCCCAAGAGATGCCACCCAATGGTACTGTATGTGCCCGAGTGTGCATGTCTGCATTGCCGGCTGTGCACACTAGACACACAGAATGATTTCTTATGGATTGCCAATGTGTCTGTAATAATTCTGGGCCGTCCAAAGAATTTTAGATAAGCGGCTGAAAAAATAAACCGTCATGTTGGAAGCTGTGCATGTGGCTAATGGCAAACCAATAGACTGTACCAGGGGCGGACACTGACAGCTTGGGGCCCCTGTGCGAGAAATGTGTCTGGGCCCCCTTCTATGGCAACAAAGCTATATATATATGTCTCCTTTATTATGTATATTGCTGTCCCTTATACAGTGCCCTCTCTTGTTATGTACAGTACCGTCCCTTACATATTGGATTATATAGAGCCCTGTTTTTTTATTACATACCGTCCTGTCTTGTTAGGCCTGTTTCACACATCCGTCTGTCACCATCAATCAAAATCCGCCGTTTTGCAAAAAAAAAAACGGATCCGCCAAGAAAAATGTTTTTTTCCCATTGACTTGCATTATCGGCGGATCTTGACGGATGGTCATTCATTGGATCTGTTTTTTTACGGATCCACCAAAATTTTGGCGTCCGCAGACATGACAGGACAGACACTGCAACGTTTTTTTGCTGGCTGGATCCACATTTGCACAGTGCGCAAGCCTGGAAGAATTGCCTCTGGCAGAAATTTAACCCTACATGCCAGGTCTGGCAGCTGAAAAGAAACTCTCTCCCCTACCCCCCACCCCCATGGGCTAATTAATTTATTTTTCTAAGTCTGCATCATGGGTACCATCATGTGTTTGAGAATGCATATATGAATATTACTAGATATTATACCAATGTGGCACATTAATTCTACATTTGCTGTCTATTTACAGCTATTGATTCCTTTATAGTGTCTGGTGTGATTTGTCAGGTCTGGCGCGTCACTGTTGCACTTTATTTTCCCCTGCACATGCTCCCCCATTTTTTCCCTGTTCAGTCCGTGATCTTTAATAAAGTTATCTTGGTTGCAAAAATTGGATCTGGAAGTCGTGATTTGTGTGGTCTTCCACACCCCTGTTCTATGCTATTTTCTATTATAGGCAGTGGAGCTACTGGGATCGCTCCCTGCCCGCCGCACATGAGAGTAATCTGGCCAGGGGCCCCTCAGAGCCTCGGGCTGGAGAAACAGGCCAGATTGCCCTCATTATTAGCCGACTTGCAGGGGCCCCCCTCCACCTCTGGGCCCCGATGCAGCTGCACAGGCGGTATGTCTGCCCATGGACTGTAGATAGGTATGTTTAGCCTGAAAATCCCTTTAAAGGAGTTGTCTGGGACTGTAACATTGATGGTTTATCCTTCGGTCTGGTCAGTAGAGGTCCAGGACCCCTGCTGATCACCTGATTCCAGTGTCGTCAGCGGCTGGAGCTGCTCAGTTGTGGAGTTGCACAGCTCCGTTTACTGTATAGTGGCCGCGGTCAGGTATAAGCCTCATATTCAAATAAATAAGAGGCCGATATACAGTACCGGACCATGGCCACTCGTCTGTTATACAGATTTCCAACTGAGCAGTTGTGGCCAACACCGAGAATAGCTGATCGGCGGGGGTGATAGTTGTCATGTCACCACCGATCGGACATTGATGACTAAGGATAGGCCATCAATGTTAAAATCCCAGACAACAACTTTAATGCCCCACCGATCACTAGAATATGGTCACAAGAAGTGATCAAACATGCACAGTGCCCCCTTTAAATGTCTGGAGGCTGATGGAGATGGGCAGCTCAGTGGTTAGCACTGTTGCTTTGCCGCGCTGAGTCCTGAGTTAAAAGGACCACATCTGTAAGGAATTTGGATGTTCTCCCCGTGTTTGCATGGGATTTGCTTTATCCGGTTTCCTCCCACACTCCAAAGACCTACTGATAGGGAATTTATATTGTGAGCCCCAATGGGGACAGTGATGATGTCTGTAAAGAGCTGCAAAATATGATGGTGCTATATAAGCAATGCATAATAATTGAGCACTGTATTCTGTACAAACAATGCATAATAATTGAGCACTGTATTCTATATAAGCAATGCATAATAATTGAGCACTGTACTCTATCGCCATCATAGACACTGTGTATGTGTGGCCACCACTCCATCAAACGCCTTTGGAACTAATAGCTTGGGACCTCCATTCTATTTATCAGGGGGAGGAAAACCAATAAATAGCAAAAAAAAACATCAAACATGAGGTCATAAAAGAGTCCAAGCCATGGATAGAAAATGCTTCGAGTGGCAACATAATGGCACAAAAAAAAACAAGTTCCCAGACTAACATGTTGTCATGGATGGGTAACCATAGCCAGTCAGAGTGTATACAGTGGCCCTAAGCATGGCTAGTCAGAGTATAGGAATCATAGCCAGTCAGAGTATAAAGTATTCAATGGCCCTAGATATTAAAGTATGAAGAAGAAGTGACTGAAGTGCTTAGGGCCACTGTATACCCTATGCTCTGACTGGCTATGTTTCCTATGCTCTGGCTAGCAATGCTTAGGACCACCACTGTATACTCTATCCTCTGACTGGCTATGTTTCCTGTGCTCTTACTAGCCATGCTTAGGACCATCACTGTATACCCTATCCTCTGACTGGCTATGTTTCCTGTGCTCTGGCTAGCCATGCTTAGGGCCACTGTATACCCTATCCTCTGACTGGCTATGTTTATGTGCTCTGACTAGCCATGCTTAGGACCACCACTGTATACCCTATCCTCTGGCTATGTTTACCCATCCATGACAACACATGTTCATGTAATCTGTTTTCTTGGTTCACGCTATGCCATTTAATTCTCTGTGCATTTATACATTTCATGGCCTTTATTTAGTGTAGGCACCCGCTTTTTGTTGTGCCATTATGCTGCTGTTCACTCAATAAAGCATTTTCTAGTTTTCCGTCCATAGCTTGGACTCTTATGACTTCATGTTCGGTGTTTTTTTGCTCTTCATTGGTTATGTTGATTAATTCCGAATGGTCTGCCATTTTTATCCTAGCAATCATATGTAATGTATTCCTTGTCACTAGACATTTTTGTTTACTAGTTTGTTTATATAGTATTTGCTTTGTCCAGTGTTTTTGTTGGAGTATAAGTGGGAGTATAAGTGGGTTGTCTTATCTTGTTGAACATGAGTGCACTGCCCACCAGCCTTCTATCTTCCTGCTTGCCGGGGGTGGTGGGCTCCTGATTCATCAGTGCACCTTTTGCCCGAGCTGTGAGCTGTCCAATGAGGTTATATGTGGCAGTGGACGAGCGGAGTGACACTGTAGTGTTTGTAAGCGCTGTGCTTTTTGCCTTGGAGACAGGCCACTGCAGATAGTCTGGAGTGGTGGCAGGTAACCTAGGCAACATGCAGAAAACAATAGAATTAAAAATACTTTCTAGAGAATCTTTAATAGCAAGTCAATTGCAAAATTGCACATTTTACAAGATCTTTGCTCTTTTACCCATATAAGATTTAGAAAACCTCTTTAAAAATCATGCATTCAGACAATCCACAGTGATGTATGGACTAATTAATCTCTCTCCTCGCTACTCCTCCACTTCTCCCCTCTGCAAATCTCTTCACTGGCTCCCATTCCCTCAGCGTATCCAGTTCAGATTACTAATACTGACCTACAAGGCCATCTACAACCTGTCTCCCCCATATGTCTCAGAACTAATCTCCTGATACCTTCCCTCACGTAATCTCCGGTCCTCCCAAGACCTCCTTCTTTCCTCCACACTTATTCGCTCCTCACCCAACCGCCTCCAAGACTTCTCCCGAATAGCCCCTATTCTCTGGTTTTCTTTGCCCCAACAAGTCCGACTATCAACCACATTTGGATCCTTCAGATGGAACCTGAAAACCCACCTCTTCAAGAAAGCCTACAGCCTGCAATGACCCCGCTACCTCCTTCTCTCTCACCACTACCGGTGGTATCACCTCAACCAACACCGGAACTGCTGCAACCCACCAACCTACTGTCTCCTTCCCCACCATCCTGTAGCATGTAAGCCCGAAAGGGCAGGGTCCTCTCTCCACTCTGTATCAGTCTGTGATTGTTAGTTTGTTTACTATAAGTGATATCTGTAATTTGTATGTAACCCCTTCTCATCTACAGCACCATAGAATCAATGGTGCTATATAAATTAATAATAATAATTTAGAGACACATGTCAATGGCTGTTTAAGAATTAAAATATTCCTAGGCTCATCTGGTCTCACATTAACTCAGAAAATGGCCCACTGTATACAGTGGCTACCCAGTAATTTATTTGTGATCCTGGAGAGGCTGATAGGACAGGACATTTCCACTCACATCTCAGCACCATGGACAGCATGTGGTTCTTGCCACACGTGTCAATTAGGTGGTGATGGTGTGACATTTCAGAGTTACGGTTATCCCGATTATCCAGTTGGCTGTCTCTCTGTATGGAAAATCTGCAGCAGAATCGTTTAGCAGGCAAGTAGATGACATTTTAACAAATCTGTGGTGGAAATTTCCTGTTTGGGAATTCAGGAGGGAAGAAGAAACCTGCAGTCAGTGGTGCAGATCACCAAAACCCTAGTTTTTTCCTCCACTGCGTATAATGCTCTTTTAAAATAAGAGATACCATATTTTTCGGACTATATGACGCACCAGACCATAACATGCAGCTATGTTTTAGAAGAAGAAGATAGGAAAAATAAAAAGGAAACCAAAAAATGTGGTCATGACACACTGTTATGGGGCGAGATGCTGCTGACACTGCTATAGTGGTACTATCCCTCATCCAGGTATACATGGCCCACATCCCCTTCCTCGTCTACATGGCCCCCATCCTAGTATACAGGGTCCCCCCCCATCCCCATACATCCTGGTATACATGGTCACCCTCTTCTATCCTGGTATACATGGCCACCATCTTCCTTCCTTGTATACATGGCCCCCATCACGCTGCACACATGAAGAAAAAAAAAATCTTGCCTTTCCTCTGCTCCCTCGAAGATGCGTCCTGTATTAATGCCAGCAGCTGATTTCAGCGTGTAACAGCTTATGACGTCACTGCCATGTGCCCTTACTCACTGAGGTCAGCTGCGAGAATACTCGCTGCCCTCCACGCCTGGGATTATGGGTGTGGAGAGCAGTGAATATTCATTTTCTTTAATGGCAGGCAGTGTTAAGGCCCCGTCACACATAGCGATCTCGCTAGCAAGATCGCAGCTGAGTCACAAGTTTGTGACACAACAGCGATCTCACCAGCGAGACCGCTGTGTGTGACAGCGATCAGCGACCGGCCCCCCTGCCTGTATCGCTGATCGCTCTTGGAAACCTCTGGACATTTCTTCCATCGCTGGTCTCCTGCTGGCCAGCACGCATCGCTGCATGTGACAGGCGGGAGACCAGCGATCAGCTGGTAACTAACGTACACATCGGGTATCCAAGGGACGTGCGTCCCTTAGAAACCCGATGTGTACGTTAGTTACCAGCGTGCTGATGCAGGGAGCTGGTAACTGACGTACACATCGGGTATCTAAGGGACGCACGTCCCTTGGATACCCGATGTGTACGTTAGTTACCAGCTCCCTGCATCAGCGTGCTGGTAACTAACGTACACAGTGACGCTGCGCGCTCGGCGTCGCTGTGCTGATCGCTGGTGAAGCTGTCTGTTTGACAGCTCACCAGCGATCCTGAGACGTTGATATCGTTGTCGGGATCGCTGGTGAGTTGCTATGTGTGACTCCAGCTTTAGCCTCAGCTGCCTGGTAATCACGTGTGCCTGCTATTAAAGGTGAATCTGTCACCCCCCTGGACGTATTTAACCTATTAATATGGGCATGCAGGTGATATAAATGCTAAACTAGCCCTACCTGTATACCTCATATTAATGGTCTTGTTGTAGAGAAATGGTATATTCTGTCTTTAGGTTAATTATTTCTTCTAGGCTCCAGGGCGTGCAGTGCCTATAAGATATCCCTGCCCTCTGTCCTCCCATGCTTGTCAGTTATGGCCCCAGAATCCTGCGCCCTGCACTACCTCAGAAATACATAACTCATCCTTCCTTCTATGAGCACTGTAATCAGGGATCTTCTGTGCATTCGTCGGCGACTTCCGCTCCAGTGACCTCTATTTTGCACGCCGATAAGGTGCTCTCTCCACTTCCTCCCTACGTTATCACTGTGTACACATAATTCCTAGAGATGAATGTGTGACATCGGCGGCCGTACCCGCCGATGCCCCTTTAGCGGCGGTGCCCGCCGCAGCTTCCTCTCACCTGCCTCCCCCTGCTCGCGCGTCCTTCCGCGCTGCTTGCCGCTCTGCTGCGGGTAACCGCGCCGGCCTTAGGCCGCGCGCGTTCCTCCGGCCTCTGTTGGCAGGGGGCGTCGCTAGGGGAGGGTCTGTAGGGCGCACTTCCGGTCTCCGCATATATCAGGCGCCCGCTCCATTCTGAGGGCGCCTGATGATTGTTTGTGACTCGCAGCACCCATCGGCCTTACCTTTTTCAGTGTTCCCTGCCTATCCTTGTTGCTCCGTTGTCTGCCCTGTTCCTGGTCCTTGTCCGTCAGCCTGTCTTCTTCCGTGGTCCTCCCTGTACCTTCCTGTAGTCTTCCTGCCATCACCTTCTGCCTTCCTCCCCGCTACTCCTGCTCTGTCTGCCAGTCCTCCGAGTCGTCCCTGCTGGCTCCGGCTGTCGCGGTTCCGCCCCCTGTGGTCCTGCCCCTAACGATCCCTGTACAGGGGTCGGTCTTCACCAGGTGCGCTCGGCCCAGGGGCTCCGGATCCGCGACCCAGGGGGTCCACTCTTGGACGTATTGCCAGAGGCGTCACAGTATCATCAGGCCATGGATCCCGCCGGTGCCGCAGCCGCCACACAAAAGGAATTGCTTTTCCTTCGTGAAAATCAGAGCCGGATAATGTCCTTTATGAAGTCTATGGACACCCGGTTGTCCGCCCTGCAGACCTCTGACCCCGGACACGCTCCCCTCTTAGTCAGCCTTCAGCAGGAGCTCGCGCAGCAGCGCGACGCCCAATCCCACATCTTGGGTTACATGGCATCCGTGGATGACCGATTACAGGCCCTGCAATCCTCTGCTGCCGCTGCAACTTCCTCCCCGGATGTAGCCTCTACCCCGGCTCCCCGTCTGGGCAAACCCCCCAGGTACAGTGGAGATCCCAAGTTATGCCGGGGCTTTTTAAATCAATGCAGGCTACATTTTGAGCTTGCCCCCCTTCAGTACCCCACTGATCGCGCCAAGGTGGCGTTCGTTGTGTCCCATCTCGAGGGTGAGGCCCTGTCCTGGGTGAACCCCTTATGGGAGAGAGATGACCCCGTCGTGTTAAGCATACAGACCTTCTTAGAAACCTTTCGCAAGGTATTCGATGAACCGGGTCGCTTAGCGTCCTCCACTGAGGCCCTCTTTAACCTCCGCCAGGGTTCCCTCACAGTGGGGCAATATGCCATCCGCTTCCGGACCCTCTCTTCTGAGTTGGGGTGGAACAATGAGGCCCTTGTAGGAGCCTTTTGGAGAGGCCTCTCCAGTAAGATCAAGGATGAGCTTGCCGGGCGTGACACCCCCACCACTCTGGAGGACCTTATTTCGCTAGCCACTCGCATAGACCTCCGCTTTCAGGAGCGCGCTCGAGAGGCAGTCGGAGAGAGGAGGTCCTTTAGGCTGTATCAGGCTCCTGTCCCCCGTTTCCCGGTATCTCCCGTTAGCACCGCTCCTGAGCCTATGCAGGTCGATCGTGTCAGGCTGTCCGAGCAACGCCGCAGGGAGAGGATGACCAAGGGTCTCTGCCTGTACTGTGGGGGTGCCAACCATTTTGTGCGTACTTGTCCGGAGAAGCCAGAGAGATCGGGAAATGCCTCCACCTAGGTCAGGTAAGAGAGGACCCCCTAGGTGATCAAAATTCCTCTCTTCCCCTTACCCTTTCTGCTTTGCTAATTACAGGTCGGGGGCGTGGATCTGTGGAGGCGTATGTGGACTCGGGTGCTGCCGGTAATTTCATCCGCCAGGAGGAGGTTGACAAACTCCAGATTCCGGTGTTGGTATTGAAGAACCCTCGCGCTATTTCCTCCGTTGACGGTAAACCTTTACCCGGACTCATCACCATGGTTACCGCCGAAGTAGACCTTCAAATCGGAGCTCTCCACCTCGAGAAGATAGCCTTCTATGTCTTGCCACAACTAGCCCATGCTGTTCTCCTAGGGCTTCCCTGGCTCAGACGGCACGAGCCTGTGATTGACTGGCGCTCTGGGGAAGTTCTCCGTTGGGGGCACTCCTGCCAGGAGCACTGCCTACGGGCTCTCACGCGTCCCCGTCCATGCTTGAAGCCTGCCGACCTCCCGGGCCTACCCGCACCCTATCACACGTTTGCCGACGTGTTTAGCAAGAAGGAGGCGGATTCCTTACCCCCTCATCGCTCCTATGACTGCCCTATCGACCTAGTTCCTGGTGCCACTCCTCCCAGAGGGAGAACTTATCCTTTGTCCCCAGCAGAGACCTCGGCTATGTCGGAATATATACAGGAAAATCTGGCCAAGGGGTTCATCCGGAAGTCCTCGTCCCCTGCGGGCGCAGGCTTCTTCTTCGTCCGGAAGAAAGATGGGTCCCTGCGACCTTGTATTGATTACCGGGGCCTGAACAACATCACGGTTAAAAACCGGTACCCGCTCCCGCTGATTCCTGAACTCTTCGACCGGCTGAGGGGGGCCAGAATCTTCACGAAGTTGGATCTGCGGGGAGCTTACAACTTAGTCCGAATCCGAGCGGGGGACGAGTGGAAGACGGCCTTCAATACCCGGGACGGCCATTATGAATACTTGGTCATGCCGTTCGGTCTCTGCAATGCTCCAGCGGTGTTTCAGGAATTCGTAAATGAGGTGTTCCGAGACCTACTCTATTCCTGCGTGGTGGTGTATTTGGACGATATCCTCGTTTTCTCGACCGACCTCTCCTCCCATCGGAGAAGTGTACGCATGGTCCTGCAGCGCCTTCGAGAAAATCGTCTTTACGCCAAGATCGAGAAGTGCCTTTTTGAGCAAACAGCCTTACCCTTCTTGGGGTATATCATCACGGAGTCCGGTCTTAGGATGGATCCGGAGAAGCTGTCCGCGGTACTCCAGTGGCCTCGTCCAGTTGGCATAAAGGCCATCCAGCGTTTCCTCGGCTTCGCTAATTATTACCGGCAGTTTGTACCCCACTTCTCTACAGTCACCAAGCCCATTACGATCCTGACCCGTAAGGGGACGAAGCCTAACGTCTGGCCTTCTGAAGCCGAGGACGCCTTTCTGACCCTGAAACGCTCGTTTGCTTCTGCTCCGATCTTACACCGTCCAGTGGCTAGTAGGCCCTTCATCCTGGAAGTTGACGCCTCCTCCACTGGAGCTGGGGCAGTTCTCTCCCAACAGGCTCCATCTGGACGTCTTGTCCCCTGCGGGTTCTTCTCCAAATCCTTTTCTCCCGCGGAGTGCAACTACTCCATTGGGGACCGGGAATTATTGGCCATTAAGATGGCGCTGGAGGAATGGCGATATCTGCTCGAGGGGGCAGTGCACCCCTTTACTATCTTCACGGACCACAAGAACCTGGCCTACCTGCAATCTGCCCAGAGACTCAACTCCAGACAAGCCAGGTGGGCTCTGTATTTTTCCCGTTTTGAGTTTAAGCTCCATTTCCGGCCCGGCAGTAAGAACATCAAAGCTGACGCGCTTTCCAGGTCTTTGCAGCCACCAGAGAAGGAGGAGGACCCATCTTATATCATCGAGCCGGCTAAAGTTATCTCCGTGGCCCCCGTGAGGTTCTCTAACCCTCCGCCTGGCAAGACCTTCGTTCCTCCAAACAAACGTCTGGAAGTACTGCGCTGGGGTCATTCTTCCAAGGTTGCTGGGCACGTTGGGATTAAGAAGACTCTTTTGCTTCTGTCCCGGTATTACTGGTGGTCCTCTCTCCACCAGGATGCAAAGGACTTTGTAGCCTCCTGCAGGACTTGTGCTCAGAACAAGGTTCCAAGGACTCTGCCCTCCGGCCTCCTTCATCCGTTGCCTGTGCCAGAGGCTCCTTGGCAGCAAATCGCCATGGACTTCGTGACTGATCTGCCCCGCTCTGCAGGATGCACTACCATCTTGGTCGTCGCTGACCGCTTTTCCAAAATGGCCCATTTTATTCCCCTGGTCGGACTGCCATCTGCTCCAAAGTTGGCCGAGATCTTTATCCACCACGTGTTCCGGCTACATGGTCTCCCTCTGCGAATCGTGACCGATCGTGGGGTCCAGTTTACTTCCCGATTCTGGAGGGCCCTCTGTCGGCTCCTGGGCACGTCTCTCGACTTCTCCTCAGCGTATCATCCTCAAACCAACGGCCAAGTGGAACGGATTAACCAAATTCTGACCACCTACCTACGCCACTTTTCTAACGCCCATCAAGATAATTGGGTCTCTCTTCTACCTTGGGCGGAATTCGCTCATAATAATCATTCCAGCGAATCAACGTCCAAGACACCGTTCTTTGTGGTAACTGGGCTAAATCCTGGGGTTCCATTGCCTTTTTCCGCATCATCCGGAGTTCCTGCAGCAGACACTCTCGCCAAGGAGTTTTCACAAATTTGGAAGGAGACCAGAGAGGCGCTCGAGCTGGCCAACGTCCGAATTAAGAGACACGCGGACAAAAGACGAAGGGATCTACCCCCGTACCAGCCCGGGGACAAAGTCTGGCTTTCTACCAAACATATCCGCCTGAAGGCCCCTGCTTACAAATTAAGTCCTCGGTACATCGGGCCTTTTGAAATACTTGGGCGCATTAACAAGGTAGCCTACAAATTGAGGTTGCCGGCGTCACTCCGGGTCCCTAACGCCTTCCATATCTCGCTCCTCAAACCTGTGGTCTTGAATCGGTTCCAACCAACCTCCATGTCTTCTCCCTCGCCCATTTGTTCTAACAATGTCTTTGAAGTAAAGGACATCCTGGCTATGAAAAGGGTCAAGGGTAAAACTCTTTTTCTTATCGACTGGAAGGGTTTTGGCCCAGAGGAGAGGTCCTGGGAGCCCCGAGAGAATGTCGATGCCCCCCTTATCATGAAAAGATTTCTGACCAGCCTCAGAAGGAGAGGGCATATGGGAGGGGGTACTGTGACATCGGCGGCCGTACCCGCCGATGCCCCTTTAGCGGCGGTGCCCGCCGCAGCTTCCTCTCACCTGCCTCCCCCTGCTCGCGCGTCCTTCCGCGCTGCTTGCCGCTCTGCTGCGGGTAACCGCGCCGGCCTTAGGCCGCGCGCGCGCGTTCCTCCGGCCTCTGTTGGCAGGGGGCGTCGCTAGGGGAGGGTCTGTAGGGCGCACTTCCGGTCTCCGCATATATCAGGCGCCCGCTCCATTCTGAGGGCGCCTGATGATTGTTTGTGACTCGCAGCACCCATCGGCCTTACCTTTTTCAGTGTTCCCTGCCTATCCTTGTTGCTCCGTTGTCTGCCCTGTTCCTGGTCCTTGTCCGTCAGCCTGTCTTCTTCCGTGGTCCTCCCTGTACCTTCCTGTAGTCTTCCTGCCATCACCTTCTGCCTTCCTCCCCGCTACTCCTGCTCTGTCTGCCAGTCCTCCGAGTCGTCCCTGCTGGCTCCGGCTGTCGCGGTTCCGCCCCCTGTGGTCCTGCCCCTAACGATCCCTGTACAGGGGTCGGTCTTCACCAGGTGCGCTCGGCCCAGGGGCTCCGGATCCGCGACCCAGGGGGTCCACTCTTGGACGTATTGCCAGAGGCGTCACAGAATGTGCAGGGAGGAAGTGGAAAGAGCATCTTATCTGCACACATGCCAGAGGTCACAGTGACTGGCACAGAAGATCCCTGAGTGCAGTGCCCATAGAAAGGAGGATGGGAGGGGAGATAGTACTGTAATGGGGGCAGGGACTTCTTCCAGGCACTGCATGCCCCGGAGCCTGGAAGAAATCATTAACCTAAAGACAATAAAAACATTTCTCAGCAACAAGACCAAAAGGTCATATACGTCCGGGGGGGTTGACAGATTCTCTTTAAAGAAAATGAATATTCACTGCTCTCCACTCCCATGGGTGTGGAGAGCAGTGAATATTCATTCTCTTTAATATAATATTGAAGAAAATTAACATTCACTGCTCTCCATGCTGTGTATGTATGTATACATATAAAAAAAAACAAAAAACATCCTTCTCACTCCCCCTTCCCCATCTGGGGGTGGTCTATTTTTTGTCCTTTCTCATTTTCGGGTCCTGTACCAGAGGCCTTGGAGTTTGAGGGTTCTGCGCAGGATCTCAGTTGTTCTTAGCATTGCGCTTTTCTGGACAGAGAGTTCAGATGTTGCTCCTGGGATCTGTTGTAGTAATTTTCCCAACTTAGGGGTCACCGCTCCAAGTGCTCCTATCACGACTGGAATCGCTGTTGCCTTCACCTTCCATATCTTCTCCAGTTCTTTGAGGCCCTGGTATTTCTCCAGCTTCTAATATTCCTTCTTTCTGATGTTGCTGTCACTTGGCACTGCCACATCTATTATCATTACTGTCTTCTGATCCTTGTCTACTATGACAATGTCTGGTTGGTTAACCAACACCTGCTTATCGGTCTGGAACTTGAAGTCCCACAGAATTTTAGCCCTTTCATTCTCCACCACTTTCTCTGGGGCCTCCCACCAGGACTTAGGGGGACTTAACCCAGATGCTGTGCAGATGTTCCTGTGTACAATTCCCGTTACTTGGTTGTGGTATTCAGTATATGCTGTTCCTGCTTGCATTTTGCATGCTGCCACTATGTGTTGGACTGTTTCTGAGGTTTCTTTGCATAGTCTGCACCTTGAGTCTTGTCTTGTGTAGTAGATTCCTGCTTCTATGGATACTTGGTTGTGGTATTCAGTATATGCTGTTCCTGCTTGCATTTTGCATCCTGCCACTATGTGTTGGACTGTTTCTGAGGTTTCTTTGCATAGTCTGCATCTTGAGTCTTGTCTTGTGTAGTAGATTCCTGCTTCTATGGATCTGGGACTTAGTGCTTGCTCTTGTCTGGTTATGATTAGTGCCTCTATGCTATCTCGGAGTCCAGCTTTCTCCAGCCATTGGTAAGATTTCTTCATGTCAGCCACCTCCATTATCTGTTGATGGTACATCCCATGGCACTTCATGTTCCTGTTCTTCCTTTCAGATCTGTTGTTGTTGCTGCCTTAGGCATTCTCTCAGCATCTCATCTTTTGATGCCATTTTTCTTATGTATTCCTGGATACTCCTTGTTTCATCCGTGATGGTGGCTTGGATACTTATCAAGCCTCGACCACCCTCCATTCTGTTGGTACAATCTTTGGGTGTTAGATTTAGGGTGGATATCTCCATGCAACATGAGGAGCTTTTGTGTCTTCACATTTGCAGCTTCCATCTTTTCTTTTGGCCAGCACACTATGCCTGCAGGGTATCTGATAACTGGCAGGGCATATGTATTGATGGTACGGATTTTATTCTTCCCCTTGAGCTGGCTCTTCAGGATCTGTTTTACCGTTTGATGGTATTTGGATGTTGCTGCTTTCCTTGCTTCCTAATCATAGTTATTATATCCCAGTGGGATGCCGAGGTACTTGTAGCATGTCTGTACATCTGCTATGTGCCCTGCTGGTAATTCCACTCCTTCAGTCTTGACTACCTTGCTTCTCTTTATTACCAACCGGCCATGCTTCTCCAGTCCGAATCCAGCTCAGAAAGGTATTGGGTCCAACACTAGAGGCTCTAAGAACCAGCTCCTAATAGATAGAGCAGTCGCTCAAGATCCAGACAGACCAATCTCAGCACAGCCTGGATTGACTACAGGAAAGTATATAACTCAATGCCACACACATGGATCTGTGAATGCTTGGCTCTCTACTATGTCAACAGGAAATTAAGAACCTTCCTCAAACTCAATGGGGCTATGGAGAACATGGGGCTATGGAGAACAACTAGCACAAGTGACCATCAAATGCGGCATATAGCAAGGTGATGCACTGTCCCCATTGCTGTTCTGCATAGGCTGGAAGCCCCTCAGTCAGAATATTAGAGTCTGGCAAAGGATACAAGTTCAAGAGTGGAATCACCATCAGCCACCTCCTCTACACAGATGACATCAAGCTGTATGCGAAAAACGAACGAAACATCAATTCACTGATCCACCTGACAAGTATCTACAGCGAAGTCCTTCAGACTGGAGAAGTGCGGCCGGTTAGTAATAAAGAGAGGCAAGGTAGTCAAGACTAATGGAGTGGAATTACCAGCAGAGTACATAGCAGATGAACAGACATGCTAAAAGGGGATATGGTAACCATGATGAGGAGGTAAGGAAAGTAGATATATAATTTATATATACAGTATATAATTTGTGCTAAAAAGTTTACATACCCCGGCAGAATTTTTGCTTTCTTGGCCTTTTTTCAGAGAGTATGAATGATTACACCAAACCTTTTTTCTACACTCGTAGTTAGTGGTTGGGTGAAGCCATTTATTGTCAAACTACTGTGTTTTTTCTTTTTAAATCCTAATGACAACCTAAAATATCCAAATGACCCTGATCAAAAGTTCACATACCCCATTTCTTAATACCATGTATTGCCCCCTCTAGCATCAATGACAGCTTGAAGTCTTTTGTGGTAGTTGTAGATGAGGTTCTTTATTTTCTCAGATGGTAAAGCTACCCATTCTTCTTGGCAAAAAGCCTCCAGTTCCTGTAAATTCCTGGGCTATCTTGCATGAACTGCGTGCTTGAGATCTCTCCAGAGTGGCTCAATGATATTGAGGTCAGGAGACTGAGATGGCCACTCCAGAACCTTCACTTTTTATTCTGCTGCATCTAATGCCAGGTCGACTTGGCCTTGTGTTTTGGATTGTTGTCATGTTGGAACATCCAAGTACGTCTCATGTTCAGCTTCCGGGCTGATGATTGCAAATTTTCCTCCAGTGTTTTCTGATAACGTGCTGCATTCATCTTTCCTTCAACTTTGACCAAGTTTCCTGTGTCTTTGTAGCTCACACATCTCCAAAACATCAGCGATCCACCTCCGTGCTTTACAGTAGGAATGGTGTTCCTTTCATGATAGGCCTTGTTGACCTCTCTCCAAATGTAACGTTTATGGTTGTGGCCAAATAGTTCAATTTTGGTCTCATCACTCCAAATTACCTTGTTCCAGAAGTTTTGAGGCTTGTCTCTATGCTGTTTTACATATTGTAGGCAAAATACTTTGTGGCATTTGCACAGTAATGGCTTTCTTCTGGCAACTCAACTTTGCAGCCCATTTTTCTTCAAGTGCCTCTTGTGCATCTTGAAACAGCCACACCGCTAGTTTTCAGAGAGTCCAGTATTTCAGCTGATGTTATTTGTGGGTTTTTCTTTGCATCCCAAACAATTTTCCTGGCAGTTGTGGATGAAACTTGTTGGTCTACCTGCTCATTGTTTTTACAGAGCCCTTGATTTTCCAATTGTTAATCACAGTTTGAACGCTGCTGACTGGCATTATCAATTCCTTGGCTATCTTTTTGTATCCCTTTCCTGTTTTATGCAGTTCAACTACCTTTTCCCGTAGATCCGTTGACAATTATTTTGCTTTCCCCATGACTCAAAAACCAGAAACGTCAGTGGCTGGATGAAAGATGCAAGAGTCTGTCTGGATCCCAGAACCTCACTCAGCTTTTATGCACGCACACTGATTACAAGCAAGCAGGTCACAGGTGAGGATGATACAATTGGTAGCCATTCAAACCCATTTGTGTCAACTTCTGTGCATGTTATCAGGCCAGAATCACCAGGGTATGTGAACTTTTGAGCACAACTGTAATAAAAGCTTTTTTCTTTTTGGAGTGCGGATTGGGTACACACAGACAGCATTCTAGAATGCTTTTACAGAGGGTGTGCAAGTGCTGACCCTACTTTGTGGGGAAAAACCCGGTGCCAGGTTCCCTTTAAACTGCAAATCTGTAATCGCTCTATGCGACTGTACATTTGTGAATCCTCACAGCGCATAGGGCATCACCAGTATATTTAACATAAGTTGGGCTCTGGTTCTTGCTGCTTGACCCACGGAAATGTAATGGCAGGTTCCCTTTAAAATCAGTAGCTAATTCTATATAATTTAGTTTGAATCTGTTGTGGAAAACTCTTGCAGCAAAATCAGCTATGCATGATCGTGCCCTTGCTATGGAAGGTGTCCAGCAATCAGCGACCCACCCATCCAACCTATTTAATGTGGAAATTGCTGAGAGAACCCATTTAAATGATGTTTGATGTGGTTTGTTCCAGCACTTTGTAGCTTTCTGTGTCATTTAAGATTATCAATTCTATTTATAAGATAAATCCACTTTAAGGGAATCTGTAGGATCAACCCTCCTAAGCCATCTATATGGGTATAGGAAGCTGAATACATTGATACCTTGATATCTGTCATCTGAAGTCTTATTTTTAGTGATATCCATGTTTTTCTGGTATGTAAATGAGTTGATAAAGGAGTGGTCTGAAACTGACTACTTTTTGTATTATCTACTCTACTGTACTATTTATTGTAATATCTTATAATAAAGGGAAACTATTACACATTTCATCTTTATTGTATCAATCAATATGATTTTAAAAACATTTAAAAACAAAAATTTAAGAATACAGGGGCTGGGTGTTGCAGGAAAAAAACAGTACTATTATACAGCCAAATATAATGCAACAAACAGATGAGTGTTGCAATGAGGCTTACTATCTTCACCACTGGTGGTATTTGCTCTTCCACCTTCTCAGCTGTGAGGCGCTCCCTCGCCTTTTGCAAGTCTTGTATAATACACAAGATGAGACGTTCATTTGTACTTTGCCACATGCTTGTTTAAAGTAGATACTGCCAAGCTGAATTATCTTTCAGTGTTGGTTGGACTATCCCACTGCTGGTCACTTCCGTTCTTCCATGCCTGAGGCCTCAAATGCCACACGATTCTCCTCTGCTGTGACCCATCATTTGTAGCCTCAAAATATTCTGTCCTTCTAGTTACTGCACACAGACATGGGCATAGTGTTCTAGCTTAGCAGCTGCCTCTGCCTCTTTCCCCGTCTTAGGTGCTGACACCGCCATCTTGCTTGCCTCTCTCCTGCTGTAAATCAACTTTGGTTTTCCCATCCTGCTGCTACATTATGTCTTAGTTTGTGTTTGTATTTAACCATGTTCCCCAAAGCTTCCACTTTTCAATAATGCCAATTACAGATGATCATGGAATATTTAGGAGGGGAGAAACATCATGAACTGACTTGTTACATCGGTGCCGTCCTGTTACAAAACCACACTGGTATCGGTGAGATCTCTAGAATAAGCTTTCCTTTCACATATGTTAGTAAAGGCAGACTGCATCGTGATACATCGGTGGCAATGAGGCTGGATGGTAAACATGAATTTGATTATTAAGGTGTGTCCCAACACTTTTGTCCATATAATAAAGGATTTTCACATCTTAGGCCAGGTTCACATAGCGTTAACCAGCCCTATCAACACATAGCGTTGAAGGGCTGCGTTACCACTATAGCATAATGCGATATGCGTTATGCTATACCGCTAGCGCTGATGATTCATCAGCGCTAGCTGTGACGGAGCCTCAGACGCTGCAGGCCGCGTCCGAGGCTCCGTCAGTGCTTAATGGCACATCGCGAACGCGTGCCGCTTTGCGGCATACGTCGCAATGCGCCACACAATGGTGGCGTTTTGCAGCGTTAACGGACTGCGTTACACCGCAGTGTAACGCAGTCCGTTAAATGGACTGCCATAGCGCAGTGAGAACCCAGCCTTATAGTTGATTTGGTTTTAAGTAGGTGCAAAGTTTCTACAGTACTGGCAGTGAAGTAGTCAAGTGTAGGGGGACCGAAGGCGTCTTATAAAGTAAAGTGACATTTTTTTTTTTCTTTAGAAGAAGATTCCAAGTTTAGAAAAAAAGAAGCGGACTTTCCAGAAATATCACCTCTTTTAATAATAATAATAATAATAATCTTTTTATATAGTGCTAACATATTCTACAGCGCTTTACAGTTTACACACATTATCATCACTGTCCCTGATGGGGCTCACAATCTAAATTCCCTATCAGTATGTCTTTGGAATGTGGGAGGAAACCCACGCAAACACGGGGAGAACATACAAACTCCTTGCAGATGTTGTCCTTGGTGGGATTCGAATCCAGGACTCCAGCGCTGCATGTCTGCAGTGCTATCCACCAAGTCACCTTTTGTCATCAGACTGTGCCTGATATTGCAGGCTATTCTCTTTCCAGTGCATGGGGCTCAGCTGAAATATCAGACAAAGCCCTTATACAGTAGTACAGAATCGACTTCATTCCCTAGAGAGACGACCGCACCATGGAAATAATCAGATGTGTGTAAACTTATGTCGAGGAATACATCCTATTTTTATCGTTGTGATCTTGACAACCAGGAAAATCAGGATTGGCGCCGTCCCCACACACATGCCTGGATGACTGTTAGAAAGATGTATGTGTAGATTGCCTCAAAAAAATAATGAAATGATGTAGAAAGAGTTAATGTGCCCATTGTTTTTGTAACTTTTTCTATACTGAGTTGTAATAATCTTCCATCTAAAGGTATGTGCTCACGCTGCGGATTCTGCTGCGGATCCGCAGCGGATTTGGCGCTGCGGAAGCGCAGCAGTTCCGCAGGCAGTGTACAGTATAATGTTATCCTATGGGTTTTCAAATCCGCAGTGCACATGCTGCAGAGTTTTCCGTGCGGAAAAGCTGCGGTTTGAAATCCGCAGCATGTCAATTCTTTCTGTGGATTCCGCTGTGGTTGGACACCTATTCCATTGTCCAGGTGTCAAACCGCAGGGGAAAACCACTGGCCAATCCGCAGGTCACTTTACTTGCGGTTTTACCTGCGGATTCGCATGGAAAAATCCGCACCGTGTGCACGCAGACTTACACTCTGCTCTATTGGCTGGGATCAGAGAGATCTGGGAACCCAGATATTTAATCCTTTAAAGCAGCGGTACCCAACCTTTTTGACCTTGAGAGCCACATTCAGCTCTGAGAGGGGGTCATGAGCAACATCCTGCTCCTGTCCCCCTCAAAGTAGTGTCAGCCAAAGCCCCCATTACAGGTATAATGATAACCGAAGCTTTTCCACAGAAATCACTCCAAAGCAGTACACTAAGATCCAGGGGTTGTTCCCACAATACCCCCATTCAGTATTCTCCCACCAAGGACTACCAACACACTATCACATCCAGCTTTGAGAACCTCCTCTAAGGCTACGTTCACACGTAGCGGATCTCTCGCGGAAATTACAGCGAGAATTCCGGATTCCATTCCGCGGGAAAATCGCATTTTAAATTCCCGCGGAAAAACTAGCGTTTTGCAAGCGTAATTAGCTTGCAGAATGCTAGCGTTTTCCAAGCGATCTGGAGCATCGCTTGGAGAACTGATTGACAGGTTGGTCACACTCGTCAAACATAGTGTTTGACGAGTGTGACCTACTTTTTACTACTGATGCTGCCTATGCAGCATCAGTAGTAAAAGATAGGATGTAAAAAATAATAAAAAAAAAAAAATATTGTAATTCTTACCTTACGGCGTCCTGCGCAGCCTTCCCGCCTCTCTCCACGCTCCCGGTCCCAGTAATCCTTTGCGAGAATGACCGCGATGATGTCGCGCTCCGACGTCATCGCGAATGTCCGTTGGTGTGCACAGCCACATGCGGAAAGTAAGCAGAACAATGCATTCCTATGGGTGCGGGATCGCCGCAATTCCGCTAAATTAATGAGCATGCTGCGTTTTTTACCGCAAAGAGATTCCGCCACGGAAAAAAACACAACATTAGCACAGCATTGTGGAATCCCATAGGAATGCATGGGATGCTTATTTTTTGCGTTTTCGCGGCAAAATCGCGCATTTAAAACCACAAAACCAGTGACGTTATAGCGATATTGCTAGTGATACCACTTGGTTGATGGGCCCTTAATTTGGGGTCCTGTGGGTGGTCCCATCAGTGACTGACAGCTTTCTTTGTGTAAGTGTGTATACAGATGGCAACTATGCAGTGGAAAATCCGCCATGTGTTCACATCGTGTGAACTTAGCCCGAGACCTCATTCTCGCGCATTTAAAACCGCCGCAAAAACTCAAAAAAAACCGCTACGTGTGAACTCAGCCTAACAGGTAGTACCATCCTCCAGCGTACCATACATAAAACATCTCTAAACCCCTAAGACCAGCATATGTGCATCCAGATATGCTCTTCTGTGCACGGCTAAATCACTATTTTGTGATGTACTCTTCATACCTGTTTGCTTGACCTGTAGCTAATGCACCAAGCTGGGAGGCAGTCGCGTGCCACAATTCCTGGGACCGCGAGCCACATGTGGCTCCTGAGCTGCAGGTTGGGGACCCTTGCTTTAAAGGGACCCTGTCGCCATGAAAAATGCAGTCAGATCTACAAGCATCATGTTATAGAGCAGGAGGAGCTGAGTGGATTGATATGTGGCTTTGTAAGAAAAGATTCAGTATAAAGGTACTGTCACACTTAGCGATGCACCAGCGATCCCGAACACGATATGACCCGGTCAGGATCGCTGATGCATCGCTAAGTGGTCGCTAGTGAGCTGCCAAACAGGCAGATCTCACCAGCGACATAGCAGCGGTTGGCGGTCGTTACTTACCTGTCAGACGAGGCGATGAAGACGTCCTCCCGCCCGCGTCCACGTATCGCTCGTCGGCGCCAGCAGGAAGCCCAGCAGGAACCGGCCAACAAGAAACTGCCCAGGACGTTCTCGCGCGATCACCGATAGCCAGCGGGGGAGCCGGTCGGAGGTAAGTATCTCACATAGCGATATCGCTGCTACGTCACAAAACCAGTGACGTTATAGCGATATTGCTAGTGATACCACTTGGTTGATGGGCCCTTAATTTGGGGTCCTGTGGGTGGTCCCATCAGTGACTGACAGCTTTCTTTGTGTAAGTGTGTATACAGATGGCAACTATGCAGTGGAAAATCCGCCATGTGTTCACATCGTGTGAACTTAGCCCGAGACCTCATTCAGATGTCAGTGTTTCGTGCACAAGAGCTAGCCATGTTTTTCATGGATAGCACTTGTACCTGTGATAGTCTATCAGACCACTCACAAGTCCGTGATGTTTTTTCTCCACAGAAAACTATGTAGACACGTCTTACTTTGATCTGCTCATCAGCTCAAAATTAGTAATGTATGTCTATGGGTCTGTGAAAAAATTTGGGCCATGGTTGGATGACATTCAAGGTTTTTTTTGTCCGATTTTCACAGACTGTCAGTAACGAGAAAGTGGAAAACCTTCCCCCCCCCCCCCCCCACGCATGAGAAAAACTGACCACACTCTAATCAAGGTCTGATCAAAATAATCGGTCAGTTTTCATCGTACTTGAAAAGAATAGACGTCTGAATGAGCCCTTAAAGGAAATTTGTCACCTCATTTTTGCCCTATGAGATGCGGCCACCACCATCAGTGGCTTATCTACAGCATTCTGTAATGCTGTAGATATGCCCCCGATGGAACCTGAAAGATAAGAAAAACTAGTTAGATTATACTCACCTGAGGGATCCGGTCCGATGAGTGTCGCGGTCCAGGTCCGACGCCTCCCATCTTTTAGTGATGACATTGTCCTCCTTCTGTCGCGGCTCCTGCGCAGGCGTAATTCTCTGCCATGTCGAGGGCAGAGCAGAGTACTGCAGTGCGCAAGCGTCGGGAGAGGTCCGGCGCCTGCGCACTGTAGTACTTTACTCTGCCCTCAATAGGTCAGATATAGTACGCCTGCGCAGGAGCCGCGGCAGAAGGAGGAGGACCTCATCGCTAGAAGATGGGAGGCACCGGACAGGACCGCGACACCCATTGGACCCGGACCGCCCCAGGTGAGTATAATCTAACTCGTTTTTCTTCTCTTTCAGGTTACATCGGGGGCTTATCTACGGCATTACAGAATGCCCCTGATGGCGGTGGCTGCATCTTATATATGAAAAAATAGGTGACAGATTCCCTTTAAAGCCGGTCTGATAATCAGCCAGGTCTGCACTCTCCCTGTCCTTTGTCCAAGTAAAAATGAGAGCAACTTATTGGCTGCACGGATCACATAATATGACAACATCACACAAACACCTCACTGACATTACTGGAATGACAAAGATGCGGAAAGTGGATATATGTTAATTTATTTTACAAGAAGGTCACCTTAATTTATAAAAGATGTTGCCTAGGTAGTTGATAAACCCTTTAACCCCTTCATGACCTGAGCTTTTTTCGGTTTTGCGTTTTCGTTTTTTGCTCCTCTTCTTTCCAGAGCCATAACTTTTTTTATTTTTCCATCAATATGGCCATGTGAAGGCTTATTTTTTGCGGGACGAGTTGTACTTTTGAATGACATCATTGGTTTTAGCATGTCATGTACACGAAAACGGTAAAAAAAATTCCAAGTGCAGAGAAATTGCAAAAAAAAGTTCAAAAGTTGGCTTTTTTGCTAGGTTCAATAAATGCTAAAACTGACCTGACATTATGATTATCCAGATCATTACGAGTTCATAGACACCAAACATGTCTAGGTTTTATCTAAGTAGTGAAAAAAAATTCCAAAGTTTGCTAAAAAAAATAAAAATAAAAAAAATTGCGCAATGTTCAGAGACCTATAGCGTCTCCATTTTTCGTGATCTTGGGTTAGGTGAGGGCTTATTTTTTGCGCGCCGAGATGACTTTTTTAATGATACCACTGTTGTGCAGATACGTTCTTTTGATCGCCCATTATTACATTTTAATGCAATGTCGCGGCAACCAAAGAAACGTAATTCTGACGTTTCTATTTTTTCTCGCTACGCTGTTTAGCGATCAGGTTAATCCTTTTTTTTATTGATAGAATGGGCGATTCTGAACGCGGGGGGGTTATTTAAACTTTTTTTTTTTTTATTTTATAATTTTAAAAGTATTTTTCTTTAACTTTTGGCATGCTTCAATAGCCTCCATGGGAGGCTAGAAGCTGCCACAACTTGATTGGCTCTGCTACATAGAGGCAATGCTCAGATCGCCTCTATGTAGAATTACTGAATTGCTATGAGCGCCGACCACAGGGAGTCACGTGACCGCAGGTCCTATTGGTCACATCATGGAAGGTCCTGAAGCGATGAGCAGCTGCTGCCTCCCCTGCAGGAGGAGGATCTCAGCAGACACTGGAAAGCCAAGGGGGGAGCTGGGAGCAGGAGCGATCATCGGAAGGTGACTATAGTGACGGGGCGGGGGAGAGTGCAGGCACATGTAATATGCACCACTCCCCTGTCTACCAACTCGGCGCGGCTTCAGCACCAAGGTGATGGACAGCGGGTGTAGTGAAGATTACATGAGCCTAATGAGCGGGAGCACTGACCACCCGCTGTCTCTGCAGCCCGCAGCCAGCCCACCCCAGCCCCCTGACACCATGCCAGAGCCGCCCCCCCACTCTATAGCACAGCAGCAGCACATATTTGGATTATAAGATGCACCCCCCTACTTTCCCCCAAAATTTGGGGGAACAAAAGTGCGTCTTATAATCCGAAAAATACGGTAAATGGTTTCTTCCAAAAAAACACCTGCCCATGGGTGGTGTCTGGTATGGAAACACAGCTCCATTAGGCCAAATTCACATATTGGTTGTTTGTTTGTTTGTTTTTCCTCATGTGAAAAGCAGAACTTTATTTTCAGTCTGCTGGATCCATTTGTAGGCCATGTGCTAGTTTTACAATACGTGAGGGTATGTGCAGACGATCAGTAAACGCTGCGGGTTGGACGCTTATGCAGCGTTCACCCGCAGCGTCCAGCATAGTGTATGGCATTTCAAGAAATCCCATGTCCACTATGCATCCAGACGCCCATGGATCACCAGCGGAGATGGACATGCAGCGTGTCTCTCAGAATGTATCGGATGTGTTGAATCCACATGGGTCAGTGAACACGAGGAATCACCTGCGTTCAATATAGACGGCAGCACTTTAGACGCAGCAGACATGTGCTGCTTCCAAAGCACTGCCAGTTCCAGATAGTCTGCACATATGTTCTCCCCTAAAGATACACAGGACATAACAATTTGATGAAAAACAGAAAGCATTTGGGTGACGCACAGATAGTGAAGAAACCAATGGAAATGATTGACATGTGAATGAGCCCTCAAAGTAAACATGGCTGAGCCCAAATATCCGACATGACAGGTAAACAGGTTGAGCACTGGTTTTGTGAAGAGACAGCTTTCCTTTTGGACAGCTCAAGTAAGGCCACGTTCAGTATTTGGTGAGTTTTTACCTGAGTGTTTACCTGAGTGTTTATAAGCCAAAACCATGATAACACAGGCCCCACTCTCATACATAAGAAAAAAGGACACATGGACACCGAGTTCTAAGTTTGGCATAAAATGGCCGTGGCGTTTATTTTGAGGTACTCAACAACCAATTTTATTTAATCATAACCATTAAAAACCATTAAATATCTCCATCACTGAATAAAATTATTACTCTCATGACCCAATCCTCCCTAAAACAGGGAGATTATCTCACAAATAAACGACACGACAATACAGCGAAATACTTTAAACAGGGTGGGAGGGAGGGATCTTGAAATCTTCTTGTGGTAAACTGAGGTAACTGTCTCACACAGCTGATTTATATAACAAGTTCTTCCTGCTCATACTCTGTCAGCCAATCAAAACAGTTTACAAAAAAGAGCGGGAAGCCAAATCTGCCTGACAACAGGGAACCTGCTCATGAAATATCACAGCTTACTGAAACATTAACTCTTTGTAAACCAGAGCTTAACAAACCAACTGAACACCATCAAATTAATAGTTATGGGAGCCGCGTTATCATGCGACACCCCCCCCCCCCCCCCTTGTATTCACTAAGGGGAACAATCAGAGGAAAAGTATAATAGAAACACATCACCACTTCTGTATTTATCACCCACTCCTGGTTTTGGCTCACAAATACTGAGGTAAAAACTCACCAAATCCTGAGGTAAAATAGTACCCGTCATGACTTCTGTATTTATCACCCACTCCTGGTTTTGGCTCACAAATACTGAGGTAAAAACTCACTAAATGCTCAACATGTTCATGTGGCCTTAGAGAACAGAAAAGGAGGTTTTCAGGAAATGTATTTTATACTGTTCGATTTTTACGTTGACAGGTTTTTTGTGAAAACCTAATTGCAGTTCATTGTCCTTGTCAGCTTTCCACTTCCCCCACACTGGTCCCCTATATGAGACGGCATCCATAGAGTAGAATGTGCCCCGTCTTTACCAGCTCTTCTGTCTTGCATGTTACAGGCGGGGGCCAGCTCCATGTGGGCTTCTTGCTGTGGGTTGCTGAATGAAGTCATGGGTACCGGTGCTGTGCGAGGGCAGCAGTCAGGATTCGCCGGAGGAGCAGGCCCCTTTAGATTTGCACAGAATACGGACTTTTCACCATATCCTTCATCATCCTCCAACATCGTATGTAAATCTTGTGGACTGAACTTCACAGTCTTCAGGAAGAAGGTGAGACGTTCTGTGTGAGGTGACATTTTGTACAAGTTGAATATTTGTGAGAAAGCAGAAAAAATCTAAATATGTACATGATTATATTGTATGTCAGAGGGTTATACAAAGTGTTTTTCAGTTTCATAATCTGTTGTATTTTTCACGTTTTCTCCCATAGATCTCTAAATCTCCTGCATCCCATCAAGGATTTATACAATTGGGATATTTTAATTCAATGGGAGCAATAGAAATCCGTAGGAATGAGTTCTCTTATTGGCAGCTTCTGAGAAGAACAGTAGTGTTGATTACCATTATGATGGGTACACTGCTAGTAGAGATATTTATCTCATTACTGAAGATTTCAATGGGAGGAAAAAATAAGGCGCCTGTTAGCACATTGCCTTCACCTTGGAATTTTAGCACTATTTTAACGCCTTCATCTCCTTTGAAAATGCAAAAACTGAAAATCTCATTGTTTCCTCCACTTATTCCAAGAGCCATAACTTTGTTATATTTCCGTTTCCATAGCTGTATGCGCGCTTGTTTTTTGCTGGGCCAGTTCTACTTCTTGAATGACACCATCCATTTTATCATGTGATGTACTGGATAACGGGAAAAAAAAAATCAAAGTATTATGAAATTGAAAAAAAAATGTGCCATTCCTCATTTTTTTTTGTTTTTTTTATTTACCATGTTCACTATATGATAAAACTAACCTGGCAATATGATTCTCCAGGTCAGCATGATTACACAGATACCAAACATTTATATTTTCTTGTGTTTTTTTTTTTTTTTTTTTTTTTTTAAAGTAGTGGAAAAAAATCAGAAATTTGTAAGCAAAAAAAACTTAACTGTTTAATTGTTTTGAGATATGGGGCTGTGTGAGAACTTATTTTTACCCTGTGATCTGACTTTTTTTTTTTAAAATACCATTTTGGGGTGTATACAATGTTTTGATCACCTTTTATTGCAATGTTGCAGCCGCCAAAGAAACAAAAATTCTGGTGTTTTGATTTTTTTTTTTTTCCCCCCATTACGCTGTTTATAGATCGGATTACTTTATTTTATATTTTGATAGATCAGACTTTTATGAACGCAGCTAATGGCGGGATTTAACTGGTTAACAGCTACGGGTGACGCATTGCTTCACCCACCGCTGTTAAAGGCACATGATGGCTTATTAAATCAGTCGTCATGTGTGGGGAAAGATGTGGGCTCGGCGTGCAATCCTTCATCAAAGGCAAATGTACATCAAAGGTCATGACGGGGTTAACCCCTTCATGACCAAGCCTATTTTGACCTTAATGACCAGGCCATTTTTTGCAATTCTGACCAGTGTCCCTTTATGAGGTAATAACTCAGGAACGCTTCAACGGATCCTAGCGATTCTGAGATTGTTTTTTCGTGACATTGGGCTTCATGTTAGTGGTAAATTTAGGTCGATAATTTTTGCGTTTATTTGTGAAAATTTAGAAAATTTCGCAAATTTTAAATTTTTATTCTGTTAAACCAGAGAGTTATGTGACACAAAATAGTTACTAAATAACATTTCCCACATGTCTACTTTACATCAGCACAATTTTGGAAACAAAATATTTTTTGTTAGGAAGTTATAAGGGTTAAAAGTTGACCAGTGATTTCTCATTTTTACAACAAAATTTACAAAACCATTTTTTTTAGGGACCACCTCACATTTGAAGTCACTTTGAGAGGTCTATATGGCAGAAAATACCCCAAAGTGACACCATTCTAAAAACTGCACCCCTCAAGCTACTCAAAACTACATTCAAGAAGATTATTAACCCTACAGATGTTTCACAGGAACTAAAGCAACGTGGAAAGAAAAAATGGACATTTTAATTTTTCCAACAAAAATTTTCTTTTAGCATCAATTTTTTCATTTTCACATGGGCAACAGGATAAAATGGATCCTAAAATTTGTTGGGCAATTTCTCCTGAGTACACCAATACCTCATACATGGTCATAAACCACTGTTTGAGCGCACAGCAGGGCTCAGAAGGGAAGGCGCGCCATTTGACTTTTTGAATGGAAAATATGCTGGAATATTTAGCGGTTGCCATGTTGCGTTTGGAGAACCCTTGTGCCTAAACATTGGAGCTCCCCCACAAGTGACCCCATTTTGGAAACTAGACCCCTTATGGAACTTATCTAGATGCATAATGATCACTTTGAACCCCCAGGTGCTTCACAAAAAGTTGTTGAGCAATTTCTCCTGAGTACACCGATACCTCATATGTGGTCATAAACCACTGTTTGGGCGTACGGCAGGGTCCGGAAGGGAAGGAGCGCCATTTGACTTTTTGAATGGAAAATTAGCTCCAATCATTATCGGACACCATGTCGCGTTTGGAGAGCCCCTGTGCACCTAAACATTGGAACTCCCCCACAAGTGATCCCATTTTGGAAACTAGACCCCTTATGGAACTTATCTAGATGTGTACTGAGCACTTTGAACCCCCAAGTGCTTCACAAAAGTTTATAACACAGAGCAATGAAAATAAAAAAATATTTTTTTTTCCTCAAGAATGATTTTTTTAGCACGCTATTTTTAATTTTCACATGGCTAACAGGAGAAATTGGACCACAAAAGTTGTTGTCCAGTTTGTCCTGAGTACGCTGGTACCCCATATGTGGGGGGGAACCACTGTTTGGGCGCACGGCAGGGCTCAGAAGGAAAGGAGCGCCATTTGACTTCTTGAAATGCAAATTACTTCTAATCGTTAGCGGACACCATGTGGTGTTTGGAGAGCCCCTTGTGTACCTAAACATTGGAGCTCCCCCACAAATGACCCCATTTTGGAAACTAGACCTCCTAAGGAACTTATCTAGATTTGTAGTGAGCACTTTAAACCCCCAAGTGCTTCACAAAAGTTTATAACGCAGAGCCTTGAAAATAAATTATTTTTTTTTTCCTCAAAAAAATTAGTGCGCAATTTTTTTTCACAACGGTAGCAGGATAAATTGGACCCCAAAAGTTGTTGTCCAGTTTGTCCTGAGTACGCTGGTACCCCATATGTGGGTGGGGACCACTGTTTGGGTACACGTCGGGGCTCGGAAGGGAAGTAGTGACGTTTTGAAATGCAGACTTTGATGGAATGGTCTGCGGTCGTCGTTACGTTTGCAGAGCCCCTGATGTGCCTAAACAATAGAAACCCCCCCACAAGTGACCCCATTTTGGAAACTAGACCCCCCAAGGAACTTATCTAGATGCCTGGTGAGCACTTTGAACCCCCAAGTGCTTCACAGAAGTTTATAACGCAGAGACGTGAAAATAAAAAAGAAAAAATTTTCCACAAAAATATTTTTGCCCCCAATTTTTTATTTTCCCAAGGGTACCAGGAGAAATTAGACCCCTAAAGTTGTTGTGCAATTTTTCCTGAGTACGCTGATACCCCATATGTTGGGGTAAACCACTGTTTGGGCACACGTCGGGGCTTGGAAGGGAGGGAGCACCGTTTGACTTTTTGAACGCAAAATTGGCTGGAATCAATGGTTGCACCATGTCGCGTTTGGAGACCCCCATGATGTGCCTAAACAGTGGAAGCCCCTCAATTCTAACTTCAACCCTAACCCCAACACACCCCTAATCCCAACCCTAACCATAACCCTAACCCCAACACACCCCTAACCCTAATCCCAACCCTAATTCCAACTCTAACCCTCTTTCCAACCCTAACCCTCTTTCCAACCCTAACCCTAATGGAAAAATAAAAATAATTTATTTATTTTATTAGTTGTTCCTGCCTATGGGGGTGATAAACGGGGGGTTTATTTACTTTTCATTCTATTTTGATCACTGTGAGAGTTTATCACAGTGATCAAAATTAATGAAAGGAAATTGCAGCCGGCGGGCGCACTGCGCATGCGCCCGCCATTTTCCAATATGGTGGCACCCATGGTCCGGGACCGCGGGACACCGGGAGCCATAGCGGCACTCGGTGAGTACCAGGGGCGGGAGGGGGGGCGATCGGAAGGCGGGGGGAGCAGAGGGAAGGCAGGGGGGGCAGACGATGACAGCGGCGGCACATCGCCGCTGTCATTCAGTGGCGGGGGGCAGATCGCCCCCGTTAACCGTGGGGGGGGGGTCGGATCGGTGTCACCAGCCATGTCCGATGCTACAGCAGCGTCGGACATGGCTGGATTGTAATATTTCATCAATTTTCAATGATGAAATATTACTATCGCTCTGATTGGCTGTTAAAAGTGAAACAGCCAATCAGAGCGATCGTAGCCACGTGGGGGTGAAGCCATGCCCCCCGTGGTGAAGTACAAAGCCCCCTGTATCTGCGGGTCCGGTGACCTTTCAGTGACCTAGGTCACCTGACCCGCAGGGGGGCTTTAAAGTCATGACTAGAGTTGAGCGACTTTGGTCGGATCGGGTTTCATGAAACAAAATTTGTTTCAGATGAAACTCGTCCGACTAGGGCAAAAAAAGTCGGAGTTTCGTCCGAAACCCGACCCCAATGCAAGTCAATGGGAAATAAACGTCGGCATTGAGCGGATGAAATTCATCCACTCAATGCCGACTTTTATTCCCCATTGACTTGCATTGGGGTCGGGTTTCGGACGAAACTCCGACTTTTTTTTGCCCTAGTCGGACGAGTTTCATCTGAAACAAATTTTGTTTCATGAAACCCGATCCGACCAAAGTCGCTCAACTCTAGTCATGACGCCACATAGGCGTCACTGGTCAGATTGATACCAGTTTTCATGACGCCTATGTGGCGTCATTGGTCGTGAAGGGGTTAAAGGGAGCCTATCATGAGGATTTTATACTTAAAGCCATTGGCATGTATTTACAGTCATTTTTCATGGGTTTCTGAAAAATCCAATGTTGAAGTAATATGCAAATGAGCTTCAAGTGCCACATTGCACTTTCAGTTCTCCTGGCCTCCCTCAGTACTTAACGTTTGCTTCTGGTTTCAGACTGACATTGTTGTGCATTTCAGACTGACGAAGTGCATAGATCTGTGCGTTCTCCAGCCTACATATGAGTAGGCGAGTGGCGTGCAATATGTAGCAGTTTACAAGTGTCATCTTCGCATCAGAGGAGGCAGATAACTGAAACAAGAGTGACCTGTCAGTCAGATACAGGAGGCAGGCTGTGAATAAGGAGAGCGGCAAGTTCAATAGCCCATGCACTTGCAACTCATTCACATAAGAATTCAATGCTAGGTTTCTCAGAAACTGCAATGCTAATCTCATAGGAAGTTCTCATTATATCACTGTTCTCAGCTGCCTGCCTGTATGTGTATCACTGGATGATTAGAAGAAAGTAGGTGTTAATAACCAACTATGCTCTTCTGTCTTACAGCACATCTGTTATGACTGCAAAAAAGACTTTTGCTCAGTGTGCTCCACACTTCAGGAAAACCTCAGGCGTTGTAGTACTTGCCACTTACTACAGGAGACAGCATTTCAGCGGCCCCAGTTAATGAAGCTTAAAGTGAAAGACCTACGTCATTACCTTACGCTAAGGAACATCCCTACGGAAAGCTGTCGGGAGAAGGAAGACTTGGTGGAACTTGTGCTGTGCCACCATGGCTCATGTCCTGAAGAGGAGATGGATGTTAGCACAGACGGCACTACAAGATCGCAGTCCTCTGCCTTCTCTTTCTTTACTGCTATATCTGCCCCTTCATCTTCCGTATCTTCAGCTCAGGGAGAATTATCAGACAGAAGTGTGAGCTTGGGAAGTGGATCTACATCCCAGGTACCAGCAGCAGCCTTGATGCATTGCAATCACAATGGGGACTTGGGTGTATATTTGCCTTTTATCAGCAGGAATGCTATTATGATAAATGATGGCCTCTTGAATCATATAATAATCATAAAAATTTCCCAAAGTGTAGCCTACAAGAATAGGCTGGGGGAAAAAAAGCAATGATTTTCCGCACTATGCTTCATTTTTTACTTTTTTAATTTATTTATTTTTTTAGAAGCATCATTGCCAGAGGTCATCAGATGCCAGGAGCCCTATGCTGTAGGATCTGTTCACATCTGCATTGTGGGGATCATCTACAGCAGAACACAACTTTCACCAGAACACTGTCCGACATCAAACTTTCATTGTGTAGCTGTAAGGTGTTTTCTCCACAATGTCCACTTTTATAAGACTAGATTTTTATGGGGCACTGAGGCAGGGCGATGGTCTTGTGTATATGATCAGTCTCCATAAAACTGGTATTATGTGCCAATTCCCCTTTCGTTTGGTTGTCCTAGTTGGGCTCTGTCCACATTGCATTACACCACATTAGAATGATTGTGTAACATACACTTCCAACACAAGGCTTCATCGTAGATTGTTTAGGTACTTGGTATCCTATATTGTCTATCATGTAATTATTTTAAAAAAAACTATACGGTATTTAAATGCATACCACATGAGATATAATGCATATAATATACAAATATATTCAGTATAATATATGTATAATATGAAAAAGCAAAAGATGAGGCAGCACAAGCTAAAACAAAAAGCAGATGATGGGTGCCAGCCTGCAGGTTACAACCCAGTAACCTAATCATAGAAGTACAAACAAGCAGGCAACACACTATAGGAATATCAAAAAGGTGAACTTTCCATTTGCCATGTGTGCGAAGGTTTGCTCACTTTTTTCACAAATTAGGCAATCCCTGCGTGTGTTGTGGCTGTCAAACAGCAGTGAGAAATTCAGCCGCAGGGACTGGAACATATTATTTGAGCACCCCAAAGACACTCGATTAGCACATGCGCATGCTCGCATAACACCTTATCCAAGCACGTTCGCTCATCACTAATGTTTACGTAAAGATTGGAGCAACTATTTGTGCAAAAGTGTGACAGGTTTCAATTTCTGAATGGAAAGCATAGGTTCAGACTGGCTTAGATTTGCTTTAATCCAATTACATTGCTTACTCTACCTTTGCTAGCATTAAAGGGTTATTCCCATCTTCATAGATGGATATTGTCAGATCGCGCTTATAAATATAGGCACTTCTGGAATTTACTGTGTTTTTTTTGTTTTTTTTTTAAATTTTGCAGCCGTTCTTGAAACATTAAAACTTTATCTTTTTTGTTTACAGCTTGTTATCTAGGAGACAGACCACCAATGCTGTTTAGCACCAGTGGCTGAATATATAGAGAGCGCTTACAAGCTCTTTTTTTGTTGCTATCGTAAATGCTGCTTTGACACAGACTAGGTTTGCTGGAACAGACTGTTGATTCCAAATCCTGACCAGCTTCAGCGCAGCACTTACAAGCTAGACTGCAGCGGAGGTCATTCTCTTAGGCAATGGGTTATATATAAAAGAAAAATGTTAATATCTTTAAAGTGACTGTAAGGCTGTGTGCCCACGATGCGTTTTTGTAAGCATTTCCGCAGCGTTTGTGCCGGCTCAGACGCTGCAGAAATGCTTACAAGATGCTTCTAATTCATTTGCATGCGTTTTTGGCTTTTTGTGCCAATGCATTTGTTTTTAACCGCTCAGGAATCGCTTAGCGGCTAAAAACGCAGCATGTACATTATTTTCCGCATAGCTGAGCGTTTTTAGCCATCCCCAATGTTCCCAGAAATCGCGTGTCAAAAACGCACAAGAAAAGCGCGTCTTTTTCCGCGCGTTTCTGGAAAGGGGACCAACTTGAGAAACAGCTGAGGGAAGGGACACCTAGAGATAATTTTAGATTCTATCCCAGTAATAAGGGGAGCGGCTGCATTCCTAGGAGACTCATCGGCCGATTCAGTCAGACTATCGTCCAAAACAGCAGCACTTCAAACGTGGCCCGAAAGACACTATGGCCAGGGGACCTACAGACCAAAATGAAATTATGCTCCATCCCCTGTGAAGGAAAATTCCTTTTTGGGGAAATGTTAGATGACATCCTCCAGAAAGCAGGGGACAAGAAAAAAGGATTCCCAAATTTAGGGCCAGCGGCATTTAAAAGACACTTTCGGAATAGGAGGTTTTTTCAGAGAAGACCACCAAGGGAACAAAAGTGGGATGATAAAAGAAGAGATAGAGGCTTCTTCTTTAATAACTCTCCCCAGGACAAAAAGCCCTCCAAGTGACAGTACGCCAAAGGTGGGGGGAAAGTTATCCTTTTTCCTTCCAGCCTGGAGGAGACTCCAGGAAGTATCTGAGGTTAGCAGTCTCAATAAAAGGCAAGGTGAAAGAATTTCAGTACAGAGCCCTGCCGTTCGGAATATCGATAGCTCCGCGAGTATTCACCAAATAGTAGCGGAAATGATGGCTCATATAAGGGAACAAGATATAATAATAATCCCGTATCTAGACGATTTCCTAATAGCGGGCAGCTCGGCTCAAAAATGCAGGGAACAGAGAGACAGGGTGATGAACACTCTACAAGACCTGGGCTGGCTTCTAAATCTAAAAAAATCAAGATTGGAGCCCAGCAGGGTACAAGAATTCTTGCGCCTAACACTAGACTCAAACATTCAGGAGTGTCGCCTCCCAAACCACAAAAAGGAGAAGATCGCTCAAATTACAGCAAGAGCAATCCAAAATCCCTCCATGACACTAAGGAAGGCCATGTCACTGTTGGGTTCACTATCTTCCTGCCTACCAGCAGTTCAACGGGCTCAGTTACACACGAGAAATCTCCAGTGGGACGTACTGGCCAACCAGGCAGTAATAGGGGGACACCTAGAGGGTCGCATTACCCTAAATTCAAGCACTATTCATTCCCTATCTTGGTGGGGAAACCAGGAGAACCTGTCCAAAGGGATCCCCTGGGTACCAAAGATAACACACATAGTGACAACAGATGCCAGTCCCACAGGATGGGAAGCGCACATGAACAACGAGGTGACTCCGAGCGTATGGGGAAATCAAGAACTAAGAGCCTCCTCAAATAAAAAAGGAGCTTCTAGCAGTAGGCTATGCCCTAACACACTTCCTACCCCTTCTCCAGAACCACCATGTCCGTATCCTTTCGGACAATCGGGTCACAGTGGCCTATATAAATCACCAGGGGGAACCAGGTCCCGAGCCCTAATGGACACATCCGCCAAAATCCTCAAACTAGCGGAGGCAAACCTGTTATCTCTGACAGCCCTACACATCTGCGGTACAGAGAATCAAAGGGCAGACTTTCTGAGCCGCACCCAATTACGAAAGGGGGAATGGGTACTAAAGCAGTCCATTTTTCGGCAGATTGTAAAAATGTGGGGGACCCCAGACGTAGATCTGTTCGCCGACTTCAAAAACAAAAAAGTAGACGCCTTCTGCTCCCTAGATCCCAGGGGGAATCCTCTAACTCTGGACGCATTTATGCTCCCATGGACACAGAATCTAACATATGCCTTTCCCCCAATCATGCTCATTCCAGCAGTGCTAAAGAAAGTCAGGGAGGACAGGGCGAGAATGATACTGATAGCCCCCTTCTGGCCCAAAAGAACCTGGTTTTCCTGGCTAAGAATGCTCTCAGTAACCGACCCATGGGTCCAACCGGGTCTCCCGGACCTGCTATCACAGGGCCCAGTGCTACATCCTCAGGCACCGAACCTCCATTTAACAGCATGGAGTTTGAAAGGGCACTGATGAGGGACAGGGGTTTTTCAGAAAACCTGATAACTACACTACAAAAGAGTAGGAAACCGGTTACAATGAGAGCTTATGGCAGAATATGGAAAAAATTTCTATCCACCTCTAGGGCAAAGGTTCAGGACGGGGTTCAGATTGATAAGATCCTAGAATTTCTACAAGAGGGCCTAGAACAGGGTCTGGCGGTCAACACATTAAAAGTACAAATAGCGGCATTAGGCAGGTGACCCCTGGGTAGCACGGTTTATTAAAGCCGCAACCAGATCTAGGCCAATAGCCAGTCAAAGATTACCATCATGGGACCTGAATCTTGTACTTTCAACACTGACAGGCCCTCCGTTTGAACCAATTCACTCGGCACCCCTAAAAATCCTATCTCTTAAAACGGTGCTTCTGGTGGCACTAACATCAGCCCGAAGAGTGAGCGATATTCAAGCCTTGTCAGCGGGGCCTCCTTTTACAAAAATTCTAGAGGATAGAGTCATCTTAAAACCTGACCCAGCCTATTTACCTAAAGTGTCATCACATTTTCACAGGTCCCAGGAGGTAGTCCTTCCTTCCTTCTGCCCAAATCCAAAAAATAAGGGGGAAGAAAAGTTCCACACTTTAGATGTTAAAAGGTGCCTAGTACAGTACTTAGAGGCCACCAAAAAGTGTAGAAAGGAAGGCTCTCTCTTTGTATGTTTCCAGGGTCCTCGGAAGGGGATCAAAGCATCCAAGAGTACCCTGGCAAGGTGGATAAGGGATGCGATTGCCCTGGCATATTCATCCAGCGGGAATACCATCCCAGAAGGGCTGAGAGCTCATTCCACTAGGGCAATGGCGACCTCATGGGCTGAAAGATCTGAGGTATCAATAGAACAAATCTGTAAGGCGGCCACCTGGTCGTCACCTTCGACCTTTTTTAGGCACTATAGATTAGATCTAGCCTCTACATCTGACCTGACCTTTGGGAGAAGGGTCCTTCAGGCGGTGGTCCCTCCCTAAGCTACCAATCTCTGAAATTCTCTCCGTGGTGCTGTCATGGGTGAGAGAGAATAGCTTAGTTACTCACCGATAACGGTGTTTCTCGGAACCCATGACAGCACCCGCTTATTCCCCTCCCCTTCACGAGTATGGTGAGCACATTTTACTGTTAGAGTGTTTCCGTTTAGGCACGGTGCTTTGATAAGTAAGCAGTATTATAATATTGTGTATATATTTCTGTTGTCTAACTAACCTGGAGACCCTCTGATGCTCTGTAACCAACTGAAGGCGGAGGAGAGGTACCGCCCTTTTTCTGTAGGTTCCTGTCCCTGAAGGGCGGATCCCCTCTCTCCGTGGTGCTGTCATGGGTTCCGAGAAACACCGTTATCGGTGAGTAACTAAGCTATTTTCCCCCGCACCAAAGGTTCCTGTGCTTCGCCATCAACGGCCTACATTTTCAGTTTACAGCACTGCCCTTTGGGATGGCCACCGCTCCCAGGGTATTCACAAAAGTCATGACAGTCGTCATGGCCACTCTGCATTCCCAGGGCATAGTTGTCTTTCCTTATTTAGATGACCTCTTGGTCAAAGGCCCTTCCTTTCGAACATGCGAGGAGAGTGTCAGCATCACGCTAGATACTCTTTCCCGCTTAGGATGGTTGGTCAATCTGAAAAAGTCATCCCCGCACGCCCTGTTATCAGTCTGGGACAAAAACCCATTCTCTCTCGATCGCCGGTGCCGGTTGCCCACGTGGGTCACACAGGCACTCGGGTGGTGGACAGCCAGTGCCTCACTTCTCCAGGGCAAGCCCTTTCCCCCAGACCATTGGTTGGTGGTGACAACTGATGCCAGTCTCCTTGGCTGGGGAGCGGTTTTTCGCCACCACACGACCGAGGGACGGTGCTCGCTGCAGGAGGCACGCCTCCCAATCAACTTGTTGGAAATACTGGCAATCCAGCTAGCTCTGCGACAGTTTCATCCCCTTCTAGCAGGCCGGCCCGTTCGGATTCAGTCGGACAACGCCACGGCAGTGGCTTACATAAATCATCAGGGGGGGCACCCGCAGCAATGCAGCCATGTGCGAGGTAGGGCATGTGCTTCATTGCGCAGAGAGAAACCACTCGGCGATATCGGCAGTCCACATCCTGGGCGTGGAGAACTGGGCGGCAGACTTCCTCAGCCGGCAGGGTCTCGCATCCAGGGAGTGGTCACTTCACCCCGAGATCTTCCAGCAGATTTGCCAACGATGGGGGGACGCCGGATGTGGACCTAATGGCCTCCAGAGTGAACGCCAAGGTTCCAGCGTTTGTCGCTCGATCGCCTCCATACCTATTTCCCCCGTTGCCTTTAGTTCCGAGGGTCATCAAGAAGATCAAGGCGGAAGGGGTGTCTGTGATTCTGCTGGCCCCAGATTGGCCTCACTGGGCATGGTACTCAGACCTAGTACAGCTACTCGCCGACATTCCTTGGCGCCTGCCAGAACGCCCAGACCTTCTGTCCCAGGGCCCGATCTACCACCCGAACTCAGGGGACCTGTGTTTGACGGCTTGGCCGTTGAATCCTGGATTCGAACCCAGGCTGGGTTCGGCCGCAATGTGGTCGCTACAATGGTTAGCGCCCGGAAGCCGGCCTCAACACGTATTTATCACCACACCTGGAAGGTTTTCTTCACATGGTGTCAGAACCATGGTTGTTCTCCACTGAGATTTTCTATTCCCAACATCTTGGCTTTTCTCCAGTCTGGCCTAGACTCAGGCGTGTCCCCAAGTTCCCTCAGGAGACAAATATCGGCCTTATCCGTTCTGTTCCAGCGCAGGATTGCTACCAATCTGCAGGTGAAGACCTTCATTCAGGGGGTCTCCCACTTGGTACCTCCTTATAGGGTGCCTCTGAACGCTTGGGACCTTAACCTGGTCCTAAGTGTCCTACAGGAGGCTCCTTTTGAACTGTTACAGGAGGTCTCTTTAGCCTACCTTTCTTGGAAGGTAGTATTTCTTGTGGCAATAACGTCAATCAGGCGGGTCTCAGAGCTGGCAGCTCTATCCTGCCGAGCTCCGTTTCTGGTCTTTCACAAAGATAAGGTGGTTCTCAGACCAGCCCCTCCTTTTCTGCCGAAGATCGTTTCCTCGTTCCACATTAATGAGGATATTGTCCTGCCCTCTTTTTGCGCACTCTACTCGGGCACTGGGCGCCTCTTGGGCACTTCGGCACCAGGCATCGACGGAACAGGTTTGCAAGGCTGCAACCTGGTCCAGCTTGCACACATTTGCAAAGCACTACAATATCCATACTCAGACTTCGTCAGATGCGAGTCTGGGTAGAAGGATTCTCCAAGCAGCGGTGGCGCACCTTTAGAGACAGGAGGTGCATGTAGCTTGGATCGGTGAGTCAACTTCCCACCCAGGGACTGCTTTAGGACATCACACAGTACCTGTGTCCCCCAATGAGGCGAAGGAGAAACATGAATTTTTGTGATAAACTCACCATGAAATCCTTTTCTCCGAAACGCTCATTGGGGGACACAGCACCCACCCTGTTAGCCAAGTTGGCTTCTGTTTTGTTTAATATACCTTTTTTGAATGATATTAGGGTGGTGTCTTTTCTAGACACGTTGTTACCTGCATTAAGGTTGATATTGTCTGATTTTTGTTTGCTCTCCTACTGCTTTTGCAACAAACTGATTCCGCCCACAACCGGGGTGAGGGTGTATACGGCGGAGGAGGGGAGCTAACCTCTTTTTCACTTAGTGTCAGCCTCCAGGCGACAGAAGCATACACCCACAGTACCTGTGTCCCCCAATGAGCGTCTCGGAGAAAAGGATTTTACGGTGAGTTTATCACAAAAATCCATGTTTTGATGCCTTCAGAGTGAATCTACAATTTTCATAGTCGTGAAAATAAAGAAAACTCTTTGAATGAGAAGGTGTGTCCAAACTTTTGGTCTGTACTGTGTGTATGTATATATATATATATATATATATATATATATATATATATATATATATATATATATATATATATATATATATATATATATATATATATAATATTCGACTAGTCATGTGATTGATGGGCAGTATGTATTGCAGAGGTGGGCTGCCCTGTGATGGAAGCCCGGGCGTGTTTTGCTGAGCAGATCTACTGCTGGGGGTTTTGCTATACATTGGGAGGCTTCCAGGTCATATGGAGAGATGGGTGGGTCCAGTCACCTGCATACCCACCCAAGGGCTGTGTGTCTGAAAACCTAATGAAGCCTGTGTGGTTGTGTATGTTTAAGGACCTGCAGTGAGGTCATGACCATGTGACCAGCCCATGTGATCCATACCTCACCTATGGGTTTACAGCCTACATAAACGAGGTTGTGGTTTAGCACATAGTCTGTGACTTGGGAGGTAGAAGGCCTCTTGTGTATATGGCTCAAGATGGAGCCTCCGGGCTGGACATTGCCCTAGCCTGTGTGCTCAGAGGGCCTGAGGGAACAAAGCCCAGGTAAGGACTGTTTTCTGTTGCTTTTGCCTGCTGTGAAGGCCGGTTACCTTATGTTGTTGCTTTGGGGTTTATGGAGCAAATAAACCCACACAGACTTTTAAAGAAGCACGCCTCCTCTTTTTCTGCCTGCTGCACCTAAGTGAGCACAAATCCATACATATATTACCATATAAGCCGAGGCCTCTAATGGGAAATGCAGCAGCTAATGGTAAATTTAAAAAATTAATATAGGTACCAATCAAAGTAAAATTGAGACCTCAGTAGGTTAAATGTTTTCGAATATCCATATTGAATCAGGAGCCCCATATAATGCTCCATACAGTTCATGATGGGCCCCATAAGATGCTCCATACAAAATACACCCCATATAATGCGCCATAAAGTTCATGATGGACCCCATAAGATGCTCTATATTAAAATATGCCCCATATAATTCTGTATAAAAGGTTAATGATGGCCCCATAGATATATATGCCCCATATCCTGCTCGATAAAGGTTAATGGCCCCATAAGATGCTCCAAAGATATATATGCCCATATGCTGCTGCGATTAAAAAAAAAAAAATAACATACTCCCCTCTCGTTGCTGGGGGCCAGGTGCCAGTGTCCTGAGCAGGTGGAGACACCGGCGCGCTATGGGGGCCAGGTGCCAGTGTCGCCGCTGGCTCAGGGCCCCGCCACTTGCGATATTCACCTGTCCCTTTTTTTTTTTTTTTTTTTCCAAAATCATGTTTATTGAAATTTTACATAGTTAAACAGGAAAACACATCAATTCCGCAAACAGTGCAGAGTAGATTAATAATACATCAAGAAAACAGACATACAAACGTAGGAGGCAAGGAATAAGGGGGGAAAAGGGGGTAGGTACACCTAAGTATACGACTGTGAATTACTTAGATCAAAGGTCTTAACAGAAACTGACCTGCTAAAGTGCAGGTTCCTGATTATCAAAGTGGCATATAAGCTAGACACATAGCAGGGTTCATCGCGGGCAGGGAATATCAGACCCAGAATCGAAGTAGCACAAGCATCATCACGGTGGATTGAAGGAGAGACGGCTACCAAGCCATGGCTCCCAAATCTGGGACTTTTTCTTTTTAGATGACGCAGATAATACCAGAGCCCTTTCGTATTGGCAATGAAGGTTCATCCTGTCGATCACAAATTGTATGGTCGGAGCGCTGGCCACTCTCCATTTGGATGCCACTGTCAGTCTAGCGGCTATAAACAAATGTGAGGACACTCCTCTCAACACATACGGGATCTCATCCAAACCGATATGCAATAAAACCATACTGGGTTGTAAGGCCATCCGGATCCCAGTTACCTCAGCTATCACGTTCTCTAGGCTAGCCCAAAAATTTAGTAATTTCGGGCATGACCACCACATGTGGCTAAGTGTCCCCAAAATACCGCAGCCTCTCCAACACAATGGGGAGCACTGAGGGCCAAAGTGAGCAACTTTAACTGGGTAATAGTACCAGCGTAAGTGGCCTTTTTTCAATTGTTCCAGATGGTTTAAACAAGAGGAAACTCTCCGAACCTCTAACACCGCTTCCCACCACCCATCAGGCGCTAGGGTGACCTGCAAGTCATCCTCCCATTGTCTCATGAATTGCAGTTTAACCTCTGGGTCAGGATCATTCAGGGCTCTATACAAGATAGATACATTGTGAGTACTAGGTCCGGGCACCAGGAAGAGGCCATTTACTGTACGGTCTAGTTTAGAATTAAAGAAGTACGACGGTTGTGTAGTGTGTATAAGATGTCTTAGTTGCAAAAACTGATAAAATCTATGTTGAGTATCTGGGTGTTTTGCAACTAGGCGGTCAAATGGCTTAATCGCTGTGCCGTCACACAGCTGATGAAGTGATTTTACCCCAGCCAGTACCCATGGCTGTAAATCTATATACGGGATATGTAATTCTAGCGCCTTCAATGACACTTCAGTTAATGGGATTTTAATAAGAGTCGGGACCGTCTGTCTCCAAAAATGCAGTGCAGTAGACATGGTTGGTAGAGGGAGATAACAAGGCCGCGGCCCAAAGGCTTCAACCTCTAACATCGGGTGGAGCCTCTAGTCGCATAGAAATTTTCGATTTGCAACCATCTATGATCCTTATCTAGCTGCCACCAATCACACAGCCCCGCTACCACTGAGGCCTTATAATACGCCATCAAATTTGGCAATCCCATTCCCCCCAGATCATAAGGGTAACACAAAAGGGACTTGGCCACTTGAGGAGTTTTGTGGGCCCATATGTATTTAAGCGCTGAAGGTTTGTTTTAATTTTGCTTGGGACCCTCAAAGGGAGACATCTGAAATAATATAATATCTTGGGGAGAATTTTCATCTTGAAAATATTAATTCTAGCCACACAGGAGGTCATAAACAGATGTAAGGTGTCCAGCTCATTCTTTATCTGTCTGAATAAAGCAGTATAGTTCGCCTCTATGATATGTTGAGAGTGTGTAAGCTTTATACCAAGGTAAGGGATACCCTGATCAGTCCAACGAAAGGGAAACTTATTCTCTAATTCAGCTTTGGTGACCAAAGGGACCGCAACAGGGAATACCAGTGATTTGGATGCATTCAGTTTGTAATAGGATACTGACGCAAACTCCTCTAGTTCAACCATGATGGCCGAAAACGACCGCTCCAGGTCCACACAGGCTATGATGACGTCATCCGCGTAAAGACTGATCTTGTGAGCAGCCGGGCCCACCATCAGACCTGAGATATCAGAGTTAAGACGGATTTTCTCCGCCAGTGGCTCCATGCATAATGCAAATATAATGGGGGATAGTGGGCATCCCTGTCGCGTCCCGTTAGTGAGCAAAAAGGGGGTAGATACAAACCCAGAGGCTAGGACTCTGGCAGATGGGGTGGAATATATGGCTAAAATCACCGAAAGGATGGGGCCCTCCAAACCAAACTTCCTAAGAACACTTCCCAAATATCCCCAGTGCACCCTATCAAAGGCCTTCCCAGCGTCCAAGGACAGGAATGCACTGGGAAGGCCAGACAGTTCCGCCACCCTAATGAGATTCAACATTCGGCGGGTACCATCCTTGGTTTCCCGGCCAGCCACAAAACCGACCTGGTCAGGAGTGTCAAATGAAGGCGGGAGGCTAGCAATTTGGTATATATCTTTAAATCACAATTCAATAGAGCAATGGGTCTAAAATTCCCAGGACTATCAGGGGTCTTACCTGGCTTAGGGAGAGTGGTAATAGTAGCTTCCAAATTAGGGGCAGCAACTTTGCCTGAATCCCGCCAACTTGAAAACAACCTCAATAGATATGGGGCCAGAAGTTCCTGAAAAGTGTGATAATATTCATTTGAAAGTCCATCCGGACCAGGTGCGGTGTGTAGCTTACTGCTTTTAATAGTTTTTTTGATCTCTTCTGTAAATGGGGCGTTTAACAATAATAATTGTTCTTGGGATACATGCGGTAAATTAACTGATTGCAGATATGAATCGATTGCTACCTGAGTAGGTTGACGGGTCTTCGGGTCAGAATGTAAGTTATATAAATGGGAGTAGTACTTTACAAATGTCTCCGCAATGTCAATCGGATTCCTAACCAGACACCCATTCTGATCTTGTAAACCATCTATTCTGGATTTAGCCTCTCGTTTACGTACCCTACGTGCCAGTATTGCTCCCGCCCTATCTCCAGTGGCGTAAAAGTGAGTTTTAAGCTTACGTAAATTACGGGCATATGCAGAAAGCAAAACCTCCCGCAATTGAAAGCGAACCCCGTATATATCTCATCCGACACCGCCTGCGAGGGTGAGGTTTTATTCAGTGATTCCAACTGGTCAAGTCTAGCTAAGAGGTCATTCCTTATCCCTCTATTACGCTTCAGTATGGAGGCTTGTTGTATGAGATATCCCCGTATAACCACTTTATGCGCAGCCCATAGCGTTTCATCTGAAACTTCCCCATTATCGTTAACATGGAAGTAGTGAGTCAACTCAGTAGAGATACCACACGTCACCTTCTCATTTAGTAAAAGAGACTGGTTCAGACGCCACCGAAAAGCATGGTTCGCATGATGTTTTAACGCTAACTGTAACACAATGGGAGCATGGTCAGACCAGGTAATTAATCCTATGCTGGAGGAGACGCACCTAGGAAGAACCGAAGTATCCACCAGAATATGGTCTATCCGAGTATATGTACGGTGTCGGAAGGAATAAAAGGTATAATCTTTTTCACTCGCGTGGGAGTACCTCCAGAAATCGTGTAGATGATATTCTTTGGCTATGCCTTTCAACTCCCCCCAGGCCGAATGCCACCTCGTGAGCAGTCTAGATCCCTGTCCATGGGATGATTAAAGTCTCCACAGTATATCTTTTCACCCTGCGCCAGACCATCCACTCTATGTAGTACTTTGCGGATAAATGTCTGTTGCGAATGATTTGGGGCGTAGATGACTGTGATAGTGTGCAAGTCGCCATTCAATGTGCATATGAGGGACAGAAATCTGCCCGCAGGATCCGCTACCTTCCGATTACAATTGATGGCTAATGTATTTTTAAAGATGATGCACACCCCAGCCTTTTTAGTGTTATTATTAGCAAAGTAAATATTAGAGAACTGTGGGTGACGCAGCCTAAAATTATCAGCTTCTATCAGATGCGTCTCCTGCAGGCAGATAATCTCTGCACCTGATTTTTTTCACCTCTTTCCATAGGATGGACCTCTTACAGGGGGAGTTCAACCCCCTAACATTTAAAGACATAATGGTAACACTCATAATTATACATAATAAAACTTGCTATCACACATACATCTTCATGAACCCACATCATCCGCATCTGGGCTCGTGTGTTGGCAACATAGAGAACCACAGTAACCACATTAAAAAGACCCATCTCGGATGTGCACCTAAAAAACAGGAGACAAGGGAAACAAAACACAGAGAAAAGTAAAAAAAATTCTAAACACAAAGTCATGAAGCCACTAGGCCAAAGGCCAGGGTAGTCAGGCAGTGAAACGCCTGAATGGTCATTCCTAGACCACAGGTAAATGCCAGCTAAGGGCAGTTCCAAGGTTCACTCCCAAAAAGATGGAAAATAACCGAGAGTTATCTTGGACGGGGTGCTGGAGCAAAAAGAAAAAAAACGGTGACAAAATCCGTAGCACCCTCACAGCAGAGTCCTGCATCCGGACAGCATCTCATCCTCCTCTTCAAGTTTGAATCCAGTCCTGAACAATTTTCTTTCCCATCGTGTTCTGGCGGGAAGCAAAGGAAATCTTCCAATCGGTTAGCTTGTTCTCAGCCTGTTTAGGAGATTGGCAGACTACACCACGGACTTCATAAGATATTATCAGCATGACAGGATTGAATCCCCATTTGTATCGGATATGAACATCACGTAGTGCTTTACAAACATGAGTGAATTCTCGCCTCCTTGCCAGCGTGGACGCTGATAAATCTGGGAACACCTGTAAGACTTGGTATTCAGCAGGGAGCTCAGGGGGTTTCCTCATCCCCTGCATGAAGGCGTCTTTGGTAGTATAGATGTGGACGCACGCCAAAGTGTCTCTGGGCAAGGCTGGGTCCACATGCCGGGGTTTTGGGAGTCTATGTATCCTGTCAATCAGGAAATCCCTGGGGAGCAAGGTTGGGAGTACAGTTTGCATGAATTTAAGCAAAAAGTCAGCCAGATCCTTATCTGAAATGTCCTCCGGTATGCCCCTGACACACACATTATTCCTCCGTGATCTATCTTCCAGATCATACATCTTATCCTGGACCACAGCCATATCCTGTCTCAAAGCTTCGTTCTCATCCACTAGTGCATTTATAGTCTTGGCATATTAAGCCATCTTGCTCTCGACATGAGCAGTTCTCTCCCCCAGGGACGAGACTTCCCCTCTAATCTCCTGCAGCATGGACTGCATGTCTTCCTTTAGGGAAGCACGAATGGAGGCCAGAAAGTCTCTCATGTCTCCTTTAGTAATAGGAGACAGGTTGCTGTGAGTCTCAGAAGCCCCCCTCCCCCCAGAGCCACCCGATGAGTGGGAGGAAGCTGAAGGGGAAGCTGCAGCCATTTTACCTGCAGCATGTGCAGTTTGTCCTCGGGGTTGGAAGTCCGGGAGCTTCGGCGGGGAACTGCGTTTCTGCGCTCTCCCTCGGGTCATCATGTGCCCAGGACCTTCCAGGAGCCGTTACTGTGCACAGGGAGGAGGAGAGGTAATATAGAGTGCTGTTATTAGCCGGTTTAAGTCCAGAGAAACAGGAGTCTGTGAGTTATGTGGCCTCTCTGGTCTGCATGCAGGCCACGCCCCCACCTACCCTGTTCCACCGCCGCGCGCCGCTCTATCTTCTGGGTCTCTGCAGTGACTGTTCAGGCAGAGGGCGCACACTAAACACGTCATCGCACCCTCTGACTGGAACGTCACAGCCAGAGGATGCGGAAGACAGAGCGCCGCGTGGCAGTGGAACGGGGATAGGTGAATATCGCATGGCTCTCCCCATCCTCCTCGTCATACTTACCCACTCCTGGCGCGTCTCTGCACTTCTCTGCTTCTCAGATGGGCTCCGGCGCCGCAGCTCTTCCGGTGTTCAGCGGTCACGTGGTACCGCTCATTAAAGTATTGAATATGCGCTCCACACATATTAAAGGAGACTTCTGTGTCTTTTATTCAATTAAAGGATTTTTTGCTCGGTGCCTGTTTTATTTACAATTTGACTATGGAGTTAGTAATAGGGGCGTCTTACTGACACCTCTCCATTACTAACCCTCCCCCCCAACTATTACCCACTTGCCACAGCTACAGGGCTAAGTGGCTAAGTGCCTGAATGTTAGAGATGCGCATTTTCTGGGGTGGCTGAGAGCTGATGTTTTTAGCCAGAGGGGGCCAGTATCTATGGCCCCTTCCTAGGCTACTAATATCAGCCCGCATCTGTCTGCATAGCCTTTGCTGGCTATTAATTATAGGGGAACCCCACATCATTTTTTTTTCTTTAGGGTCGCCCATTTTAATAGCCAGTAAAGGCTAAGTATACTGCTGTGAGCTGATATTAACAACCTGGGAAGCTCCATGGGTATTATCCCCTGCCCAGGCTATAAACATTGATCCTCAGCCGTTGGCTTACCCTCTGCTGATTATAAAAATTGCGCAGGAGCCCACTCCATTTTTTTTTTTTTTAAATAATCTTCTATTAAATACATGTCCAGTAATTTGCACAAACTGTACTAATTGTATTTGTCAGTGACCTCTATATATCTACCTATTCTGTATGTATTTACTGTATGTAATCCATCTCTTCTATCTTGTCGGCTCCTGCTGTGATTTTATACCACCGCGGCTGCTGAATTACCGGCTTTTCTTCTATCTCAGTAAAATAAGTACACGTGTGTGTGTGTGTATGTATGTATGTATGTATGTATGTATATATGTGTATGTATGTGTGTGTGTGTGTGTATATATATATATATATATATAATCTAGATTATGGCCCAATGCTATCGCATCGGGAGGATGCGATAGCATCACACCTCTTGCCATGTTAACCCTCAACACACACACTCCTCTCACCTTTCACCATCTCCACTCACTCTTTCACTCCACATACGATCCCTTCTCTCACTCCGTCTCTCATACTCACGCCGTCATCGCCGCTGCTCTACGATCCCTGACATCTTCCGCCGGCGCCATCCTGGATCCAGACGTTGTCTACGCTGGTGACATGTTCTTGCGGCGACGCCATCTTGAGTATCGTGAAATCCCGCGATAATCAAGATGGCGTCGCCGGAAGAACATGTGGACGACGTCGGGATCCAAAATGGCGTCGGCGAAATCTCGCGAGATTTCGCCGACGCCATTTTGGATCCCGACTGCATCCACGCCGGCGACATGTTCTTGCAGCGACGCCATCTTGAGTATCGCGGGATTTCGCCGATCCAAAATAGCGTCGCCGCAGGAACATGTCGCCGGCGTGGATGCGTCGGGATCCAAAATGGCGTCGGCGAAATCTCGCGAGATTTCGCCGACGCCATTTTGGATCCCGACGTCCTCCACGCCGGCGACATGTTCTTGCGGCGACGCCATCTTGACTATCGCGGGATTTCGCCGATCCAAAATGGCGTCGCCGCAAGAACATGTCGCCGGCGTGGAGGACGTCTGGATCCAGGATGGCGCCGGCGGAAGAAGATGTCAGGGATCGTAGAGCAGCGGCGATGACGGCGTGAGTATGAGAGACGGAGTGAGAGAAAGGGTCGTATGTGGAGTGAAAGAGTGAGTGGACGTGAGAGGAGTGTGTGTGTTGAGGGTTAACATGGAAAGAGGTGTGCGGTGACGTCACCGGTTACAACTGGACGGAAGTTGTTACAACCGGAAGCTGCTTAGGGCATTTATTATTATAGATGTATAATCTGTCAGTGTGATTTTTACTGTAGCAGCATATGAATTACTGGATTTGCAAAGGACACTGGTGCGTAAAAATCGGAGTGCGAGTACTGTGCATTTCTTTTATCGCGTTCATTGACTTGCATTGGCGAGTCTCGTCTGAGATACACAGCATGCTGGGATTTTTTTCTCAGTCCGATTTCAGCTGAGAAAAAAATCGCAGATGAGGTGAATAACATTGGTCAGAGTGCAATCCGATTTAAATTTTTTTTATCGGATTGGAATTGTCCGTTTTTCCCGCAAGTGAGTATGAGCCCTAAGTCATCTTTCCATGACTTACATGCCCATATGGATGGCTTGGGAGGTTTGACCTACTGACAGATTCCCTTTTAATAACTACTAAGAAAGTGGTAAGTAATGGTCTGTTGAGAGCAGCTGACAATTTAAAATTGATATTCTGCCTTGCCAGAAAATGTTTCCTTTCATGGAAAGTATATTCATTTGCTTAAACTGACATTTTGGGAGTGGGTAGAGATCCTTTTTAATAGAGTAACAGCTTTCATCTCTCTCTATGAATCAGTCTTGGCTTTATGGACGTATCAGAAGCCATATGCTCGTGTCTTTTATGTGCTGAATCAGTAACCTTGTATTGTAAAACATTTCTTTGCTTATGGTGTATCTTTATTTCTAGGGAACAAGTGAAACCATATCCATAACATCTGATACCGACACCACAGACCTGCTGGTGAGTAATGTTGGTCATTTCCGAAACAAGGGCAGGATAATGTCAAGTGATGTTATAAGTACTTCTAAATAATTCAGGGTTGTACGCCACCTGCCTAATGCATTGAGGAGTAAAGGGCATACATGATTAATATCATGATCACTTGGTAAAAGCACACTGGGAATCCTTCATAGTTGTCAGATGTCTCGTAGCCTCTGTAAATAATTTCCATAAACCTTGCATTCTAATACTTGGTTTATTCTCTAAGGCGAGTGACCTATCAAAGAAACAAGCCAGAGCATCATTATCAGACTTATCAACGCTGGAGGAAATAGAAGGGCTAACTATTCGACAACTAAAAGAAATTCTGGCCCGCAATTTTGTCAACTACTCAGGATGCTGTGAGAAATGGGAACTTGTGGAGAAAGTCAACAGACTGTACCGAGAGAATGAAGAGAACAGAAAGTCGCGTATGTTGAGACGTTTCTTTGGTTTTCGATCAACTTTATTTAGTACACAGAATTATACTAGTCTACTCATGAGTATTGCATCCTAGATTATACATTTAACATTTTATCTTTTTAATACCATGTTTAATCATTTCATAGGTCTTTTTTTTTTCTTGCTCTCTTTTCAGTGGAAAGCTTAGTATCCAGACATGACCCAGGTTAGTCAGTTGTCTTTTTTTTTTTTTTTTTTTTTCCCAATTCTGATTATTTTGCCTATCTAGAAATAGAAAATGCAGAAGCCATTTGAAGGGTCGTTTTCTGCTGTCCTGATTGACAGTTCTAACCAGCCGCATGACAGTGCCACTGGCCCGAATTGTGTGCTCGCAGATAGTGCAAGCATCAGAGGAGCACAAGAGGCAGTAAAGTACTTGCAAGCTCTATAGAAAAGATCTTGTAAACACTACGATCCTTTCATAGGAGAAAGGCCAGGCCACCTCTGTTAGGTTGAAATGGTGGCTGGTGATCTGGCAATGAACAGGACACAACAATAAAAATTCCTCCATTCTTGAGATTGGAGGCGATTTGTGATATGAAGTAAATTGCAATATGGGTGGGCTTCAAAGGAGACCGATCGTAGGTTCAAGTACCAAAAAGAGACTAATAAATACAGTGAAAACAAAAATTTAAAAGTATAAAGAAAAATAAGTTAAAATCTTCCCCCTGTTCCTATATTAACAATGAAGATGGGGAAAAAACATATTTGTTATCGCTGCGTCCAGAAAAGTCAGAAAAAATATTGTAAAAATTAACAAGGTTGATAAACACCATAAACAGAAAAAAATCCAAAACATCAAAATGGCATTTTTTTGGTAGCTACAAAAAATGCTGTAACAAGTAGAGCTGGGCAAACCCGAACAGTAAAGTTCGGCGTCCGTACCGAACACCTACTGCACAGACACGGACTTCACCAGGAAGTCTGTGTTACTGTTCGGGCTTGGCTGCCTGAACGTCTAGTGTTTGTCGCGCTGTCATGTGCATGGCAGCATGGCAAACATCGCTTCTGATCGGCAGTGAAATCATCCCTGCCGGTCAGAGAGCCACGGTTCCAAAAGACAGCGTGAGCGCCAGCTGTGATCGGAGGTATAAAGTTTACCTCTGGTCACTGGCGTCAGCTGATGGGACTACTGATCCCATCATCCGACACATGCAGCCGCTAAGAACAGTGATAGCAGGAGCAGCTGATATAAATAAATAAATTAAAAGGCATGGATTTCCCTGTATTTTTGATAACTAGCCAGGCAAAACTCACAACTAGGGCTGCAACCCTCAGCTTTCAACTTCAACTAGGCTGGTCATCAAGAACAGAGGGGCTCCCATGCTGTCTTTTTAATTATTTAAATAATTTAAAAAACCAGCGTGGGGTCCTCCCCCATTTTTGACAACCAGCCTTGCTAAAGCAGACACCTGGGGGCTGGTATTTTCAGGCTGGTACGGGGCCATGGATATGGCCCCAGCCTAAAAATAGCATCCCGCAGCTGCCCAGAAAAGGTGCATCTATTAGATGCCTGGCAATTGGGGTTAATATTTGTGGGGTTGATGTCACCTTTGTATTGTTGGGTGACATAAAGTCCACGGATTAATAATGGAGAGGCGTCTATAAGACACCTATCCATTACTAATCCTATAGTTGTATTGTAAATAAACACACATCTAGAATAAAGTCCTTTATTAGAAATAAAACAAAACAATTTTCCATTTTTATTTAAAAATAACAAACACAGTTATATTCGCCTAACACCTAATACCACCGAAGCCCTTGATCTCCTGTAATAAACCAAAAGTAAAAAATAAATATGATCAGGGTCATTTGGATGTTCTGGGTTGTCATTATGATTTAAAAAGAGAAAACACAGTAGTTTGACAATAAATGACTTCACCCAACAACTAACCATGAGTGGAGAAAAAGTTTTGGTGTTATCATTCATATTCTCTGAAAAAAGGCCCAGAAGGCAAAAATTCTGTCGGGATATGTAAACTTTTGAGCACAACTGTATTAGACTGACAGACAATCCTGCCAATATTGGTATACGTTAATCAAGTGTGTGTGGGGACTGCAAATACTTTCCCCATTCCTCATAGTAAACCTAAGCCTGGTCCTAATCTTAGTCAAAAACCTAGTCCTTACCCTCATACTAATTATAGTTTTAACCACCATCCATTTATTAACCATAGTCCTAACCCATGTCAGTCTTATTCTTAGCTGTAACCCTAATCTTAGTGTTAAGCAAAGTTAGGGTTAGAAAAAGTGTACAAATGTAACATTTATAATCCTAATATAATTTCCTTTAAAAAACATAATTTCCTTAAAAAGCTGTACATTATTATTTTTTTTTTTTTTTAAAAGGGGTCATTTTTTAACTTAGGAAAGGTCTCCCAGTGAGTCTGTGTCTCCTGTCCTAAAATTGCAAGTGAGAGAGTCAGTGATCAGACACAGGAAGACACAGAAAGAATGGGAAGCTGTGGTAGGACAGAGAAAGAATGGAGGAGTTGTGGGAGGAGATGGGTTGCTAAATCAGTAAGTGCTGCAGCAGTTGTGATGAGTTTATCAGCTGGTCGCTGCTCTCTGCGTAGACATAGAAGATAAAGTTCTCAGTATAATAATAATACATTTTATTTCTATAGCGCCAACATATTCCGCAGCACTTTACATTTCAGAGGGGACTTGTACAGACGATAGACATTACAGCCTAACAATAATCACATAGATCATAACAGATACCAAGAGGAATGAGGGCCCTGCTCGCAAGTTTACAATCTATGAGGGAAAAAGGGGAGACACGAAAGGTGGGTGGTAACAATTGCCCTGATTGTTTGGACCAGCCATAATGTTAAGTGTGTAACAGTACGGACACAGAGGGCTAATAGATGCATAAAGCATGTGGGAACATGATACGGGGAACCTGGTTAAGGTAAAACTTTTGACTGTGCCACACAGGGATAGTTAGGTTAATGTGTTGAGGCGGTAGGCCAGTCTGAATAAATGAGTTTTCAGGGCACGCTTAAAATTGTAGGGATTGGGGACTACTCGTATTGACCTGGGAAGTGCATTCCAAAGAATTGGCGCAGCACGTGTATAGTCTTGGAGACGGGAGTGGGAGGTTCTGATTATTGAGGATGCTAACCTCAGGTCATCAGCAGAACGGAGGGCACGGGTAGGGTGGTAGACAAACAAGGGAGGAGATGTAGGGTGGTGCTGAGCCATGGAGTGCTTTGTTGGTGAGGGCAATAAGTTTGTACTGGATTCTGGAGTGGATGGGTAGCCAGTGTAAGGACTGGCACAAGGGTAGAGGCATCGGTGTAACGATTGGCGAGAAATATGATCCTGGCTGCAGCATTCAAGACTGATTGGAGGGGGGAAAGTTTGGTAAGAGGGAGACCGATTAGAAGAGAGTTACAATAGTCCAGATGAGAATGAATAAGAGAAACAGTAAGAGTTTTTGCAGAGTCAAAGGTAAGAAAAGGTCGAATTCTAGAAATGTTTTTGAGATGCAGATAACAAGAGCGAGCCAGTGATTGGATGTGGGGGGTGAATGAAAGCTCGGAGTCAAGTATGACCCCAAGACAGCGGGCATGTTGCTGGGGAGTAATAGTGGAACCAGACACGGAAATGGCAGTGTCGGGTATAGGTGCATTAATAGAGGGAGGTAACACAAGGAGTTCAGTCTTTGACAGGTTCAGTTTCAGATATAGTGAGGACATGATGTTAGACACAGCGTTTAGACAATCGCCGGTGTTTTCTAGAAAGGCTGGCGTGATGTCAGGAGAAGAAGCGTATAATTGGGTGTCATCAGCATAGAGATGGTACTGGAAACCAAATCTTCTGATTGTTTTACCAATAGGGGCAGTGTACAAGGAGAAGAGGAGGGGGCCTAGAACCGATCCTTGAGGATCCCTAACAGTAAGGGGAAGATGAGAGGAGGAGGAACCAGCAAAAGATACAGTAAAGGAGCGGTCAGAGAGATAGGAGGAAAACCAGGAGAGAACGGTGTCCTTGATGCCGATGGAGCGGAGCAAAGTGAGGAAGAGCTGATGATCCACCGTGTCGAATGCTGCAGAGAGATCCAAGATAATTAGCATGGAGTAGTGACCGTTAGATTTAGCTGTTAGTAGATCATTAGAGACTTTAGTGAGGGCAGTTTCAGTAGAGTGTAGAGAGCGGAAACCGGATTGGAGAGGGTCGAGAAGAGAGTTATCAGAGAGATAGCGGATCAGACGGGAGTGGACCAGGCGTTCCAGGAGTTTAGAGATGAAGGGAAGATTAGAGACAGGTCTATAGTTAGCGGCACAGTTTTGGTCGATGAATGGTGTTTTAAGTAGTGGATGTATGATGGCATGCTTAAATAAGGAGGGAAAGATACCAGAAGAGTGACAGAGGTTAAATATTTTAGTTAGGTGAGGGGTAACAGCAGGGGAAAGGGACTGGAGCAGATGTGACGGAAATGGGTCCCTGGTGCAAGTGGTTGGGCGAGAAGGTGCAAGGAGCCTGATTACTTCTTCTGTGACTAGTTCAAAATCAGAAAGTGAGCTAGATGCAGTGGGGGAGGGAGGACAGTGCATGGTATGAGATGATTGGGAGATAATTTCCTGTCGGATATGATCAATTTTTTCTTTGAAGTAATTGGCCAGATCGTCAGCTCGAAGCTCTGTGGTTGGGGCCTGCACTCTTGGGTTGAGCAGGGAATGAAAAGTGTCAGAGACGTTTAGGGTTATTGGACAGTGAAGTGATGAGGGTGTTGAAATAGGTTTGTTTGGAGAGGTAAAGGGCAGTGTTGTATGTTCTAAGCATGAACTTATAATGGATGAAATCTTCGTAAAGATTGGATTTTCTCCATAGACGTTCAGCACACCTGGAGCACCGCTGTAGGAAACGTGTTTGCAGGGTGTGCCAGGGTTGTTTCTGTCTTTGTTGTGTTGTTCTATGTATAGGAGGTGCAAAATCATCCAGGGCAGTTTGAAGTGTTTCATTGTAATGCTTCAGTGCAGAATCAGGACATGAGAGGGAGGAGATAGGGGCCAATGAAGACTGCAAGTTCATCGTAAGTTTCTGGGTGTTAATGGCCTGTATGTTTCTATAAGTATGGACAGTGGGGGTGACCTGAGCGGCCTGGCAGTTCTTGATAGAGAATGAAAGAAGGTTGTGATCAGAGAGTGGGAGAGGGGAGTTTGTGAAATCATCCACTGCACAAAGCCGAGAGAAGACCAAGTCGAGGGAGTTTCCGTCTTCATGCGTTGGAGAATTAGTAAGCTGTGAAAGGCCAAACGAGGAGGTTAGAGATAAAAGGTGAGTAGCAGATGGGGAGAGGGGAAGAGCAATGGGGATGTTGAAATCGCCCATGATGAGGGTAGGGATGTCACAGGAGAGAAAATGTGGAAGCCAAGTGGCAAAATGATCCAGGAACTGATGGGAGGGGCCGGGAGGACGATACACTACCGCCACTCGCATGGAGAAGGGGGTGTAGAGTCTGACAGCATGGACCTCAAAAGAAGGGAAGACTAGTGAGGATACTTGAGGGATAACCTGAAAGGTACATTTTGGTGATAGAAGCAGATCAACGCCTCCACCTGCTCTTTTGTATGATCTTGGGGTATGAGAGAAGTGTAATCCCCCATATGAAAGAGTAGTGTCTGACTGCTGGATCCAGGTTTCAGTAAGAGCCAGGAGGTTAAGAGAATTAGAAAGGAAGAAGTCATGGATGAAGGAGAGTTTATTACACACTGAGTGAGAATTCCAAAGGGCTCAGTTAAGAGAGACAGAAGGCATGCAGGGAATATTAATAAGATTAGAGGGGTTTCTGAGTGTAGCAGTTGGGGGGTTTGACTTTCTATAACATGGGCGACCAGGGTTGGGAGCAATGTCTCCTGCGACTAGGAGGAGGATAGAAAGAGTGAGCAGATGGTTGAGTGATTTGTGGGAGCGTCTCTTATGTTGAATGGTGGGACTGAATGGATATGTGCAATTTAACAAAGTGAAAAGAGTGTGAGTTCTATACATAGAAGAGGAAAGGAGTGAGGGGCCGATATGGATGGAGTGTAGAGAGTTAATGCCAGGGCGGTGGATGTGTGTGAATGCAGCGGCCAGGATATAAATTACACAAATGCATATGGTATATATTTGTTGTACTCCAAATGTACAGGGAGTAGATGTATATAAATGTCTTACCTGTCTCCTGCCCTGTCTAACTGCCATGTTATAACTGCCAGTACTTTGATAAACTGTACTTCGATAAAGTGTGCATAAATGCTCCTCCAAGCTAGGTCTGAATATATAGAAATCTAAGGCATAGATTTTTTTTCTCTCTCTCTTCTCGTTAATCAATCAAACTAAACTAAACAGCAGGGCACAATAAAGGTAATTATCAGACAAACCAATGTCCAGGCCTACATGCATCATAAACCACTTTGAAAAGTTTCTTGACCTCAGAGCAAAAGGGGACAAGCAGAGTAAGTTGAAATAAATATATACCAGATATAAGCTTGCAGAGTTGAAAAGACATATAGAGCATTCAGAATTAACTGCTTGCTGACATTGAATGGAGGAGTTGATTCAGAGCAGAGATTGAAAGAGGTGGTTACCTGTATGAAGAGAATAGAGATGCGTGTCACATTTCATCCATGTTATAACTGCCAGTACTTTGATAAACTGTACTTCGATAAAGTGTGCATAAATGCCCCCTGCATGCATAATGAGCTTTGTCATCTCTGCTGTGCCCTGTGTAGATAGCAGCAACCAGATGACAAACTCACAAATGATGCTGTCTGCCCTCACAGTAGCCATTGAGCAGACAAAGCACTTACTGAATGCTTCACTGTTCTTTTAGCTTTCTGAGGGAAGCTGGAGGAAATCCGTAGACACCAGTAGATGTGGGAGGACAGCGTAACAGGAGAGCTTTAGGCTGTGTGCCCACATTGCGTTTTTTAAGCGTTTCCGCAGCGCTTTTAGACAAGCGTTTCTGCTGCGGAAACGCTTGAGAAAAGCACCCAATGTAATCATAATGGAATCCGCACATGTTGTCCTAATGGTGCGTTTTCCGCTGTGGAAATACTTAGCAGAAAAAAAACGCAGCATGTTCATTAATTTTGCGGAAACTCGTGCTTTTCCGCATACATTCAATTGTATTGCAAAAACGCATAGCAAAACGCATGCAAAAACGCTTAACAAAAGCATCAAAAACGGTTACAAAAGCGCTTCATAAAACGCATGCGTTTTCCCGGGAAGAGGGTGTGCGTTTCCGCTCCGGAATATTCTGCATGAAAAACGCTACGTGGGCACATAGCCTTAGATAAAGAGGTGGGGGAGGCTGACCTGGGACTGGAGGGGAGCTGAATCGGTGACATCCATCGCTGCTGCCAGTACAGAAAGCACAGCACTTGCAAGGAGTTTGTCATCTGGATGCTGCAGTCTGTGATCGAGGTGACTCTCAGAAACACTCGCATCGAACGCTGCCTATGTACAGATCATATAAATAGCAAATAAAGGGGAAAAATTTCTGGTTGTATATTCCCCAATCACCAAAAATTCACTGTTAATCTGAGAGATGGCAAAAAAGGGGAAAGAAAACTTAACTTTTACTTAATTATTTTAAAAGTATTTTGCACAAAAATGGAGCAATCGGTGATACAAATCCCATAGAATCACATATAAACACATACAAAGCCCTTCCTGTCCAGGAAGAGAGAGGTTATGACAATGGTCATCTATATATATATAATCGTCTTATGTCTGTCTGTCACCGAAATCCCGCGTCGCTGAGTGGTCGCCACCAATTAGCTACAGGCGCAGTCTGGCGCAACGCTCAATTGGGCACAGGGCTTAATCTGTAAAAAAGAGAATTAAAATAAAAAGAAGGTTATAATCACCTTCCGACGGCCTCCGATCTCATTTCCACGAGCCCGTGCTCACGGTCCCTGTAATGCTTTGCGCCTTAGACCAGAGATGACGTCACTCTCGCGAGAGCGCGACGTCAGCAGCGGTCTAAGCCGCAAAGCATTACTGGGACCGCGAGGCCGGGCACATGGAAATATGTAAAAAATAGAATTAAAATAAAAAAATAGTTATACTCACCTTCCGACAGCCCGTGATCTCCACTCCACGCGCCCGGCACCTTCCGGTCCCAGTAATGCTTTGCGCGAAGGGTCTGAGATGACGTCACTCTCGCGAGAGCACGACGTCATCAGCGGTGTTTCTCGCAAAGCATTACTGGTACCGGAAGATGCCGGACGCGTGGAGTGGAGATCGCGGGCCATCAGAAGGTGAGTATATAACTATTTTTTATTTTAACAGAGACCATGCATACCAGGAAAGGGGGGTGAGGGGACCATGCATACTAGGAAAGGGGGGTGAGGGTAACCATACATACCAGCAAAGGCGGGTGAGGGGACCATGCATACCAGGAAAGGGGGGTGAGGGTGACCATGCATACCAAGAAAGGGAGGTGAGGGGACCATGCATACCAGGAAAGGGGAGTGACGGGACCATGCATACCAGAAAAGAGGGGTGAGGGGGACCATGCATACCAGGATTGGGGGGTGAGGGGACCAAGCATACCAGGATTGGGGGGTGAGAGGATCATGCATTCCAGGATTGGAGGGTGAGGGGGTACCATGCTTACCAGGATTGGGTGGTGAGGGGGGACCATGCATATCAGGATTGGGTGGTGAGGGGGGACCATGCATATCAGGATTGGGGGTGAGGGGGGACCATGCACACCAGGAAAGGGGGGTGAGGGGGACCAAGCATACCAGGATTGGGTGGTGAGAGGACCATGCATTCCAGGATTGGAGGGTGAGGGGACCATGCATACCAGGATGGGGGGGGGAGGGGTAACATGCATATCAAGATTGGGGGGTGAGAGGACCATGCATATCAGGATTGGGGGGGTGCATTATTGCATTATTATTAAAACTTCATAAATAAACTACATACATATTCTAGAATACCCGATGTGTTAGGATCGGGCCACCATCTAGTACAATATAAAGGGCCAATATGTCAATTACGGTACTTAACATTTGGAAGTAGCATGCGAATCAGAATTCTGGCTGAAGAAAAAAAACCCAAGTCATAAGCATTAAAAAATGGTAATAAAAGCAACAATCTCACAGATTTTGTGCTTTCTGAGATTCTCATCTCTATTTTCCTCTGCCACTTCTGAAAAAGGTCCCAGTATTTTGCCTGTTCACAGGTTGACCCTGAGACTCCTGCCCTTACAAGGGCAGTCTATAGCTAACCCTTTTCATGCTAGCCTGCCCTAGACTGACCCTATGTGCCTCCCGACTCATTTCCTCAGTTGATTCATCAAGGGAATGGCACATACATGCTTTATCAGGAGTAGTGGGCATTACATCCCTCCATTCAATTATATAAAATAAGGCAATGACATCCACTTCAGTGGATACATCCTTTAAAAAGCATGCATTAGAGACAAATGGAGACACCTGATTAAACAATACCAAGATTTATCCATTTAATCAAATCGCCATATAAAGGCACCCAACATCCTGGGGTGCACTTTTGTTGCTCCATACCAGTCAGAATCACAGACACAAAAATCCATATTATTATTATTCATTTTATAGCTCCATTTATTCCATGGAGCTTTACATGGGAAAAAGGGGCATACATAGACAAATGCAATAAACATGAGCAATACAAGGCACACAAGTACAGAAGGAGAGAGGACCCTGCCCGCGAGGGCTCACAGTCTACAGGGGATGGGTGAGGAATACACTAGGAGAGGGTAGAGCTGGTCGTGCGGCAGTTCAGTAGACTGAAGATCACTGCAGGTTGTAGGCTTGTTGAAAGAGGTGGGTCTTTAGGTTCCTTTTGAAGGTTTCCGTAGGTAGGCGAAAGTCTGATGTGTTGGGGTAGAGGGTTCCATAGTATGGGGGGAAGCATGGGAGAAGTCTTTTATGTGGTTGTGGGAAGAAGAGATAAGAGGGGAGTAGAGAAGGAGATCTTGAGCTGATCGAAGATTACGTGTAGGTAAGTACTGGGAGACCATGTCACAGATGTATGGAGGAGACAGGTTGTGGATGGCTTTGTATGTCATAGTTAGGGTTATGAACTGGAGCCTCTGGACAATAGGAAGCCAGTGAAGGGCTTGGCAGAGAGGAGACACTTGGGGAATAATGGGGAGACAGGTGGATTAGTCGGGCAGCAGAGTTTAGGATACATTGGAGTGGTGCTAGAGGGGGAGGCCAGAGAGTAGGAGGTTGCAATAGTCAAGGCGGGAGATGAAGGCGTGTACGAGGGTTTTAGCAGTTTCTTGGTGAAGGAATGTACAGCTCTGGGAAATATTTTTGAGTTGGAGTCGGCAGGAGGAGGCAGGGGCTTGGATATGTGGCTTGAAAGAGAGGACAGAGTCGAGGATTCACCCCGAGGCACCGAGCATGTGGGACTGGGGAAAGTGAGCAGCCATTGACATTGATGGATAGGTCTGGTGAAAGGGTAGAGTGAGATGGAGGAAAGATAATGAATTCTGTTTTGTCCATGTTCAGTTTGATCCCTCACCTTTCCAATCGCAAGGGCCGGTCCTTCCATGTCTCAACCTCCCTATATTTAGGTTAATGAGACCTTAATGCACATGGTTCCGGCATATACTCCTCAGTACTCCTCATTTCCAGAGTGTGATTTTATCATAGGTTTTATTGGTAGCTTTTTTGGACTACCGTATATAGAATGTAATGAGGTTCAGAACTTGGATAAAGCAACTAAACGTCAGCTGCTCGTTAAGACCGGGGATACCGTATTGAGGCAAAATTTCCACCTTGCCTCTTTCTTCAGAATAAAGCAGTCCCAATCACCCCCTCTCAGGAGTTTCCCCCCTTTCTCAATGCCCATGAATTTTATCACTGTCTTGTCACCAACATGGACCCCATTAACATGTCACACAATAGGGGGTGCACTGGGAAGTGATGTGTTGAGGAAGCGTATGCGTTCCAGCGCTCCGAAAATGGCGTATATGCCAGAACCATGTGCGGTAAGGTCGCGTTACCTAACAATACAGGGAGGTCAAGACATGGAAGGACCAGCCCTTATGATTGGACAGGTGAGAGGTCAATGAGAAGGATTTTTGTGTTAGTGATTCTGATTGGTATGGAGCCACAAAAGTGCGCCCCAGGATGTTAGGTGCCTTTTATAAGGCGATTTGATTAAGTGGATAAATCCTGGTATTATTTAACCAGGTGTCTGCATTTGTCTCTAATGAAGGATTCTTTTTAAAGGATGTATCCACTGAAGTGGATGTTATTGCCTATCTTATATTACTGGATTGAGGGATGTGATGCCCACTACTCCTGATAAAGCATGCATGGGCCATTCCACCAGTGAATTGATTCTTTGCGGAAACTAGTCAGGAGGCACACAGGGTCAGTCTAGGGTTGGCTAGCGTGAAAAGGGTTAGCTGTGGCCTGCCCTTGTAAGGGCAGGAATCTCGGGGTGTCTGGGTCAGCCTGTGAACAGAGACAATACCAGGATCTTTTTTCAGAAGAAAATAGAGGGGAGAATCTCCGAAAGCACAAAATCTGTGACATTGTTCCTTTTTCTACCATTTGTTAATGTTTGGGTTTTTTCTTAGCCAGAATGCTTACTCCCATTCTACTTCCAAATGTCAAGTAGCCCTTTATATTTTATGATCATTGTCTTATCCTCTCTTCCCGGACAATTTCATATGAATTAAAGAGTTTTGTCAGTCAAGGACTAACAGATGATCACTTACAAAAAGTAGTATGGATGACATGGTGGGATGAGGTGGAGGAGAGCTGAAATGTTCTGACACATTCCCTTTAAGTATTGTTGGATTATCTCCAGACTTAACCTTAGGTGAGTTATGTTTTTTTTTTGTTTTGTTTTTTTTTTTTTTACTGTCTCCGCTTTAGTTTAGTTTTCTTTTTTATAGCAAGTGCGACCAAAATGATCAACACCTAGTGACCAAATAAATTGTGCAGGAAAATTGTAAAGCTGGATATGGATGTTACTTTACTGCCCAAACTTTATCCCAGTTCTATAATCCTGTACACTGAGGAATGTTGGAAAACTGTTGTGACCAGTCATTTTAGTAACTGCTGCGATTGAATACTGAAATAGCACCAAGAAGGAAGCAGTCAAAAAAATCCATAAAATTCACAATTTTATTGAAATCACATATATAAAGGACACAACAGTACATGGAATGGGGAAGAGAAATATCCAAACGTGCACAGTGGTGCAAAGGATCAAAACACACTGTGTCCACAATCCCAGGATAGTAAATATCTATCCCCAATAGGGAAGTTAGAGGCAGCTTATCATGGGCACACTGATGAATAATCAATATCTATCCCTAATAGGGGTTTAAGCAATTCATCATACACACATCAGTATATAGGCTAAAAGCTCAACCCTCACTGCTGCCCATAGTTCCCCATCAGGGCATAATAGAAAAGTCTACAGAGCAAATGCTCAAAAAAAGCGCCCTGACAGCATCATCAGTATTGAAGCAACATCAGTTGCATAGATGCCTAGAGGACAGACCCCTATACGGCGGATGTTAGAAATAAACATAACAGTACAAGTGCTGTGAAGGCGTCATTACCCGGGTCTAGTGGAGGCGGTGTGGTAGATCCAGTCCCCAACGCGCGTTTCGGAGCCGTGGCTCCTTCCTCAGGCCCCCTGTAGGAGCCACGGCTGCGAAACGCGCGTTGGGGACTGGATCTACCACACCGCCTCCACTAGACCCGGGTAATGACGCCTTCACAGCACTTGTACTGTTATGTTTATTTCTAACATCCGCCGTATAGGGGTCTGTCCTCTAGGCATCTATGCAACTGATGTTGCTTCAATACTGATGATGCTGTCAGGGCGCTTTTTTTGAGCATTTGCTCTGTAGACTTTTCTATTATGCCCTGATGGGGAACTATGGGCAGCAGTGAGGGTTGAGCTTTTAGCCTATATACTGATGTGTGTATGATGAATTGTTTAAACCCCTATTAGGGATAGATATTGATTATTCATCAGTGTGCCCATGATAAGCTGCCTCTAACTTCCCTATTGGGGATAGATATTTACTATCCTGGGATTGTGGACACAGTGTGTTTTGATCCTTTGCACCACTGTGCACGTTTGGATATTTCTCTTCCCCATTCCATGTACTGTTGTGTCCTTTATATATGTGATTTCAATAAAATTGTGAATTTTATGGATTTTTTGACTGCTTCCTTCTTGGTGCTATTTCTAAACTGTGCAGTTTTCCTATTTAAGTCCCTATATATACAGTGCCTACAAGTAGTATTCAACCCCCTGCAGATTTAGCAGGTTTACACATTCGGAATTAACTTGGCATTGTGACATTTGGACTGTAGACCAGCCTGGAAGTGTGAAATGCACTGCAGCAAAAAAGAATGTTATTTCTTTGTTTAATTTTTTCTTAAATTGTGAAAAGTTTATTCAGAGGGTCATTTATTATTCAACCCCTCAAACCACCAGAATTCTGTTTGGTTCCCCTAAAGTATTAAGAAGTATTTCAGGCACAAAGAACAATGAGCTTCACATGTTTGGATTAATTATCTCTTTTTCCAGCCTTTTCTGACTATTTAGGACCCTCCCCAAACTTGTGAACAGCACTCATACATGGTCAACATGGGAAAGACAAAGGAGCATTCCAAGGCCATCAGTGACAAGATCGTGGAGGGTCACAAGGCTGGCAAGGGGTACAAAACCCTTTCCAAGGAGTTGGGCCTACCTGTCTCCACTGTTGGGAGCATCATCCGGAAGTGGAAGGCTTATGGAACTACTGTTAGCCTTCCACGGCCTGGACCGCCTTTGAAAGTTTCCTCCCATGCCGAGGCCAGGCTTGTCCGAAGAGTCAAGGCTAACCCAAGGACAACAAGGAAGGAGCTCCGGGAAGATCTCATGGCAGTGGGGACATTGGTTTCAGTCAATACCATAAGTAACGTACTCCACCGCAATGGTCTCCGTTCCAGACGAGCCCGTATGGTACCTTTACTTTCAAAGCGTCATGTCAAGGCTCGTCTACAGTTTGCTCATGATCAATTGGAGGACTCTGAGACAGACTGGTTCAAGGTTCTCTGGTCTGATGAGACCAAGATCGAGATCTTTGGTGCCAACCACACACGTGACTTTTGGAGACTGGATGGCACTGCATACGACCCCAAGAATACCATCCCTACAGTCAAGCATGGTGGTGGCAGCATCATGCTGTGGGGCTGTTTCTCAGCCAAGGGGCCTGGCCATCTGGTCCGCATCCATGGGAAGATGGATAGGACGGCCTACCTGGAGATTTTGGCCAAGAACCTCCGCTCCTCCATCAAGGATCTTAAGATGGGTCGTCATTTCATCTTCCAACAAGACAACGACCCAAAGCACACAGCCAAGAAAACCAAGGCCTGGTTCAAGAGGCAAAAAATCAAGGTGTTGGAGTGGCCTAGTCAGTCTCCTGACCTTAACCCAATTGAAAACTTGTGGAAGGAGCTCAAGATTAAAGTCCACATGAGACACCCAAAGAACCTAGATAACTTGGAGAAGATCTGCATGGAGGAGTGGGCCAAGATAACTCCAGAGACCTGTGCCGGCCTGATCAGGTCTTATAAAAGACGATTATTAGCTGTAATTGCAAACAAGGGTTATTCCACAAAATATTAAACCTAGGGGTTGAATAATAATTGACCCACACTTTTATGTTTAAAATTGATTAAAATTTAACTGAGCAACATAACTTTTTGGTTTGTAAGATTTATGCATCTGTTAATAAATCCTGCTCTTGTGTGAAGTTTGAAGGCTCTAACTAATTTGCATCTTATCAAACCTGCTAAATCTGCAGGGGGTTGAATACTACTTGTAGGCACTGTATATATAATATACTTATGTGTATGTGGAAATATGATGATTTCTTGTACTTCTTTGGGCTAGTTACTTCTTGCCCCCACATATACTATGTCTTTTCCCTGTTTATTTCATTGCGATTGAATACTGTATTGTTGTACAGTACAATTTCATGATCCCACCCATGAGGTATCGCATCTCTAGCCACTGTGACCGACCTTTGTATTAGTCATTCATACATTTGTCTCCAACCCTCTTCCCCCATGTTCTTTCTTTTTTTTCAGAGAGGGATCGGCTACAGTTGACTTGTAACGATGATAACCTTTGTCGCATCTGCATGGATGCCGTTATTGACTGTGTTCTCCTGGAGTGCGGCCATATGGTGACCTGCACAAAATGTGGCAAGAGAATGAGCGAATGTCCTATCTGCCGGCAGTACGTGGTGCGGGCTGTTCATGTCTTCAAGTCTTAAGCGTCCAGACCAAATAAAATACAAGTGCGTGATGGTTCTATGGCCTGGAGATCAAAGTGTGTACAAAGAAACCTTGTTATATGTATAATGTTTGAGTGAACTGCTAGATGTGTTTTGTACTAAATTAACAGGTAGGTTTTGTTTATGAGCTATGTGAGGTTTGGTCAGAAAATGCATGCGTGTGTTTGGAAATCTGGAATGGATGACTATTCTTATCAATAAAATCAATATACTTGTTGGAAACTGGACTCTGTGCATTCAGAAAGTGGAGATTTAAATTATTTTGTACTCTGCTAGATAAAAAAAATGCTGAATTCTTTGTAAGAGAACCATTGTCCATTAATCTGACTACCCTCTCTCAATCACCGTCTTGCCTCCTTATAAAATGACACTTATGCTCGTCGCTGTTCTGCAGCTCCTGTGAGCTTATGTCACATGATCCATGTGGTCAATCAGTGGCCTCTGCACTGTCTCCTTCGGACGTCCGGAGGAAGTTAGGAGGAGCTGCGGCTGCTCTCACTTCCTCCAGTTATCTGATTTGTCCAAATTAGGAGAAAAACGATGCCTAAACTATCTTGTGGATTACAGGAGAGGATGAAATCTGAAGGACCGTCTGGTTCATAGTCATCTTCGAGTGGATCTTCCAGATCCTACATGGCTAAATAGTACCAATTTTAAGGATACTTACAGATGCGGATCATGCAAGGCTTGTGACTTCGTTGCTAAAGGCACTAGTTTTAACAGTGATACGACAGGAAAAGTTTACCATAATAGGGAATTTATCAACTGTCACACTGAAGGTATTGTATATCTGGCTTAGTTTACCTGTCCGAAGACGTATGTACTAAAAACCACACGGGAGTTTAGAACATATAGGGGACATTAGAAGGAAGGAAGATACCCCTATATCCAGGCACGTGTGGGAATTCCATAATGGTAATGCCAAAGAGATCAAATTTCAGGGTGTTGAAAAGATTAAAGCATCCCCTAGAGAAGGTGATTTGGATAATAGTATTCTGAGAAAAGAGGCCCAGTGGATATTTAGGTTGATGACTGTTAATCCATTGGGTCTAAATGAGTGTATTTCCTACACTCCCTTTATTTACCGTAGTTGTCTTAGAGCTCTTTAATAGACAGCGTCATATCATCAACATTGGTATATGTTGCCTATATGTGAGTAGGAGGTAAAAATAAAATAATTATATATTGCTGATCATCAGTTCAATTTATATACTTGGGTGGGGGGGGGATTGGTACGTTTGTGATACATTTTATTAAGGGATGTAGCAGTATCATTATCGGCTCTCCCATGTGGTTATCACCCCAGTTGTAGTGATGTGATTTTAAAGTAAGGTTAGTGTTTACATGGTGATGAGGGTGGGTGTAATATATGCTGAAAATAAATCAAAGGAGGGTTCACCTTTTATATTGGTATTTTTTTTCACCTAGTGTAATATGATATTCTAGTCTATTGATGTGTAATGTTTAGCACAGTCATATTTATTCGTTGTTTTCGGATATAACTCTTAATATAAGTCTACGTTTTGCATGTTATACTGTTAGTTTTAAGTATCGTTTGTGGCGCTGGTGGTTATGAATTTAGCGTTACCTCTTGCAGTCTCTTCCTTGAATCTATCTGCATTAATGTTACCTAGGGACAGCCGTCACTACATGTGGCTGATTCTCATTGGCCTCCTGTTAAGAGAGCCTCTGGTAGGTCAGTTTCTGTGTGCGACAGTGAGGGAGGCGGGGTGTTTATTTAAGCCCGGCATTTGTGCTGTCGCGCGCGGCTCTCATCGTGACGGTAATAATAAGCTCCAATGTAAACATGTAAGCACAAAGCTAATAGGGTTTAGCCTCCTGATGTACCCTAATGAAATATTGTAGGGCAAAATGCGTTGAGAAGATACTGCAGGGATGATTTAAGCATAAATCGCGGCCTAATATCTTGGGCAGACTGTGAACATACTAGTCCCGATATAAACATAGGGACGGGCGCTACTGCATTTGAGTGATAGAGCCTTGACAACACGGCTCTTCATTTCTGGCAGAGTGTGAATTTTATTCCCCTCTAAATGAATGGGATAGCATGTGCCTATGATAGGTTGCATCTATAGTGGATATAGGAGCCATTGTGTGGTTAACAGATTGACACTATATGATGCTGAATCGCCACTCCTTCTGAGACCATGTTCAGTATAATAGCACCTTAGCTTATTGACAGTCTTGACAATTGTCAATTTATTGGGGGTAATGTGCAATAATAGTAGCACTTTAGTTTACTGACAGCTTGTTTGGGAATTGGCTGTTAATAAATAGAAATGAGAATATGGTATTTCTTGATAAGAGTTTAGTGGAATAGCTATCAAATGTTGCCCAAGAGATAGAATACCTGGAGATTAGGGATGAGCGAGCATAATCGTGGGTATTCGGTACTTAGCAAGTAATGCGGTACTCGGTACATAACGAGTATTTCACTACTCGCCTCGCACGATTTGGTTCTCCCGCCCAGCATTTGCCAATCACAGTAATGCCGCAGCCTTCTTGGTTGTGGGCGGCATCATAGGTTATGACTCATCATAGCCTGGCACTAAAGGGGCCTTTACACATAGCGATATCGCAAAAGCGTCACCGATTTTGTGACGCAGCAGCGATATCGCTAGCCATATCGCTATGTGTGATACTTACCTCCGACCGGCTCCCCCGCTGTCTGTCGCTGATCGCGCAGGTCCATTTCTCGTCAGGTGCTTCCTGCTGGCGCCGACGAGCGACGCGTGGATGCGGGCGGGAGGACGTCAGGATTGCCGCGTCTGAAAGGTAAGTAACGACCGCTGCTGCGTCGCTACATCGCTGTGAGATCTGCCTGTGTGGCAGCTCACTAGCGACCATTTAGCGCTGCACCAGCGATCCTGACCGGGTCGTATTGTTGTCGGGATCGCTGGTGCATCTCTAAATGTAAAGGGGCCTTAAGCCCTGCCGCTGCCATTTTCTGCACATTGCATGCAGAACACAGCTAGTGTAGGGAGAGTGTGACCAGCTGCTAGGGAGAGTTGTGTTTTTTTGTGCAAATCATCCAGAAATCCTCTGTAAAACCCAAAAGCTCTTTTCAGAGCTGAAAGTATAAGGTCAGGGACTGAGTAGTGACAGTTTTCCCAGCTTTCTTTGGGGTCACATTTACCCCTGCAGGGCAGTTTTTTTGTGCTGTTGCAGTGCTGTGTTTACAGCGAATCGGATGCACGCACGGTACAGCACAACTGACATGCAGCCAGCACCGCTGTTTTGTGTGGTGTCTGGGGTGCGTATTTTTGCCTTAACGCCTTCCTGATATCTGATGTACTATCCCGTCCACGGGACCCGGGCCCCTATGCCCATGGATGGGATAGTATGTCATAGCGATCAGCGGCACTCATGGGGGGAGCGCCGCTGATCGTGGCCGAGTGTCAGCTGATTATCACAGCTGACACCCGGCACTATGTGTCAGGGGCGGTCACGGACCGCCCCGGGACGTTAACCCCTGGCACACTGCGATCAAACATGATCGCAGTGTACTGGGGGATTAGCGAAGCATCGGCAGGGAGGGGGCTCCCTCCGTGCTTTCCTGAGACCCCTGCAGCAGCGCGATGTGCAGCGCTGCTGCGGGGGCCTCCTTCCCTGCAGGTCCCTGCATCCAATATGGCTGCGGGGGCCTTCAGGGAGGCGGCTTCCTGAGTGCCTGCAGAGGGCAGGCACAAGGAAGCCTTGTGCAGCGCCTGTCAGACCGCTGATCTGTCACAGCGCTGTGTGATGTGTCAGATCAGCGATTTGACACATGACAGTGATGTCCCCCCCTGGGACAATGTAATAAAGTAAAAAAAAAAAAAAAAAAAAAAAAAAATCGCTAAATAAATAAAAATATTCCCTAATAAATTCATTTTTTGTAAATAAAAAAAACCGTACACATATATGGTATCACCGCGTCCGTAACGACCCGCCCTATAAAACTGGCCTACTAGTTAACCCCTTTAGCAAACCCCTTAAAAAAATAAAAATAAAGCAAAAAACGATGCTTTATTATCATACCGCTGAACAAAAAGTGTAATAACGCGCAATCAAAAAGACGGATATAAATTACCATAGTACTGCTGAAAACGTCATCTTGTCCCGCAAAAAATCAGCTGCCACACAGCATCATCAGCAAAAAAATAAAAGAGATATAGCTCGCAGAATAAAGCGATACAAAAAGTTTTTATATAAAATTGTTTTCATTGCATAAAACCGCCAAAACATAAAAAGACATAAATGAAGTATCTCTGTAACCGTACTGACCCGAAGAATAAAACAGCTTTATCAATTTTACCTCACGCGTAAATGCATCCCCCAAAAGAAATTCTTGAAATGCTGGTTTTTGTTCATTCTGCGTCCAAAAAATCAGAATAAAAAGCGATCAAAAAATGTCACGTGCTCGAAAATGGTACCAATAAATATGTCAACTCGTCCCGCAAAAAATAAGACCTCACATGACTCGGTGAGTCAAAATATGGAAAAATTATAGCTCTCAAAATGTGGTGATGCAAAAACTATTTACAATAAAAATCGTCTTTACGTATGACAGCTGCCAAACATAAAAACCCGCTATAAATAGTAAATCAACCCCTCCCCCACCTTTACCACCCCATCAGTTAAGGAAAAATATTAAAATTAAAAAAAAAAAAATGTTACTTTCATTTTCCCATTAGGGCTAGGGTTAGAGTTGGAGTTATAAATGGGGGGTTTCCACTGTTTAGGCACATAAGGTGCTCTCCAAACGTAACATGGCATCTGATCTCAATTCCAGCCAATTCTGCATTGAAAAAGTCAAACGGCGCTCCTTCCCTTCCAAGCTCTGCCATGCGCCCAAACAGTGGTTTACCCCCACATATGGGGTATCAGCCTATTCAGGACAAATTGCAAAACATCTTTTGGGGTCCAAGTTCTCCTGTTACCCTTAGGAAAATAAAAAATTGGGGGCAAAAATATCATTTTTGTGGAAAAAAAATGATTTTTTATTTTCACACCCGGGCGTTATAAACTTCTGTGAAGCACTGGAGGGTTCAAAGTGCTCACCACACAACTAGATAAGTTCCTTGGGGGGGTCTAGTTTCCAAAATGGGGTCACTTGTGGGGGGTTTCAACAGTTTAGGCACATCAGAGGCTCTCCAAACGCGACATGACACCCGCAGACCATTTCATCAAAACCTGCATTCCAAACACTACTTCCCTTCCAAGCCCCGATGTGTGCCCATACAGTAGTTTTCTCCCACAAATGGGGTATCAGTGTACTCAGGACAAATTGGACAACTTTTGGGGGTCCAGTTTCTCCTGTTACCCTTGGGAAAATAAAAAAAATTGGGGACTTAAAGAACATGTTTGTGGAGAAAATGATTTTTTTTTTTTGTTTTCATGCCCGGGCACTATAAACTTCTGTGAAGCCTTTGGGGGTTCAAAGTGCTCACCACACATCTAGATAAGTTCCTTGGGGGGTCTAGCTTCCAAAATGGTGTCATTTGTGGGGGTTTCCACTGTTTAGGCACATCAGGGGCTTTCCGAACGCGGCATGGCATCCGATTCAAATTCCAGCCAAAAAAGTCAAATGGCGCTGCTTCCTTTCCGAGCTCTGCTATACGCCCAAATAGTGGTTTACCCACACATGTGGGGTATCAGCGTACGCAGGACAAATTGCACAATAACTTTTGGGGTCATGTTACCCTTGGGAAAATAAAAATTGGGGGTGAAAAGATTTTTGTGGAAAACAAATATGATTTTTTAATTGTATGGCTGTACGTTATAAACTTCTGTGAAGCCCTTGGGGGTTCAAAGTTCTCACCACATATCTAGACAAGTTCCTTGGGGGGGTCTAGTTTCCAAAATGGTGTCACTTGTGGGGGGTTTCCACTGTTTAGGCACATCAGTGGCTCTCCAAACGTGACATGGCGTCCGATCTGAATTCCAGCCAATTTTGCATTGAAAAAGTCAAACGGCGCTCCTTCCATTCTGAGCTCTGCCATGCACTGAAACAGTGGTTCCCCCCAAATATCAGGTATCAGCGTACTCAGGACAAATTGCACAATAACTTTTGCGTCCAATTTCTCCTGTTACCCTTGGTAAAATAAAAAAAATTGGACCTGAAGTAATTTTTTTTGTGAAAAAAGTTAAATGTTCATTTTTTTATTTTTTTTTAAACATTCCAAAAATTCCTGTGACGCACCTGAAGGGTTAATAAACTTCTTGAATATGGGGGTGCAGTTTTTAGAATGGTGTCACTTTTGGGTATTTTCTATCATATAGACCCCTCAAAGTGACTTCAAATGTGATGTGGTCCGTAAAAATAAAATGGTGTTGCAAAAATGAGAAATCGCTGGTCAAGTTTTAACCCTTATAACTTCCTAACAAAAAAAAATTTTGGTTCTAAAATTGTGCTGATGTAAAGTAAACATATGTGAAATGTTATTAAGCTTTTTGTGTGCCATATCTCTGTGCTTTAAGGGCACAAAAGTTCAAAATTGGAAAATTGCGAAATTTCCGTTTTTTTCACAAATAAACGCAAGTTATATCAATGAAATTTTACCACTAACATGAAGAACAATGTCATGAGAAAACAATGTCAGAATCACCGAGATCCATGGAAGCGTTTCAGAGATATTACCTTATAAAGGGACAGTGGTCAGAATTGTAAAAATTGGCCCGGTCATGAACGTGCAAACCACCCTTGGGGGTAAAGGGGTTAAACCTCAGGTCAGTTTTTTGTGCTGTTGCGGTGCTGTGTTCACAGCGAATAGTACGCACGCACTGTACTGCACAACTGACACGCAGCCAGCACCGCTGTCTTGTGTGGTGTCTGGGGTGCGTATTCTTGCCTTAACCCTCAGGGTAGTTTTTTTGTGCTGTTGCGGTGCTGTGTTCACAGCGAATAGTATGCACGCAACTGCACTGCACAACTGACACGCAGCCAGCACCGCTGTCTTGTGTGGTGTCTGGGGTGCGTAATCTCGCCTTAAATCTCAGGGCAATTTTTTTCTGCTGCTGTGATGCTGTTTGTAAAACACAAAGCAGTACTAGGCTTTGCGTAGTGCTACCTTCCACAAAGCACTAACTGCTCCTTGTTCCCAAATATCAGCATCTGAACATCTGCAACTATAGCAGAAAAATCCAAGATTCCTAAAAAGGCTGTTGTGAAGGGACAGGGACATGGAGTCGTTGGTGCCCAACAAGGCACAGAGTCTGGGAGACCGAAGAAGGTTGATGCATCTAGGTTCCTGGTGAAATTTCCCGGTCTGGAACATAAACGGGCCTGGAAGCCCGAAGAACAAGAGCAGATACTGTCTTGGATGGCTGATAAGGCCTCAACGAAATGTTCTAGCAGCACCCAATCATCCATGACAAAACAATCTACTGTCCATACAGATAACGCTGGGTCATCCTATTCTCAACCTGTTCCTAGTTCATCACCTGGTCAGGAGTCACAGGAAACATTTGATCCCAACCTTGGTCACTCCGAGGATCTGTTTGATCAATTTCCTTGCATTGCCTCTGGCCTCTCACCGCATGACATTGAAGAGGAATGTGAGGGGGTATAGTCTGTTGATGATGGCCAAATATTTGAAACCCGACGGCCAGAAGAAAGCCACTTTAATCCACGTGATATACCGGGTGAAGAGGTGGAGGCTGATGGTGATGACACACAGTTGCCATCTGGCCAGTCGCCAATATCAACACGGAAGTAGGATGACATGGACGACGAGGTGGTCGATGATGAGACCACCGATCCGACCTGGACCGTTGGCACGCATAGCCAGCACAGCAGCACAGAGGATGAAGGTGGATATGTAGCACCAACAAAGGCACCAAGGGCTACTGGTTTGAGCAGAGTGTAAAGTGTGTCAACTGTTGCCAAGAGCAATCCCTCTGTGCTCCAAGTCAAGGCAAGGGTGCGTTCAGCCGCTGTCTGGAAATTTTTTTCCGATAGTCCTTCTGAACCAAATGTCATCTGTAGCATCTGCCATAGGAAGCTGAGCAGAGGCCAGGGCAAAGGCAACCAAAGCACCACCAGTATGCAGAAACACATGGCAGCCAAGCACCCTAGTCAGTGGGCTGAACAACAGGGTACCAAATCAGTGTCTGTGACTGCGGGTCAAACCACTGCCATGTCGCCTGTGATACGTCCTTTCCAATCTGCTGGGCAGGAATCCGGTGATCATCATACCTCTTGCTCACAAGCTGCGGTTGCACAGACATAGGCTACTACAACCTCATCCACTTGTTTGTCCCAGGAAAGCGTCCAATTGTCCATGCCCCAGCTGTATGAAAGGAGGCATAAATACCAAGCCACGCACCCACAAGCACAAATACTGAACGCGCACATTGCCAAGTTGCTAGCCGTGGAGATGTTGCCGTTTAGGCTTGTGGGGACACAGTCTTTCCGTGATCTTTTGGCTGTGGCTGCCCCATGATACTCGGTTCTCAGCCGGCACTATTTTTCCCGGTGTGCAGTCCCCGCATTACACCAGCATGTCTTAAACAATCTAAAGCGTGCTCTCACCAACGCCGTAACCGGGACGGTCCATCTTACAACAGACACGTGGACAAGTACTTGTGGCCAGGGACAATACATCTGTTATGGCACACTGGCTCAACCTGGTGGAGGGTGGGACAAAGTCTCAAACTGGACCATCAACACATATACTACCCACGCCACGAATAGCGGGCCCAACCTCAATCAGGGTTTCTGCCTCATCATATACGTCCAGTCTCCCCTCTTCCTTGTCATCCTATGCTGAATTACCCTCCACGTCACTCCCAAGTTGGGAGCTGTGCAGCAGCGCATCGGCAAAGCGTCAAAACGCTCTGTTGAAGCTGATATGCTTAGGTGAAACACCACACGCTGCAGCAGAGCTGAGGCATGGAATAAAACAGACCGATTAGTGGCTCTCCCCACTGCAACTCAAACCTGGTGGCGGCTTTAAAGCTCGGGAAGCTGGTACACGTGCCATGCATGAGTCACGTGCTGAACCTAGTGGAGCAGAAATTTATAAAAACATACTCTGACTTGCTGTACCTAATTGAGGTGTGCCGTACTTGCGCCCATTTCCGCCACTCCTCAACCGCTGTTGCCGGACTTGCAGCGCTTCAAAAGCAATTTAATTTGCCAAACCACAGACTCCTTTGCGACCTGCCAACATGGTGGAACTCAACATATAATATGTTGGCAAGGGTAAGTGAGGGCACTTTCTCAATACCAGCTTAAACATGCCTGTCACACTGAGACTCAGCCAAGACACACAACTGTTGAGTGGGTGTGGATCGCTGATATTTGTGAGGTGCTTGATATCTTTGAGTACTGCACCAAGCTTGTGAGCGGTGATCAGGCTATTATCAGCGTAATCATCCCTATGCTATGTCTGCTGAGAAAATCTCTGCAGAATCAAAAAATGGAATCTTTGCGTGCCCAGCAGCTGGGTATGGAGCAAGATTTCACAATGGACGATCCTATCCAACCCAGCCAATATCATCAGGTAACATTGGGGGATGAAGATGATGATGAAAATGAGGAGGGAGAGGACTTATTTTTCAGTGGTACCGAGGGGACACCTCATGCTACAGAGGGGAACCCCAACCCCAGCTTCATGTCTAGACCCACGGTACAAGGACAAATTTCGTTCGCTACTGTTGCAGTCACTAAGGGGTTTCACAATGGAATCCTTTAAGAAGGCTGTTGTCAACACCACTGCTAGCAGAGATACCAGCTCTGGGCAACAGCATGCATTAATGGGGAGAGATACGCCAAGCAGGTCCAAAAGAGGTGGTGGTAAAATGTCCACAAACTGGGCTATCTTCAATAATCCAGCTCATCACCAAGGACTAGCTGGAACAGTACCAATGTCAAGGAGGGAGAAGTTGAACAAGATGGTCAACGACTAAGTGACCATACTTGCGTCCTTCCTGACACTTCTGTACCGTTTAATTACTGGGTATCCAAGCTGCATAGTTGGCCCGACCTCTCCTATGCCTTGGAGGTGCTGGGCTGGCCTGCCCTGCTGCTAGTGTGATGTCATAGCGTGTTTTCAGTGCCACTGGGGCAATCATCACAGATACACGCACACGGTTGACTACAGAGAATGCAGACAGGCTGATTTAAGCCCTCCAGATGACAGTATCCCAACCTAAAGTCACCCAACACTTTATTTTTTTTAAACTTGGTGGTCACGTCCATCGCTTCCCATACAAGCCCCTTTTCTTCTTCTTACACATGTTTTTTCAAAACCTGCTTCTGACACGTATCTCATGGTCAATAAGCTAAAAACAATGTTACGTTAATTAATATTTCCCATTGGAGGCACTTGTGATGAGAGTGAGACCCTTCTTCCTTCATCAACCATGGTATCATGCCCCTTGGGCTAATTTTTGGAGACACTATGGCTATGCCTGGACACTGGGCACTGCCACCTCTATGCTAGTAGTCCTGGCTTCATCATAATTGTTTGGCCCTTCAGACCTCTCGTTTCCTTCATCAACTATGATACAGCCCCTTGGGCTAATTTTTGGACACACTATGGCTATACCTGGACACTGCACTGCAACCTCTGTTAGTAGTCCTAGCTTCATCATAATTGTTTGGCTCTTCAAACCTGTCTTGCTTCCTTCATCAACCATGATACAGCCCCTAGGGCTAATGTTTTGAAGACACTATGTCTATATTGGCCAGTGGCACAACAAGGACAGTAGTCCAAGCTTTATAATTGTGAATCCCTTGTGATAAAGATGATGATGGGTGGCTTCTTCCTGCGCTAACCATAACACAGCCCCTAGGGCAGATTGTTCTCCTTAAACCACTTACACACTTAGCAGTCAGAAGATTGCCTCCATCATCACTCACACTTACGGCACTTCTGATATATCGCTGGCACTGTGTAAGTGGCGTACGAGTCCCACTCTTCTGGCAAAAAAACACAGGAGTTCAAATAGTGTTTGTACATTCTAGTGAAGCAGTAGTGTAAAACCACTCGTGCAGCCCCTGACCAGGTGCCCCCATGTTATATACATTTGTTTATAGCATACATTTTTTTTTATCATTTACACATTTTTTAGCCTTTTCTTCAGCCCCCAGACCACTTTGTAGGGTCCAGCAGACAATTACTCGCATTTTCCATTGACTATCATTGGACTTGCTACTCGTACCGAATTCCCGAGTATTATGATATACTCGGTACTAGTATAGCGAGTCCGAATACTTCACTACTCGCTCATCCCTACTGGAGATGTCTCCTTATATCAGGGGATGTTCATTAATCAATTAATTTGTAAATGCAGTGCCTTTTTTAAGTATGTATTAGTGTCGTTTGTGAAGCCCCTATAGGGGTCATATTGGACAGACTGCACACGAGCACGTTGGATTGGTATATCATTATTTATTATTAAAGGTTAAGTTTTATTGCTTTTTCCACCATAGTCAGTGATTTTGGAAATTTTCGGTGGGATATATCTAGTCTAAGGGTGCCTTTCAGTGATATTGAAAATGAAGTGGTCGCTGACTGATTGGCACCATGGATCATGTGACGTGACTTTTTTTTTTTCCTCCCCCTATCTTTATTTATATTTATAAAAGAAAAACCTGATTTAAACAATGCATTTTTTATGGCACATTTCCACTGCTCAGACAACCCTTTCTCAATCACTGTTTCCCTCAAGAAAAATATTAACAGTATACTCAACTCCGGTGCCATTCCAGCAGTGTGGCAATGGTTCTCCCGAATCTCACATGACTGTTATTTTTTCTTGGGTAAAACAGTGACTGAGAAGGGGTTGTCCAAGCAATTGACAATTACTTTAATGGGAAAGTGCCATAAAAAAAAATAATTGTATAAATCAAGTTTTTGTGGGTTTTTTGTTATTTTCTTAATTTTCCATATCACAATCTATATTTAAAGAAAAGGAGAAACTTCTGATTATGACACTGGCCATTAAATTCATACTTTATGTTCTGCACAAATTTCTTTTCAGCAAACTCATCATCACAGATACAATTTCAATGAAAGGTAATGCCTCAAATACAGTAGAAAACACTTGATCCATCAGCCATAATAGGTAATGGTCACAGCTAGTCTCCTTTCTCTGCCTTAACAATGACCTGTGTCCTAATGAGTAGTCTCAGTAAGGCTGCTGTACGTGCCCACGATGATTTTTTGGTGATTTTTCGACTGCGTATTTTTGTTAAGTTCAAGAAGCAGCGTTTTACAGTTCCAGCAGAGTGGATGGGATTTATAGAAATTTCCTGCCCACTGTGCTTTTTTTTGTCGTGAACTGACCTGCGGTGCGCGTTTCAAATCCGCAACATGACAATTTCTCTTCCTGGCACATGGAGTTCTATGTGCAGATTTTTCCCATAGACTTGTATTAGATGCAGACAAGGTACATGCATTATTAATGCATTTCTGTGGCAGAAACGCATGTAATCTAGATGTATCTATAGCAATAAAGTTTTGTCAAAGCCAAATGCCAGGAAATATCAAAAACAAAGCCGCTTTATTTATAACCTCACATACCAACAAGAAAAGGACAGAGCGATAAAAACTAATGCAAAAATACGCACTCAAACAAAATGAAAAAATGCAAACAACCTAATAGGTGCAGAAAATCTGCAACATCAAAAGTGAATTGTGGGAACGTAGCCTAAATGCTTCAATAATATGCAATAGTCAAGAGTTATTCTGTCGTTGCTAATATCCATGTCCTCGAAGAGAATAAGTGTCTGATATATGGCCTAGTGGTCAGTAAAGTTTTTTGTAAATTGTTGGAGAAGAGTAAGGCTGTGTTCACACACAGCATTTTTTTTGCGTTTTCTACGCACGGAATCCCATGCACTCCTATGGGATTCCGCAATGCTGTGCTAATGCTGCAGATTTTTCCGCTGCGGAATCGCATAGCGGAAAAATCCGCAGCATGATCATTCTTTTTGCGGAATCGCGGGGATTCCACACCCATAGAATTGCATTGAAACTCTCATTTTTTGCATGTGGCTGTGCCCACCATGCGTGAAGTGAGCGCTTCATGTATGGATGGTACCCAGGGTCTGGAGGAGAGGAGACTCTCCTCCAGACCCTGGGTACTATAATTCTGTAAAAAACAGAAAAATACAAAATATTGTTATTCTCACCTTCCGACGGCCACCGGAGTCCTTCCCGCCTCTCACCACGCTCCCAGCATCTTCCCGTCCCAGTAATGCTTTGCGCGAATGACTGCGATGACATCATCGCAGGTCCTTCGTGCAAAGCATTACAGGGACCGGAAGATGCCGGGAGCGCCGCTGAGGAGATCGGGGGGCCGTCGGAAGGTGAGAATAACATTTTTTATCTTTTTATTAGGATGTAAAAAATATCTTTTACTACTGATGCTGCATAGGCAGCAACTATAGTAAAAAGTTGGTCACACTTGTCAAGCACTATGCTTGATGAGTGTGACCAACCTGTCAATCAGTTTTCCAAGTGATACTACAGATCGCTTGGAAAACGCTATCACTCTGCAAGCTAATTACGCTTGCAAAATGCTATTTTTTCGCGAGAATTCCGCATGCGAATTTCCTGCGGCAGGGAGTTGCAGAATTGCCGCAGAAATTTTCGTGGCAATTCCACACGTGTGCACATAGCCTAAGACTATGTGCACACATAGTTGGAAGTGCTGCGGATTTTGAAAAATCTGCAAGTAAATCCACAGGTCAAAATACCTGCTGTTTACCTGCGGTTTCACACCTCACAATGGTGAAGGCGTGAAACCGCAGCGGAATCCGCACAAAGAATTGACATGCTGCGGATTGTAACCCGCGGGAAAATCCGCAACATGTGCACAACATTTTTGGTATTACCATTGAAAACAATGGTACTGTACAACGCAGCAGAAACTGCTGCGGACCCGCAGGGCCAGAAACGCTGCGGATTCGCAGCAGAATCCGCAACGTGTGCACATAGCCTAAAACTGAGTTAGGTCATTTAAAAAATAAAAAAAAAGCCTAAGCTCTGAACGTCTCATGAATAGTGTTGAGCGATACCGTCCGATACTTAAAAGTATCGTATCGGATGGTATCGGCCGATCTAAAAGAAATATCGGGTATCGCCGATTCCGATACCGGAAGTCCCATTCAAGTCTATGGGACTTCCGGTATCGGAATAAGAAAAACCCTATTTTTGCCTTGTACAGCCTCTCTGGGGTCTGTACGGGCCTTTCGGGGGCTGTGCCGGCCTGCCCGGGGGGTCTGTGCAGGCTCCGGTGGTCTGTGCCGGCCTGCCGGTGGTCTGTGCAGGCTCCGGTGGTCTGTGCAGGCCTGCCGATGGTCTGTGCCGGCCTGCCGGTGGTCTGTGCAGGCCTGCCGGGGGGGCTGTGCCGGCCTGCTGGTGGTCTGTGCAGGCCCCGGTGGTCTGTGCCGGCCTGCCGGGGGGCTGTGCCGGCCTGCCGGTGGTCTGTGCAGGCTCCGGGGGTCTGTGCCGGCCTGCCGGGGAGCTGTGCCGGCCTGCCGGGGGGCTGTGCCGGCCTGCCGGTGGGCTGTGCAGGCTCCGGGGGTCTGTGCAGGCATCGTCCGATGGGACTACAAGTCCCATCGGGCGATGCCTGCTACCATGACAGTGATTGACACATTAGCCAATGATGGGACAGTAGTAGTCCCATCATCCGGCTAATGTGATGAATGTAAAAAAAAAAAAATACATACTACATGCTGCATACATGCTACATACATGCTACATACATGCAACATATATACTACATGCAACATGCATACTACATACATGCTACATACATGCTACATAATACATATATACTACATGCATGCAACATACATACAACATATATACTACATGCATGCAACATGCATACTACATATATATTATATATACTACATGTAACATACATACTACATATATACTACATGATACATACTACATACATGCTACATACTACATACATAATACATATATACTACATGCATGCAACATACATACAACATATATACTACATGCATGCAACATGCATACTACATATATACTACATGTAACATACTTACTACATATATACTACATGTAACATACTACATATATACTACATGCTACATACTACATACATGCTACATACATACTACATACATGCTACATACATACTACATACATAATACATATATACTACATGCATGCAACATATATACAACATATATACTACATGCATACTACATATATACTATATATACTACATGTAACATGCATACTACATATATACTACATGCTACATACATGCAACATACACACTACATGCTACATACATGCAACATACATGCAACATACATGCAACATACATGCAACATACATGCACACTACATGCTACATACATGCTACATACATGCTACATACATGCAACATACATGCAACATACATACACACTACATGCAACATACATACTACATACATGCTACATACATACACACTACATGCAACATACATACTACATACATGCTACATACATACTACATATATACCACATGCATGCAACATGCATACTACATATATACTGCATATATACTACATGCATGCAACATACATATATACTACATACAATACATACATATAGACATACAGTACATATATATGTATGTTGCATGCATGTAGTATATATGCAGTATATATGTAGTATGCATGTTGCATGCATGTGGTATATATGTAGTATGTATGTTGCATGTAGTGTGTATGTATGTAGCATGTATGTTGCATGTAGTGTGTATGTATGTTGCATGTATGTAGCATGTAGTGTGTATGTATGTTGCATGTATGTAGCATGTAGTGTGTATGTTGCATGTATGTAGCATGTAGTATGTATGTTACATGTAGTATATATGTAGTATGCATGTTGCATGCATGTAGTATATGTATTATGTATGTAGTATGTATTGCATGTATGTAGCATGTAGTATATATTTAGTATGTATGTTATATGTAGTATGCATGTTACATGTAGTATGCATGTAGTATGCATGTTACATGTAGTATATATGTAGTATGTATGTTACATGTAGTATATATAGTATATATGTAGTATGCATGTTGCATGCATGTAGTATGCATGTTGCATGCATGTAGTATATATGTTGTATGTATGTTGCATGCATGTATTATGTATGTAGTATGTATGTAGCATGTATGTAGTATGTAGCATGCATGTAGTATGCATGTGGCATGTAGTATGTATGTTGCATGTAGCATGTAAATTTTTTTTTTTTTTTACATTCAGCACATTAGCCGGATGATGGGACTACTACTGTCCCATCATTGGCTAATGTGTCAATCACTGTCATGGTAGCAGGCATCGCCCGATGGGACTTGTAGTCCCATCGGACGATGCCTGCACAGACCACCGGCAGGCCGGCACAGACCACCGGAGCCTGCACAGACGGCCGGCACAGCCCCCCGGCAGGCCGGCACAGCCCCCCAGAGCCTGCACAGACCACCGGCAGGCCGGCACAGCCCCCCCGGCAGGCCGGCACAGACCCCCGGAGCCTGCACAGACCACCGGCAGGCCGGCACAGACCACCGGCAGGCCGGCACAGACCCCCGGCAGGCCGGCACAGACCCCCGGCAGGCCCGAACTGACGGCGCATCATGATGCACAGACAGCGCATCATGATGACGTCATTTCGGCAGCCAATCAGAGCCACAAAAGTGGCTCATTGCATTTTGGACTTCTGATTCCGGTATCCGATACGAAAAAAGTATCGGTACTCGGTATCGGAATTCCGATACAGCAAATATAGGCCGATACCCGATACTTGCGGTATCGGAAAGCTCAACACTACTCATGAAGCATTGTTCATACCTCTTGCGTTTTGGATGATTGAAAACAGCTGCAAACCTACCAAGACATGGCCGTCCACCTGCACTCACATCCCAAGCATGGAGAGCACTAATTAGAGAAGCAGCCATGAGGCCCATGGTCACCCTGGAGGAGCTACAGAGATCTACAGCTCAGGTGGGAGCATGTGTCCACAGGTCAACTATTCGGGCTCACCCACATGTGTATAATTGGGATTGCATTCGGACCAATGATATTCAATGAGACAGTGCAGATCTGAGGCATTTTTTCTCAGCTGCATTTGGCATGAGAAAAAAAATAGTAGCTTGCTGCGCTTTCACTCCAAAATCGGATGGGTGCAAGAAAAAAAAAAATATAAGGGCCAGCAGTATGGCCTCTGATGTTTACGCATACATTAAATATTGCCTTTATGGAAGGGTGGCAAGAAGAAGACCCTGATTGCAGTTTGTGAAAAGTCAAGTAGGGAACACAGCTAACATGGAAGAAGGTGCTCTGCTCAGATGAAACCAAAGCAGATCTTTTTGATCTAAATGTAAAATGACGTGGTGGAAATCTAACACTGCACATCGCCCTGGAAACACCATGCCCTTGTCACGTGGTGGCATCATGGTTGGGGATTCTTTTCTTCAGCAGGTACAGGAAAGCTGGTCAGAGTTGATGGGAAGATGGATGGAGCTACAGTGCCTTGCGAAAGTATTCGGCCCCCTGCAACTTTTCAACCTTTTCCCACATATCATGCTTTAAATATAAAGATAACAAATGTAAATTTTTGGTGAAGAATCAGCAAGTGGGACACAATTGTGAAGTTGGACGAAATTTATTGGTTATTTTAAATTTTTGTGGAAATTAAAAAACTGAAAAGCGGGGCGTGCAATATTATTCGGCCCCTTTACTTTCAGTGCAGTAAACTCACTCCAGAAGTTCATTGTGGATCTCTGAATGATCCAATGTTGTCCTAAATGACTAATGATGATAAATATAATCCACCAATGTGTAATCAAGTCTCCGTATAAATGCACCTGCTCTGCGATAGTCTCAGGGTTCTGTTTGAAGCACAGAGAGCATCATGAAGACCAAGGAACACAACAGGCAGGTCCGTGATACTGTTGTGGAGAAGTTTAAAGCTGGATTTGGATACAAAATGATTTCCAAAACTTTAAACATTCCAAGGAACACTGTGCAAGCGATCATATTGAAATGGCAGGAGTATCATACCACTGCAAATCTACCAAGGCCCGGCCATCCCTCTGATCAGTCTTGTCCTTGTTTGGGAAGAAAGTTTAGAGTTGCAGCCAAGAGGCCTATGTTCACTGGATGAACTGCAGAGATCAACAGCTGAGGTGGGACAGTCTGTCCATAGGACAACAATCAGTTGTACACCACAAATCTGGCCTTTATGGAAGAGTGGCAAGAAGAAAGCCATTTCTCAAAGATATCCGTAAAAAGTGTTGATTAAAGTTTGCAACAAGCCACCTGGGAGACACACCAAACGTGGAAGAAGGTGCTCTGGTCAGATGAAACCAAAATCGAACTTTTTGGCAACAATGCCAAACGATATGTTTAGCGTAAAGGCAACGCAGCTCATCACCCTGAACACACCATCCCCACTGTCAAACATGGAGGTGGCACCATCATGGTTTGGGCCTGCTTTTCTTTAGCAGGGACAGGGAAGATGGTTAAAATTGATGGGAAGATAGATGGAGCCAAATACAGGACCATTCTTGAAGAAAACCTGTTGGAGTCTGCAAAAGACCTGAGACTGGGACGGAGATTTGTCTTCCAATAAGACAATGATCCCAAACATAAAGCAAAATCTACAATGGAATGGTTCACAAATAAACGTTTCCAGGTGTTAGAATGGCCAAGTCAAAGTCCAGACCTGAATCCAATCAAGAATCTGTGGAAAGAACTGAAATCTGCTGTTCACAAACGATCTCCATCAAACCTCACTGAGCTCGAGCTGTTTGCCAAGGAAAAATGGGCAAGAATTTCAGTCTCTCGATGTACAAAACTGATAGAGACATACCCCAAGCGACTTGCAGCTGTAATCGCAGCAAAAGGTGGTGAAACAAAGTATTACGTTAAAGGGGCCGAATGATATTGCACGCCCCACTTTTCAGTTTTTGAATTTCCACAAAAATTTAAAATAACCAATAAATTTCGTTCAACTTCACAATTGTGTCCCATTTGTTGTTGATTCTTCACCAAAAATTTACACTTGGTATCTTTATGTTTGAAGCATATGTGGGAAAGGGTTGAAAAGTTTGAGGGGGCCAAATACTTTCGCAAGGCATTGTAAATTCAGGGCAATCCTGGACATAAACCTGTTAGAGGCTGCAAAAGACTTGACAGCGGCATAGGTTCAGGACTGCAATCCTAAACATACTGCAAGAGCTATAATGGAATGGTATAGATCAAAGCATATTCCTGAGTGTGAATGACCCAGTCACAGTCCATCCCTAAATTGCATTGACAATCTGTGGTGAGACTTTAAAACTACTATTCACAAACACACTCCATCCAATCTCGCTGAGTTAGATGGCAAAGAAGAATGGGCAAAGGTGATAGAGATCTGCCCCAAAAGATTTGCAGCCGCAGTTGCAGCAAAAGTTGGTTATACAAAGTACTGACTCAGGGGGGCTGAATATAAATGCATTTCACAATTTTTTCATATTTTTAACCTTGTTAGTAAACCATGTAAGATTTCCTTCACACTTCACAAATACTCGCTTTGTGTTGGTATATCACATAAAATCCCAATAAAATACATTGAAGTTTGTGGGCTTAATGTGAACAAATGTGGAAAAGTTTATGAAAACTTCAATCACTTATGTATAGCTTTTTCTCAGGGCTGTTTCACACATCAGTTTTGGTTGTATGGGTACTATTTTTATTTACCAGATAGTTCACAGACCTATTGTGCCTTTACACAACCTGTTTTTGTGGACAGTTTTCAAAGAAGAAAAATTAAGACATGTCTTACATTTGATCCATGTTGTAGGCAAATGACCAAAGCTGCCTTTTCAAGTGAATTTTGTTTTTCTTCACAAATTCAAAGCGTTTGAATACCATTGGAGTCTTCCAAGTGCTGTCTCTATTCACTGTGTAGTTGACAAAAACAATTTTTTTTTTTTTGCATGTGAGAAAATTGGATGACATGCTGATTGGTACGTAGTAATTTTGTACAAAAATTAACCCAGGACACAGAACTAGAAATGATCCATTTTTCATACACAAACAAAATAGGAATGCGGCTAAAAGCACTTAATTTGCTTGAATACATACAATGCTGCAGCAGAAACCCACCACTACGGGTAGAAAGCTACTACTACATTAACACCTTTACCCCCAAGGGTGGTTTGCACATTACTGACCGGGCCAAGTTTCACAATTCTGACCACTGTCCCTTTGTGTGGTTACAACTCGGGAACGCTTCAACTGATCCCACTGATTCGGAGACTGTTTTTTCGTGACATATTGTGTTTCATGATAGTGGCAACATTTCTTCTATATGACTTGCGTTTATGGAAAAAAAACAAATTTGGCAAAATGTTCACAATTTTTAAACTTTAAGGGCATAAATTCAGAGCTATGTCACAAAATAGTTAATAACATTTTCCATATATCTACTTTACAGCAGCAAAGATAGTAAATTAAGGCTGTGTACCCACGTAAGCGGTTTTTTCGCTTTAAGCGGTTTTCCTGGCAAAAACACTTCAAAAACGCATACAAGAAGCATCCCATTCTTTTTAATGAATTCCACAATTTTTGTGCACGATGCCTTTTTTACCGTGAAAAAAACACATCGCGGTAAAAAACGCAGCATGTTCATTAATTTTGCAGAAAAATCCGCATTTCTAACTATATTCTATGAGCAGGAGGATGCTTTGGGAAAAAACAGCGAAAAAAATCGTGCAAAAAAACACGTGTTTTTCCTGGGAAGGAGTCCCTTTTTTACTGCATATGTTGGTACATAGCCTAAGGGATAAAAGTTGGCCAGCAGTTTTATTTTTCCAACAAAATTTACAAAAAACATTTTTTAAACCATTTGAAGTCACTTTGAGAGGTCTATATGATAGAAAATACCCAAAGTGACACCATTCTAAAAGCTGCACCCTTCAAGGTGCTCAAAAGATACTAGATCTGCATGGAGAGGATTAAGAGAGGTCACCAATTATAAAAGCCACCCCACTATAGTGAACCCCAGCAGAAGTCTGGCAGCAGAGTTAAATGAATTCTACTGCAGCTTTGAGGCAAGCTCTACACACAGTGGCTATTCATCTCTTAGCTCCTCAGTCTGTTCATATAAAGATCATTCATTGTGCAACACCCAAGTAGTGATCTCCGAGGCAGAGGTGATACGCATCCTAAAGGGACTTAAGGTCAAAAAGGCACCTGGCCCTGATGGTGTATCTCCAATGTGTCTGAAAGTATGTGCTACCCATCTTGCCCCTATACTGACAAATATATACAATGTGTCACTGAAAGAGTGCGTTGTACCTCAGTGTTGGAAAAATTCCACAATTATCCCTGTCCCCAAGAAAGTGGGATCCTCTGAGTTGAATGACTATAGACCAGTAGCACTCACATCTGTAGCTATGAAAGTCTTCGAAAGAATTATGATGTCCCACCTGATAAAATTCACGCCGAAGCTATGGGACCCGCTTCAGTTTGCCTATAAGGAGAATCGTTCGGCAAACGACACTGTCAGTCTGGCACTGAAGTACATTTTGGATCATACAGATAAACTGCACTCATATGTCCGGATTCTTTTCATGGACCTTAGCTCAGCGTTCAATACCATTGATCCGAATTTACTTCATAAGAAAATGGTAGCTCTTGGAGTCCCTCTCAACTTATGCTTGTGGATTTATAACTTCCTGACAGCCAGGATACAGAGTGTAAAAGTTGGACTATTCACTTCGGACACCTTGGTCACAAACATCGGGGCACCTCAGGGGTGTGTTTTGTCCCCGTTACTGTTTTCTCTCTACGAATGATTGCATCTCTTCAGCAGACTCAGTAAAAATCTTGAAATTTGCCGATGATATGACACTGATTGGTCTCATCAGGGGAAATGCTGAAGACTTGTATCGGAGTGAGGTGGAAAGAATATGTGACTGGTGTAAAGCCAATAATCTTGTACTCAACACTAAAAAAAACTGCTGAGATGGTTGTGGATTTTAGGAAAGATCAACATGAGATACTTCCAATCTACATCCATGACGAAGTGGTTCTTAGGGTCACAGAGACCAAATTCCTTGGTGTTATCTATCTCTCATGATCTTAAATGGGGGAAAAACGTGGATGCTGTTATAAGAAAAGCACAACAGAGGATGTTCTTCCTGCGTCAGCTGAAAAGATATGGTTTGTCTAAGAATCTGCTGATCTTATTCTTTAATGCTGTCATCAGATCTGTGATTTGTTCCTCTCTGATAGTCTGGTATGGGGGGAGCCACTGCGCATGACAAACTCCGCTTACAAAGGACTTTCAGAACAGCAGAGAGAATTATAGGTTCCCCCCTGCCTAAAATCCAGGATCTTTATGATAAGAGTATTCGATCCCACGCATTGAAAATTTCATCCGATCCCTCTCACCCGGGACACTCCTCATTCCAACTACTCCCTTCAGGACGTCGCTTCAGAGTCCCCAAATAATAAATAAAAATGACAGACCACAAGGCTGAAACAGTATAACATCATATATTGCATGTGGGTGCAGATGAAACCAACACAATCAGCCCATGGAAAATCAGTGTAGGACACACTGTAATCAATAAGAAACAGCAAGAGGAAATCAGTGCATAGATGTCCAAAGTATGATAAAATCACAAATCTTTATTAGATAACACAGGTAGAAAAGCACAAACAATGACAAATAAAGGGTGACAGAAGCAGAGCAAAGGGGTATACAGTGTCAAAAACCTCACTCTGACCCTTATCGTGAGTAAACACCTGGTGGTAAAGATTCAAGTATACACACCCGATATATAACAGGCAGACCAGTGAAAAGCAATAAGGGGCAAAATCCCCAGCTGGACAGCCATATAATCAGGGGTGAAATTACAAAGACACAAAAGTAAGGTAAACATACCAGGAGGGGAGAGACACTGGATCCCAAGCTCAGCTGACCCCCGACGTACGTTTTGGAAATGATCTTCCTTCCTCAGGGGGCGTGTCAATAGGGTGTTAATTGCGGTTTAAATAGGGGAGGTAAAAAACAAGCACCAATCATGAGGGGTGACGCTGACCAATCCCCCCACATCCCCCATCGCTGCCTGGGCTGGCGCTGATCAGCACGGGGCCCCATGACGTCAGACGCCAGACCACAGGCAGACGGGGCGGGACAGGAAGCGCGTCCACCCACACATGTACAGGAACAGGAAGGACGGCCGCGGCCATCTTGGATATGGGCCAAAGGCAGAAAATCTGCCAGAACTATGAAAGGGAATAGTGAGCGTCCCTAAAAGGACCTTACAGGATAGAAGCGGGCTGAATAGCGCTACAACTAATGAAGTACCCTAATATAATAATGTAGTAACGCATCACCAATGATATAAAAATTAATTAATATATAGGGGAGCGCAAATAGGGCTTTAACAAGAAATGGAAATGTAAACTAAATGTATAAATTGCACATGGGCAGCAAGAATAATCGGTAAGATGAGAGGCAGAGCACATAATATTACAAAAATAACAATAACCAGTGTTCAGTGCCCATACCTATCATATATAATCGAATACATGATTTTAAATACATAAAGCCGCACAAAAGCTGTATACGTGTCGAAATATACATCAGTATACACATCCATAATATTGAGCCATAAAATACACCTACATATGGATACAGCAACGTCATTAGTCCAGCATGCATAAAAAAAAAAAAAAAAAAAATAATAGGGACTAGGGCACCACCATATTCTCCATGAAAATGTGCCATAAATTAAATTAAACTTTCACATAAATACAGAGACATTATTAAACCAACATTCATAGTATTGTGATGAAAAAAAGGTGAGGCCTTGAAACTGCCAAATTCTCCATTCAGAATGTGCCATAGAATAAACTGGCACATAAATACAGAGGCATTGTTAGTCCAGCATTCATAACATTGCGATGAGGGAAAAATGAGGCCTTGAAACCGCCATATTCTCCATACAACAATGGAGGAGTAGATGTATCTTCATCTTCCCAAGTAGGATATCCATCCAACCCAACAAGGAAAGCCACAAGAAATCCATCAGACCGGTGCCTGCAATTAAAACTGAAATAAAAACAAATGTTAAAACCAAAGACACGAAGAGTCACCCAACTGGTAGCAGCAGAAAAGGGGATAGAAAGGAAAATCATAAAAATGGAGCAAATGACAGACACTCATTAAGACCCCTCGGATGAACCGTTTGCAACTTCCAGATCCACCTGGTTTCCAGTTGACCCAGGCTTTTAGATAGGCCCCCACCTCTGATATCTATTCTCAGAGCCTCGATGCCACGCACTTTAAGTAAAGATGCGTCACATTTATGATGATCTTTGAAGTGCCTGGGAATAGTTCTCAGGGTGGAGTCATCCATGTGGTCCCGTGCCGCCTGGATCCCCAACACATGCTCCCGCACATGGACCTTTAGTTGGCGTGTTGTAAGGCCAACATAAATAAGATCACACTGACAAGTAGCGTAATAAATTACATATCTTGTCGTGCATGTGATTCGTAGTTTAATGGTGAAAGTTGGATCACTATCCGAGTTGGTGAAATCATTGCATCGCAATATGTTGGGGCAGGCAACACAGTGACCACATGGAGAACAACCAACCCTGAGAGTAAAGGAGTCCAGGAATGAGGGTCTAAAACCACCAGAATAATGACTAGAGACCAAATGGTCTCTTAAATTTTTTGCCCGTCGAAATGCCAAAGACGGTTTTTTGGTGGTGAATTTATTGATGACTGGGTCAATCCGGAGTATAGGCCAGGCCTTTTGTAAAGCCGTCCTAACGGCATTAGATCTGGAGTTGTAAGTGGTAACGAACCTCACAACCTGCCGATCCCTAGACTCAGTAGATGACCCCGTTTTATACAGTAAATCTTGTCTAGAAGTATGTTTGGCACGATTAAAGGCTCGCTTCAGTGATCTACGGCTATATCCACGATCTAAGAAGCGTTGACAGAGCTCATTTGCGCGATGAAAGAAAGTTTCATCCGTCGAACAAATACGACGTAATCGTAAAAATTGTCCAACTGGGACAGATTTAATAATATGTTCTGGATGAGATGACGTGGCGTGAAGTAAGGAGTTGGTAGCCGTAGTCTTTCTGAAGATGTCCGTCTGTAAAAACCCGGCAGGGTCCCTCCTGACAGTAACATCAGTCCTTTTTGGACGCGGTACATTGATGATGTCTTCTTCATCTGGCAGGGCACGCCCGTCGACCTTGAACGGTTGATGACCACTTTGAACAGCAATGACCGCAACATCCATTTAACATTTACGTATAGTTCAGAGGCTTTGGATTTTCTAGATGTTACTGTCAGGAGGGACCCTGCCGGGTTTTTACAGACGGACATCTTCAGAAAGACTACGGCTACCAACTCCTTACTTCACGCCACGTCATCTCATCCAGAACATATTATTAAATCTGTCCCAGTTGGACAATTTTTACGATTACGTCGTATTTGTTCGACGGATGAAACTTTCTTTCATCGCGCAAATGAGCTCCGTCAACGCTTCTTAGATCGTGGATATAGCCGTAGATCACTGAAGCGAGCCTTTAATCGTGCCAAACATACTTCTAGACAAGATTTACTGTATAAAACAGGGTCATCTACTGAGTCTAGGGATCGGCAGGTTGTGAGGTTCGTTACCACTTACAACTCCAGATCTAATGCCGTTAGGACGGCTTTACAAAAGGCCTGGCCTATACTCCGGATTGACCCAGTCATCAATAAATTCACCACCGAAAAACCGTCTTTGGCATTTCGACAGGCAAAAAATTTAAGAGACCATTTGGTCTCTAGTCATTATTCTGGTGGTTTTAGACCCTCATTCCTGGACTCCTTTACTCTCAGGGCTGGTTGTTCCCCATGTGGTCACTGTGTTGCCTGCCCCAACATATTGCGATGCAATGATTTCACCAACTCGGATGGTGATCAAACTTTCACCATTAAACAACGAATCACATGCACGACAAGATATGTAATTTATTACGCTACTTGTCCGTGTGATCTTATTTATGTTGGTCTTACAACACGCCAACTAAAGGTCCGTGTGCGGGAGCATGTGTTGGGGATCCAGGCGGCACAGGACCACATGGATGACTCCACCCTGAGAACTATTCCCAGGCACTTCAAAGATCATCATAAATGTGACGCATCTTTACTTAAAGTGCGTGGCATCGAGGCTCTGAGAATAGATATCAGAGGTGGGGGCCTATCTAAAAGCCTGGGTCAACTGGAAACCAGGTGGATCTGGAAGTTGCAAACGGTTCATCCGAGGGGTCTTAATGAGTGTCTGTCATTTGCTCCATTTTTATGATTTTCCTTTCTATCCCCTTTTCTGCTGCTACCAGTTGGGTGACTCTTCGTGTCTTTGGTTTTAACATTTGTTTTTATTTCAGTTTTAATTGCAGGCACCGGTCTGATGGATTTCTTGTGGCTTTCCTTGTTGGGTTGGATGGATATCCTACTTGGGAAGATGAAGATACATCTACTCCTCCATTGTTGTATGGAGAATATGGCGGTTTCAAGGCCTCATTTTTCCCTCATCGCAATGTTATGAATGCTGGATTAACAATGCCTCTGTATTTATGTGCCAGTTTATTCTATGGCACATTCTGAATGGAGAATTTGGCAGTTTCAAGGCCTCACCTTTTTTTCATCACAATACTATGAATGTTGGTTTAATAATGTCTCTGTATTTATGTGAAAGTTTAATTTAATTTATGGCACATTTTCATGGAGAATATGGTGGTGCCCTAGTCCCTATTATTTTTTTATTTTTTTTATGCATGCTGGACTAATGACGTTGCTGTATCCATATGTAGGTGTATTTTATGGCTCAATATTATGGATGTGTATACTGATGTATATTTCGACACGTATACAGCTTTTGTGCGGCTTTATGTATTTAAAATCATGTATTCGATTATATATGATAGGTATGGGCACTGAACACTGGTTATTATTATTTTTGTAATATTATGTGCTCTGCCTCTCATCTTACCGATTATTCTTGCTGCCCAGGTGCAATTTATACATTTAGTTTACATTTCCATTTCTTGTTAATGCCCTATTTGCGCTCCCCTATATATTAATTAATTTTTATATCATTGGTGATGCGTTACTACATTATTATATTAGGGTACTTCATTAGTTGTAGCGCTATTCAGCCCGCTTCTATCCTGTAAGGTCCTTTTAGGGACGCTCACTATTCCCTTTCATAGTTCTGGCAGATTTTCTGCCTTTGGCCCATATCCAAGATGGCCGCGGCCGTCCTTCCTGTTCCTGTACATGTGTGGGTGGACGCGCTTCCTGTCCCGCCCCCGTCTGCCTGTGGTCTGGCGTCTGACGTCATGGGGCCCCGTGCTGATCAGCGCCAGCCCAGGCAGCGATGGGGGATGTGGGGGGATTGGTCAGCGTCACCCCTCATGATTGGTGCTTGTTTTTTACCTCCCCTATTTAAACCGCAATTAACACCCTATTGACACGCCCCCTGAGGAAGGAAGATCATTTCCGAAACGTACGTCGGGGTCAGCTGAGCTTGGGATCCAGTGTCTCTCCCCTCCTGGTATGTTTACCTTACTTTTGTGTCTTTGTAATTTCACCCCTGATTATATGGCTGTCCAGCTGGGGATTTTACCCCTTATTGCTTTTCACTGGTCTGCCTGTTATATATCGGGTGTGTATACTTGAATCTTTACCACCAGGTGTTTACTCACGATAAGGGTCAGAGTGAGGTTTTTGACACTGTATACCCCTTTGCTCTGCTTCTGCTTGTGTCACCCTTTATTTGTCATTGTTTGTGCTTTTCTACCTGTGTTATCTAATAAAGATTTGTGATTTTATCATACTTTGGACGTCTATGCACTGATTTCCTCTTGTTGTTTCTTAGAGTCCCCAAATGCAGCACCAACCGCCATATGAACAGCTTCTATCCACTCTCTGTTCAACAATTAAATCGTCATGTGTAGACTATATACTGTATCTGTCTTGTTAGATGTTACTTGTTGTACCTGTTGTTATATATTATGTTGCCTCTTTGCCACAAAGAATTCCTTGTATATATGTAATATGTACTTGGCGATAATAAATTTGAATTGATTGAAAAAGAAAATTCAAGTTTATTAACCCTTCAGGTGCTTCACAGGAATTTTTGTAATGTGGGATAAAAAATGAACACAACTTATTTTTTCACAAACAATGTACTTCTGATTCAAATTTTATTTTGACAAGGGTAAGGCTGTGTTCACACACAGCGTTTTTTTTTAGCGGTTTTTACAGTGGTTTTCGCTATAAAACCGCTAAAAATAAGCTTTCAAGTCATTTCTATGCATTTTGCACTTTTTGTCAACATTGATGCGTTTTTTTTACCGCGAAAAAAACGCATCGCGGTAAAAAATGCAGCATGCTCATTAATTTTGCTGATTTTTCCGCGATTTTGGCTTCTTCCATGCGGTTTGAAACCGATGTGGAAAAAAACGCATCAAAACCGCGCAAAAACCGCCACGGAAAAATAGGTGCGGTTTCTGGGAAGGGATTCAGGTTTTTGAGCAGAAATTTTCTGCAACGTGTGCACTTGGCCTTACAGGGAAAAAATGGACCCCAACATTTGTTGTGTAATTTCTCCTGAGCATGCCGACACCCCATATGAGGGAAAACTACTGTTGCGTCAGTGGACTGCTTGAGGAAATAGGTTGTGAGTAGGGTTCATCAAATAGCTTCGTATAAGTGCTTAGTCGAATAGTTATAGAGCTTACCGAATAGCTACATCGGTAACCTGGATACTGCAACACATGCAGCTGCAGGGCCAAACAGCTGATTATTGGGAATGCTCCAGGTATCTGGGTTTCTGAGGCAGCTATTCGGTAAGCACTTATCTGAAGCTATTCGATCAACCCTGAGTAGAGACTTTTCAAAATTCAGTTCTGATTAAGATCGGTGGCAAATATAATATTCACCGAATGTTATTCCAGTCAATGGGAGTAGAAATGAACGAATATGTTCGGAACAAACAAATTCGGCACAAATAGAGAAGTAATATGGCACGAATACGGCAAGTTCATATTCAGCAACTGAATCTGAACATATTTGCTCAACTCTAGTGGTGATCAGTGTTTTTATTTTTTGAAGGGGTTGTCCACTACTAGGACAACCCCTTCTCCCTCTGAATATCTGCCACTGGTAAAACAAAAATCGCCTATACTTACCTACCACCTTGACAGCGCCACTCCTGCGGTTTTGGCACACCTGTTCCTGGGACTCACCGCAGCTCTCACTGCCTCTTGATTACTTATACAGTACAGACCAAAAGATTGGACACACCTCATTCAAAGAGTTTTCTTTATTTTCATGACTATGAAAATTGTAGATTCACTCTGAAGGCATCAAAACTATGAATTAACACATGTGGAATTATATAATTAACAAAAAAGTGTGAAACAACTGAAAATTGTCTTATATTCTAGGTTCTTTAAAGTAGCCACCTTTTTGCTTTGATTACTGCTTTGCACACTCTTGGCATTCTCTTGATGAGCTTCAAGAGGCAGTCACTGGAAATGGTCTTCCAACAGTCTTGAATGAGTTCCCAAAGATGCTTAGCACTTGTTTAGTCTTTTGCCTTCACTCTGCGGCCAGCTCACCCCAAACCATCTCGATTGGGTTCAGGTCTGGTGACTGTGGAGACCAGGTCAACTGGCATAGCAAAATGATGGTCCAACTAAACGCAAACCGCATGGAATAGTATGCCGCTGCAAGATGCTGTGGTAGTCATGCTGGTTCACTATGACTTCAATTTTGAATAAATCCCCAACAGGGGGCGTGGCATGGCGAGCGAGGAGTGAGGATGCATGTGAGAGAGCTCCCGCTCCGGCACCGGTGACCGACCCGAACAGAGCCCAGCATACTCACCCCATCTACCGATGTTGGCTAGGAGGACCAGGGGGAACACGTCCGCGGGCCCCTCAGCATCTGATAGCACTCCCAGAGGCATCTCCCGCTACCTTATAGGAGCGGGAAGAGGGAAGGCTGCGGGCGCCATGACAGGAGTGGAGACCGGAGCGCAGCAGGCCCCGCCGCCACCAGGAAGTAAGGTGCAGGCGGGAGGAGAGAGATCTGGTGAGACGGCAGACCGAAGGGGACCCCCTGGGAGGAACGGGGGCACATCCACGGGGGCCCAGCAGACAGTGAGGCGCTCTCCTCCAAATAAATCCTCTGGGGCCCGGGAGACCCGTCACTCACAGGGGTACCACGCGGACGGACCCGCGCAGACACAGGTCGGCGGATCAGACAGGAACCCCGGGGGGATGAATGCAGAACCCCCCACGCCACAGAGAGGCGGCAGTGTCCCCCCAGACGCCGACATAGCCACTACAGTTGTCCCTGCAGCACTAGGAGCAGCGGACCCCATGATGATGGACACCGCAGCATCAGATATACAAAATAATGCAGCTCGCCGACCAGACGCACTCCTGACACCGCAACACGGGAGATCACCCTCTTCCACGACAGGGTACTCCGCAGCACCTATGGGAGCTGATTTCAGTCTATTATACAATAAGATAAAAGATATCCCGACGAAGCAGGATATGGAGCAGTACATTGCTCGTTTGGAATGCTCCTATAAGGCTGAACTTTCCGTACTGAGAGATGATATTCAACAATGTGGTGAGAAAGTGGAATCTCATGACCAGCTTATAGCCTCCCTGACCGAAAGAATGGAGGCTCAGGAAACCGCCACAGCCGCACAAGCAAGACAGCTGCAAACTCTAGCAGAAATGCTGGATGATTCTGAGAATAGGGGACGCAGAAATAATATAAGAGTAAGGGGATTGCCTAAATCTATACCCCCCCAGGAGTTGAACACCACTTTGAGAGACATTTTTAACTCGGTACTAGATAGGCCTCAGGATGCTCCACTGGAACTGGATCGTGCCCACAGGTCCCTGGGCCCGCGTCCCGGCGAGCAAGACCCACCGAGAGATGTGATATGCCGGGTTCACAAGTACCAACTTAAAGATGTGGTCATGGGAGCAGCCAGGAGAGTAAAATCCATAAACCACTTGGGATCTTGTATACAGCTTTTCGCAGACTTGTCCAGATGGACACTACAGAGACGCAGAGCTCTCCGCCCCCTCTTAGACGAACTACAATGACGCGGCCTTCCCTATACTTGGGGATTTCCATTCTGTCTTTGGGTTCGGAAGGGAGGTAGAGTGCATTGTTTGAGCCATCCTGGCGGAGTTCCGGCGTTCTCGGCTGCCTTGGATCTAACGGAGGTGGATATACCTGACTGGCCACCCCTGCCATCATACTATAGACTTGAAGGTCTCCAAAGAGGCCAGAACCCTCAGCAGCAACGTCGTCGCAGGGGTCGGCCCAATGGTCCAGGGCACATGCATCCGGTAGACGACGAGGCTGGATAGCATGCCTTGTCCTAAATTGCAGGTGGTCCTGCGGTGTTATGTTTTGAGGGATAACTTACAGTCTAGCAGGTTATATTGGTTCTGAGTTTAAAAGCGAAGTATTCATAATACTATCAGTGTTGTCGATATCGAAAATGGTTAAGAATTGGGGTATGCTTCACTAGCCTATAATTAGATAATATATGTATATTCTCTATCTGTTCACTCCTCGTTATAAAGGGAATACGATGGTTAAATCATTACGGGGTTGGGAACCGGGGGAGAAGGTGTCTCCAACTCCTCTTTTTGCTGTACACTTAACCCCTGGAGGCGCTGTTTTGCCATCGAGGCACGCAGCTGTTATAGTTTACCTCCAACAGGTTTTCCTGGAGTGTGCTTACTTACACTCGTATAGTTAAAATTTCCTATTTCTTTGTCTTCTTTCCCTTTTTCCTTTTTCTAACTTCTCGTCTACTTTCTTTGTTAATACCCACTCCCTTCACTAGCTCTCCCTCATCAACAACGGGTGTAGGACTCCGAAGCCGATCCATCTTGGTAGCCGTAACCTGCATCCTTGACCACATGCTGCAGATACAATGTCGGGTAAGACCACTGCACAAAAGATAACATTGGGCTCTTTGAATACTAGAGGCTTTAATACCCTGCAGAAGCGGTCACATATTTTACATGGTATGCACAAGAAAAGAGTAAATATAGTAATCTTACAAGAGACACAATTTAAAGTCGGACACATCCCTAATATTCACGACCGATACTACACAACCTGGTTTCATAGTGCTAACCCGGATTCACGCTTCCGTGGGGTATCTATAGCGCTCCATAAATCTCTCCAGCATAACATATTGGACACCTTGGTTGATACGGAGGGCAGATACGTGCTTTTGAAAATTCAAATTTTTTCAACCACATATACTATAACGGGTTGGTACGCCCCCGGCCGGGACCAAATACGAGCTGCTAGATCTTTCCTGAAGATCGTGGCTGAGTTTGCTGAGGGGGTGGTCATACTGGGAGGAGACTTTAACATGACTCTTAACCCGACTCTAGACTCCACGGCAGCGAAGTCTTATCTTTCATATCATCAGCTATCCTCACTGAAAAGGGACCTCCAGGATTTGCGACTCACTGACGTCTGGAGACTTTGTAATCCCAATCAAAGAGACTATACGTTCTTTTCCACACCGCACAACTCATATGGGAGGATTGATTTCTTTCTCCTTAGCCACTGTGCATTGGCCTGGAACCCGAGACCTTCTATCGGGAGATTTCTATGGTCGGATCATGCTCCAGTGTTTCTGGACATTAGCCCTCCTGACTCGGGGCTGCGGCAGTGGACGTGGAGATTGAACGATAATCTTTTAAAAGATAATACTTGCGTGGCCGACATCAAGTCTACCATAGCGGACTTCTTACAAGACCATGCACATGACACCACTGCCATCCCTGTTAAATGGGAGGCCCTTAAATGCGTTCTTAGAGGGGTTCTCATTAAGCATGGATCTCGCTTGAAACGAATAAAGAGATTCTAGACTTGACAGAAAAGACATTGACGTTAGAGACGAAGCATAAAACGGACAAGGACACGGAAACGCTGATTGACTTGATCAAATACAGAGACGATCTGAAGTCCCTACTGAGTGAAAAATACCGACACCACTGAAATCGCTTTAAAAGTATATTATACGGTCAAGCTAACAAATGTGGACGTCTACTGGCCAGGTTCTTGCATCCGCGTAACCAGACTACATACATCTCTTCTCTCCAGCAAAATGGGGGTCGAGCGACGTCAAACCCGACAGAAATTTTGGAATAATGAGGCGTTACTATCATACATTATATAATATCGGTGGAGATTGTCCCCCTCAGTCACCTTTGGATCCTCAACCATGCATAGAATCTTATATTCACGACACCGCCCTTCCCACACTGGCCACGGATTTAACTATCTCGTTAGATTCGGACTTTATGACAGAGGAGATTGTTGAAGTCATCCAAAACACTCTGGCTGGTAAAAGCCCGGGACCGGATGGGTTTTCCCCTCATTTCTATAAGATGTTTCAAGAACAACTTAGCCCTATTATGACGTGGGTGTTTAACTCCATCACAGCTGAGTCCCCGTTCGCCCCACAGTCTTTAGAGGCTTTTATTACGGTGTTGCCGAAGCCGGGCAGGGACCCTAAATTAGTAACAAATTACCACCCAATATCTCTCATCAATGTTGATGTAAAATTATACGCCAAAATACTGGCAAATCGACTGGCTCCTCTCTTGCCCTCAGTAATACATTCAGATCAGGTGGGGTTTGTGCGAGGAAGGGAGGCGAGAGACGGCATAAGTAAGACCCTCAACTTGACTGCCTATGTTAAATCGAAATGTAAACCGTTGGTTGTACTGTCGATGGATGCGGAGAAGGCCTTTGACCGTGTGCACTGGGGCTTCATGTTTTCGGCCCTACGACAGCTGGGCCTGGGAAACCGTTTCCTGCATAGGGTCGCAGCCCTATACTCTGGCCCGTCGGCTAGGGTCAAGGTAAATGGAGCAATGTCGGGCTCTATGACCATTGGGAACGGGACCAGGCAAGGGTGCCCTTTGTCGCCCCTTCTATACGCGATAGTTATGGAGCACTTGGCAGTGGCGATCAGGAAGAACCCTAGTGTACACGGTCTATGGGTGGACGATATTCATTATAAAGTCTCTCTTTATGCGGACGACCTCTTACTGTATATATCCCAGCCACATATTACCCTCCCATCATTGATGGAAGAGTTCCAAAAATACGGAGAGGTCAGTAATTTTAAGATTAACTTTCAGAAAACTGAAGCCCTTAACATATCCCTTGGACAGACTGAACTTACAAGACTTATGGGAAATTTCCCCTTTCGGTGGAAGACTGGGGCCATTCAATATTTAGGCATTCAAATCCCTACTGACACGACCGACTTATATAAATTCAATTATGTGCCTTTGTTGGAGTCGACTCTGAAACGGTTGAGGGAATACGGACGGAAGAACATCTCATGGTTTGGCAGGATGAATTAATTTAAAATGGACATTCTTCCTAGGTTTTTATATCTATTCCAGGCGGTCCCGATAGTGCCGCCGAAGACATTCTTTCAGACCATTAGATCTGTGTTAATCTGCTTTACCTGGCATGCATCTAAACCTCGTCTTAAATATTCTATTCTAACCGCCCCGAAACCCAGAGGTGGAGCGGGCCTCCCTGACCTCGAACTCTATCACAGAGCTTCCCTACTTGCACGTCTGTTTGACTGGCAGTTCGGTCATCGTTCTAAACAATGGGTTCAATTGGAACAGGCATCTTTCGGCGTCCCATTGCATCATCTCCCGTGGATCAGACGTACTGAACAGGTTGCAAATGACTATAAGAGACCAACAGGTTTCTTGACTCGAGAAGTTCTACAGGTCTGGAATCGTGTTAAACATAAAAAGAAACTGATCAGTAATTTGAACCCACTTTCACCGATATTTGGTAATCCGGACTTTCCTCCAGGGTGTCACAGAGACCAATTTTTAGGTTGGCATAGGAGTTCTGAATTACGATTGGGACAGATACTAGTAGACGGAAATTTTCCGACATGGGATGCCTTACGGGAAAAGTTCCCCAGTAGGTCACTCTCCTGGTTGGAATATAACCAGTTGAGATCGTTTATACGGGGACGTTTGGTCGACCGTGCTTCTCGCCCTCCCATGACACGGTTGGAAGCTCTCTTACAAATGCAGGACCCTCCCTCACATCTGATTTCCTTTTTATATAAGGAACTTCACTCAGGGGAATCGGAAGGGGTTCCAAGTTACATCCGCGCATGGGAGGAGATGGGTTGCAAATTTTCGAAGGAGGACCTTGACAAAGCTTTTCTTTATACACATAAAATGTCTCCGGTCGGGGGCGCTCAAGAGAAAAATTATAAGATACTGACTAGGTGGTATCTGTCCCCCGTTAGATTGAAGTCCATCTTCCCGACAGTGGATGATACATGCTGGCGCTGTACAATGGAGAGGGGCACACTATACCATATATGGTGGCAATGCCCTGCTATACGACCCTTCTGGGAAGGGGTGTTTCGGGCCTAGCAGGAGATCTCTGGGAAATGTGTCCTTCCCTCCCCACAAATTGCCATTTTATCAATTCTCCCGGGTTCCATATCCACACAAAAGAAGAGCCTTATCCGGTTTTGTATTACTGCAGCAAGGATAGTGATCCCACGCCACTGGCGTACAACGACAAAGCCAACTATAGCAGAGTGGTTATCAGAGTTTATAGACATTTTTCGTTTGGAGGAGTTGATGGCTGAATTGGAGGGAGATAATTCCTGTTTGATTCGAACATGGCAGCCCTGGATCGTGTTCAGGGAGACGCCTGGACTACTTCAATTGACCGAAAATGTTTCTTAGAGGCCGGCTCGGAGGTCTGAAACCCATCCCCCTGTCCCCCCCCCCCCTTTTTTTTGTTTTTTTTTCCCTCTGCCTTTCTCCCCTTTCCCTCTCTATCTATACTCCCTGTGAGTTATCCTTTTCTTTCTGATTCCTCTCTCTCTTTGATATTCGCAATACACCTTCACAGGTTATGGGCAAACTATTGTTGAATACATACCACTGTTGCTGCGATCCGGTATGGCTTGGTGTATAACCGTGTATAATCTTGTATCTTGTACCTTATGTCTTGTATGTTATATGTTAAAATCTTTTTAACTCTTTTCAATAAAAATAGATTCAACATTGAATTAATCCCCAACAGTGTCACCAGCAAAGCACCCCGACACCATCACACCTCCCCCTCCATGCTTCACGGTGGGAACCAGGCATGTAGAGTCCATCCGTTCACCTTTTCTGCGTCGCACAAAGACATGGTGGTTGGAACCAAAGATCTCAAATTTGGACTCATCAGACCAAAGCACAGATTTCCACTGGTCTAATGTCCATTCCTTGTGTTCTTTAGCCCAAAAAAGTCTCTTCTGCTTGTTGCCTGTCCTTAGCTATTTTACCATGAAGGCCTGCTGCACAAAGTCTCCTCTTAACAGTTGCTGTAGAGATGTGTCTGCTGCTAGAATTCTGTGTGGCATTGACCTGGTCTCTAATCTGAGCTGCTGTTACCAGCCTCAGAAATCGCAGGTTGACTCAGAGGAACTTATCCTCCGCAGCAGAGGTGACTCTTGGTCTTCCTTTCCTGGGGCGGTCCTCGTGAGCCAGTTTCTTTGTAGCGCTTGATGGTTTTTGCCACTGCACTTGGGGACACTTTCAAAGTTTTCCCAATTTTTCAGACTGACTGACCTTCATTTCTTAAAGTAATGATGGCCACTCGTTTTTCTTTGCTTAGCTGCTTTTTTCTTGCCATAATACAAATTCTAACAGTCTATTCAGTAGGACTATCAGCTGTGTATCCACCAGACTTCTGCACAACACAACTGATGGTCCCAACCCCATTTATAAGGCAAGAAATCCCACTTATTAAACCTGACAGGGCACACCTGTGAAGTGAAAACCATTTCCGGTGACTACCTCTTGAAGCTCATCAAGAGAATGCCAAGTGTGTGCAAAGCAGTAATCAAAGCAAAAAGGTGGCAACTTTGAAGAACCTAGAATATGACATATTTTCAGTTGTTTCACACTTTTTTGTTAATTATATAATTCCACATGTGTTAATTCATAGTTTTGATGCCTTCAGAGTGAATCTACAGTTTTCATAGTCATGAAAATAAAGAAAACTCTTTGAATGAGAAGGTGTCCAAACTCTTGGTCTGTACTGTACGTCCAGAGGGACAGTGACACCAGCACTGATCGAGCACAGGGATAGCGAGACATAACTCCACGTGAGCCCCAGGAACGCAAGTGCTGACACCACTGGAGCGGCACCGCCACAGAAGAGTATAGATTTTTTTTTTTAATGGGGGCAAACATTCAGAGTGAGAAGTGATTTTCCTAGTAGTGGACAACCCCTTTAACATGAAAGAATTACTTATTTATCACTGCTATGATAGGAACACTTTATTTAAACATGGATCCTTTCCCTCTGGCCACTTCTTAAACATCCTTTTAAGTAACTGGTAGTGATGAGCGAACGTGCTCGCATAACATGTTATCTAAGCATGCTTGGGTGTTAGAATATCGGGCACGCTCGAATAATATGTTTGAATCTCACTGGCTGCATGTTTCGTGGCTGTTAAGCAATCCATGCAAGGGTTGTGACTGCCGCGAGACATGAAGCCGTGGGGACTAATATTTTTTGAGTTTGCCGAAGTCACTCAGCTCCCGAGCATGGTCAGATAACGCTTTATCCGAGCACGTTTGCTCATCACTAATAACTAGCAAAGCCTTAAAGGTGTTTTCCGCTACTAGGGTATTTATTACCTATAATTATTATAGATCATTAGTACTGGCTTTGTGGGAGTCCCACACCTGGCACTCCCACCGTTCAGCAGTGGGTAAACAGTACAGAACACAATTCTGTCACAGTTTATCGTCCCCGGCCAGGCACTGCAAATCAACTCCTACTCCATCTTGTATTTTGTCAAGTCATTAGGGACTAAATCAATGAAACAAGTTAAATCATCATTATCCGACTTAGCCCTTCTATTTCCTCCAGCATTAATAATACTTGACTGCTAAATAAAAATTCTGGTGCAGAGTTTTGTCAACTACTCAGGACATTGTGAGACACGAGAACAGGTGGAGAAAGGAATTGGATTATTGTACAGTGAGAATGAAGAGAACAGAAAGTCGTGTGCTTTGAGAATTAAAGCACTGTCATTTCTATAACATTGACTTTGTACACAGAATTGTAAAATTCTCTTCATCACTTACATTATGTGCAAAAGAATAGGTTCTGATCTGTAGAACCCAGCAGCAGCTACTAAGACAGGTCCTACTCCTTATACTTTTTATTTGGATGGGGCAGGTAATACATGACTGGTGGGGGCGCCAATTGTTAGATTGCTTTTCTCATTATAATCTGCTTTACTCAAAGCTGGAAAAGTCTTAGTAAGGCTAGTTTCACACTAGCACTTTTGAGCGCAGCGACGGCCTGCGCACGGCCGCCGCTAAGCCCCGCCTCCGCCGGTAGCTCCGCCTACCGGCGCATGACGCTGCATGCGTCCTGCGTCCCCTATCTTTATCACTGGGGGCGCAGGCCGTGCGCAGTATGCGTTTGGCGGCGCATGCGCCTTTATGACAGTGCACCGAGCGCAACCAAACGGCAGCAGGTTGCGTTTGGCGCAGGTCGGCGCACCGTTAAAAGGATGCATGCGCCGCCAAACGCATACTGCGCACGGCCTGCACCCCCAGTGATAAAGATAGGGGACGCAGGACGGTAGGCGGAGCTACCGGTGGAGGCGCTGCAGGGGCAGGGCTTAGCGGCGGTCGTGCGCAGGCCGTCGCTGCGCTCAAAAGCGCTAGTGTGAAACTAGCCTTATTTACCGTTCTCAGTGTTTTTCGGAGCCCATGACAGCACCACCAAGAGAGGTGGATCCGCCTTTCAGGAACAGGAAACCTACAGATACAAAAGGGCGGCACTTCTCCCACGCATCAGTTGGATTGCAGAGCTTAAGAGGACGCCCAAGGTTAATGGAAAAAATTATGTACAATCCTTTAACGATTAAATATTCTTCACACGTGAACCTTATAAGAGGAACAAGTGCACACTCAAGAAAGAGGGAGGGAATCTAAGGGTGCGGTCATGGGCTCCGAAAAATACTGTTAACTGTAAGTAACAGACTTTATTCGATCGCCCATGACAGCACCACCAAGAGAATTACAGAGAGTAATTACTTAGGGAGGGACTACAGCCTGCAGCACCTTTCTACCGAAAGAAAGGTCTGAGGAAGCACCCAAGTCTAACCTATAATGGTTGAAAAACGTGCTCGGAGAGGACCTAGTGGCCGCTTTACATATTTGGTCAATGGAGACTTCCGACCTCTCCGCCCACGAGGTTGCCATGGATCGAGTGGAATGCGCCCTCAGCCTCTCCGGTACCAGCCTGCCACTTGATGTGTATGATAGCGAAATGGCCTCCCTAATCCATTTAGCTAATGTGCTCCTTGACATCCTAAAGCCCCCATCACACTAAGCGAGATCGCTACTGAGTCACAAGTTTTGTGACGCAACAGCAACCTTAGCAGCGATCTTGCTACGTTTGACAGGTAGCAGCGACCAGGCCCCTGCTGTGAGATCGCTGGTCGTGTCGGAATGACCTGGACATTTTTTTGATCGTTGAGGTCCCGCTGGGTAGCATGCATCGGTATGTTTGACACCTTAGCCAACGACCTCGTTAGTGACTCAGAAGCGAGACACATAGGCATGGATTTGCCAACATCGTTACAAAGGTCGCTACGGGTCACCATATCGTTGATGCGTTGTTGGGAAGACCTGACTGTTTGGCATCTCACCAGCAACCACATAGCGACGCACCAACGATCCCTGCTAGGTCGTATCTTTGTTGGGATTGCTGTAGCGTCGCTGAGTGTGATGGGAGCTTAAGGCCCTTCCTGGTGCCTTGAAAGGAGACAAACCAGGCATTGTCCTTTTTCCAGGAGTCAGTAACTGATAAGTACTCTAGGAGACATCTTCTAACATCTAGGGTGTGGAGCTTCATCTCTTTCTGGTTGGTCGGGCTGTAGAGGAAGGATGGAAGAACGAACTATCTCCTGCATCCTGTGGAAACTGGAAGCTACCTTAGGCAAGTATGCTGGATCAGGCCTAAGTATTACTCTGTTCGTCAAGGAATTGTTTATATGGGGGAAGCCGAGACAGTGCCTGGATGTCACTCACCCTCCGTGCTGACGTCAGTTCTACTAAAAAGGTCACTTTGAGGGAGAGTATTTTTACCGAGGCTGATGAAATGGGCTCAAGCGGGGCTTCCGTCAAGTCTGTGAGAACTAGGTTTAAATCCCATGGCATAAACCTATCCCTAACTATGGACCTTGTCCTACCCGCTACTTTATTAATAAATCTACTAATCCAGTGATTACCGGCGAGGTCGTGGCTAAAGAGGGCTCATACTTGTACCTTAAGGGCACTGATGGAGAGAGACTCATGCTTAGACCTTTCTGCAGGAACTCAAGGATCTGGGTTATAGGAACCCCTTTTCCAGCCTTAACCCGAGTTCTGTAGGAATTTTTTCCAGGTCCTGGCATAGATCCTGGTTATAATTTCTTTTCTGCTTTTAAGAAGGGTATTTACTAGGTTCGGAGAAAATCCTCTCTTAGTAATGACCGATCAAACTCCACTCCATCAGATGAAGGCCTGCCACCTGAGGATGGCAGACTGGACCCTGGGATAGGATATCTGGAACGCCTGGCAGCACCCAAGGATCGGACACAGACATGGTCCTGGGGCATGAGAACCATGCCCTCCTGGGCCAAAAGAGAGCCATTACTATTACCCTTGCTGATTTTCCTCGCTGCTAGAGGTAGTAAGGGAGGGAAGATGTAGGCCAGACTGAAGTCCCATTTTATGAGGAAGGCATCCACTGCCAGCGTGTCTTCTCTGGGATCCAGAGAACAGAACTGTCTCACTTTCCTGTTCTTTCTGGTGGCGAAGAGATCCATTACCATACAATCAGGTTGAAAATGGCAGTTTTTAGAGACCATTCCCCTTGTCTTAGAAGGTTGCGGCTTAAAAAGTCTGCTGTGGCATTGTCTTTTCCTCTTATATGAAGACCTGTCAAGGATAGAAAATGTTGTTCTGCAAGTTGGAATAGGCGTTCTGTTACTCCCATGAGAGGTCTGGAACGAGTCCCGCCCTGGTGGTTGATATAAGCCACTGTGACCTGATTGTCGGAGAGAACTCACACGTGATGACCCTGCAGATATACAAGGAGTTTTTTAACTGCCCGCTCCACTGCTGTAAGTTCCTTCTAGAAGATGCCTCTACCTCATGATGTTCCCATAGGCCCTGGACCATAACCTCACCCATATGAGCCCCCCAACCCGTAGGACTTGCATCCGTGCTGACTACTCGGATTATACTCCAAGGGCACCCCTCTGGATAGGTTCCTCTGATCAGACCACCATTCAAGGGATTTTACCGTGGTTCAGAACTAAGTCAGCTGACCTTCTAAAAGACCCCCAAGAAGTCTATCATTCCACAAAACATCCCCTTGTAGAGGTCTCGTATGAAACTGAGCCCACCGGACTGCGAGGATGCAGAGTGAGAGGGAGCCCAACAAGGACATAGCTTTCCTGAGAGACATGGTGGGGTTGTTAGAGGCACTTTGGACCTGATTTCGCACGCGAATTAACTTGTCGGGCGGTAGACGACACTCCTGACTCTGCGAGTCCAAAATTAGGCCCAAAAACTGCTGTACCCTCAGGGGCTGTAAATGCGATTTTTTTGATATTAAGTATCCACCCTAAATGTTCAAAGGTGAACATTGCTCTTTGTAGCTGCCTCAAACAATGGTCCACCGTTTTTCTACAATAAGGAAGTCGTCGAGGCAGGGAATAACAAGAATATCGTATTCACGAAGGTGGGCCATCACCTCAGCTACAACCTTAGTGAAAACTCGAGGGGCAACTGCAAGGCCAAAGGGAAGGGTGCGATATTGGAAGTGCCAAACTGATTCTCCCAAGGAAACTACCACTCTAAGGAAACGCTGATGGGTTACATGAATGGGTACATGATAATAAGCATCCTTTAGATCTAATACCACCATGAAGCAGTTTTCTAAAAACAACTTTATTGCTGAACTGATAGCTTCCATTTTAAACTGACATATTACAAGGAATTTATTGAGGGCCTTTAGGTAAATTATGGTCCTGAAGGAACCGTCTGGTTTTTGAACGAAAAATAGAGGAGAGTAGAAACCTCTACCCCTCTCTGTTTCCGGTACTTCCACTAGAACTTTATGACATAGTTCATAGATTTCCGATTCCAGGGCAGCGTATTCAAAAGACCAGGCCGGGTAAAAGGACGCCAGCCTACCTTCAACTGGTACCGCTAGTCATTGGGAGGGTTTCTTATGCTTTGGAGGGGCCTCATCCCGGGAGCATAAATCCCATACCTTTCATCCCATCTAGCGCATTCTCAGGAAGGCTTCCTACAATTAAACCTCTTCCTGCTGAAAGGCTGCCTGTAGGAAGGGGGTCGGCAAACTGGGCAACTTCTTATCCCCTGCTTTTTCTAAAAGTTCGTCCAAGGCTGGACCAAACAGGTACTCACCTTCACAAGGGTTGGGATCTGGCCTGAATATCCCCCGGCCAACACTTCAACCACAGCGACCTTCGAGCTGCGTTGGACAGTCCTGTGGCCCTGGCGGCCATACTTACTGAATCTGCCGAAGCGTCGGCTAGAAAGGCTGAAGCCCCCTGAATTATCGGCAAGGCATTCAGAATGGATTCTCTCGGAGCTCCGTCTCTTAGCTTGGATTCTAGTTGATCTACTAAAATATAACTTTTAATTTAATAATTAAAAGAGGACGTACATATGTGAAATCACTAGGGTTCCGCTGTCACCAATGGCTTATAAGTATTTTTATTTTTTGCACATTGCATTTGGCAGACTGTGATACCACATGCTTTATTATGACTGAGGTAATTGCATTAACCTCATGAGATGTTCTTTTCAAGAATGAATTATGTTTTCTAGGAGGATTGTACTCTGTATAAATCATGCACAAAGAAATTCCACTATATTTTGTTGCATGCTGAAGTGGATTTAACCTCTTGCTACACAGGGTCATTGTTACCCCCATCTCTTTTTCTACTGCTGGCCTATTTTATACCCCTATTTGCTTGCAGTAGATCTCGCATGTGGATTATATATTTTTGATATTTTTGTCTGTTACTGTGCAGTGTGTTTGTGTTTAATTACTCCACAGGCTTGTCCTGAGGCTGGATATTTTCCATTAAGTACTTTATGTGCATCATATTGCTGTATTTTTCACTGTAGACGTTGTTGAGGGAAATTTAACTATCTGTCTGCCCTTTAGCAGCGTTGAATGATTTTTTGACTATGAGATAAGTGTCATTAAGCTGCTTTTTTATACCTTGGTATTACTCCGAGATAAGACTTCAATTTTTCTTTGAGGGTTATTATACTACGAGATAAGTTTACAGCACTTTATATTATTAGCTGTTTTTCGGTATTTAGGTGTTTTTTTCTGTTTTTTGTGTCCCTTTTGTATATGTAGGGTGGTCTAGGGCGTTACTAGGGACGCCGACGTTGAGTGGGGGCGCCATGTCGTCAACTAGGGTGCCAACCTCCGCAGTTAGGAAGGGCCTTATTAGGGCTGTTAGGACATTATAGTCTTTTGTTCCCCTTTTGGTATATACACCTTTATTTATATGTAGAATACGCAAGTGTATTTTTTCTGACCCCCTGGTCTCCTGTGATTTCACATATGTACGTCCTCTTAATTATTAAATTAAAAGTTATATTTTAGGGCTTCCCTTTTTTGCGCTTTCTGGTTTACGGCTTGACTTTGGAACCCCTCAGTCATTTTTCTTTTGAGGTTTTACATTCTAGTTGATCTAACCAGACCATCATGTATTTGGCTGTACAAGTAGACGCTACCGCTGGTCTTAGGGATCCGGATGACATTTCCCATGTCCCTTTAAGGAAGGTGTCTGCTCTTTTGTCTAGCGGGTCCTTCAAGGAACCCAGGTCCTCAAAGGGTATGGAAGATTTTTTTAGAGGCCTTAGCTACCGCTGCATCCAGCTTTGGGGCCTTATCCCATCTATCTACCAAGGGATCCTTAAAGGGGTACCTCTGTTTAAACGCTGGAGGTAAGGAGCCCCTTTTTTCTGGCTTTTTCCACTCCATGTTTATCAGGTTCTGAATTTTACTATTCAGCGGGAAAGCCCTACGTTTCTTTGGATCTAACCCACCAAACATCAGGTCCTGCATTGAGCGTTCCGGTTTAGCTTCTGCTATCCCCATAGTGGACCTGACTTTTTTTTTACCAATTTGTCTATCCGGTCTAGGGGAAATCAGAACCGACTAGAGTCCTCCACTGAAGACGACGAAACAGAAGATGAAGTTCCTGAAGAGTCTTCATCCTTTCTGAAAATAGCCGAGGTGTTGCGAGTTCATTCTCTGGTTCACCAGTTGTGAGTTCCCCTTCTGGACTCCCTCTGGTGGTGACAGGAGGTGGTGCGGCTGGTTTGATCGGTGGAGATCTGCCACCTGAGAGAGGATGACGATTGGATCTCAGGATTCTCAGATTGGATTTAAGACAGCCGACGCCCTATTCAGTTGCTGGTGATTCCTTCTGGCTTGTCAGCTCTTGGTTTTCAGCTCTGTTCCAGTCATCTAAAGCTAAGTTTTTCTGCTAATGTTCAAACTTGATTTTGTTGGTCTATTGAGTTTTTTGTGTGGTCTGCCAGCCCCGGCTAATGGATCTGAAGCACCCGAAGCAGCTCACAGGACCTTCTTATGTCCCCCTCATCTCCCAGAGGTCTCGGCCCCCCCCGGACCTGACACACCTCCCCCACCTCCAGCCGTCACCGCCGGTGAGCCGTGCACCCGCGACCCGGCAGTATACCGGGGAAAAAAGCTGGCCCGCACCTGACTTCTGAAACAGCCTCCTAGGCCCCTCCCCATCACGCTACCATCGCAACCTCCAATGCGCAGGAGAAGACGCCCAGTGACGTCACCAGCCGAGCCCCGGCCTGCCCCCCCGATGTAATCGGAAACGCCAGGGTACAGGTAGGAGCCGATGGATCCTTCAGGGGGGATACTTACCTTCCGGCGCTGGCCCTCCAGAGGCGGAAAATCCTCCGGACAACGCTCCACCTGCCTCACTCACTGCTGTGGAATCCTCCCCAGACACACCGTGGTGGTTCCTGGGACCCCGCACCGGTCGAGGTAGAACCTCCCGCTACCTGGACCGGCCGGCCAGGCCTGGGTCCTGATATCCTCCAGGATATCTGTAGGAACCCTGTCCTCCAGGAACAGGAAACCTACTGATGCGTGGGAGGTGTGCCACCTTTTTTTATCTGTGTTTCCTGTTCCTGAAGGGCGGATGCCCTCTCTCAGTGGTGCCGTCATGGGCGATTGAATAAACATATATTGATTGGTTTGAGTGACACATATCAGCAGTTCAGTTCGTATAGACCAGCATATGAAGTTCACAAAGAATTTGATCTGCCAATAAATGCGTTGGAGCTTTTTTGAGCATTGAGAACTCTAGTGCTTGCTTACCATATCCTTGAGGGTACTGCTATTTCATGCCTTCAAGCCACTTCCCAATAAGGGCAAAAAAAAAAAGTCTACCCTTCACCCAGGTATATACAGTGGGGAAAAAAAGTATTTAGTCAGTCAGCAATAGTGCAAGTTCCACCACTTAAAAAGATGAGAGGCGTCTGTAATTTACATCATAGGTAGACCTCAACTATGGGAGACAAACTGAGAAAAAAAAAATCCAGAAAATCACATTGTCTGTTTTTTTTTTTCCATTTTATTTGCGTATTATAGTGGAAAATAAGTATTTGGTCAGAAACAAAATTTCATCTCAATACTTTGCGATATATCCTTTGTTGGCAATGACAGAGGTCAAACGTTTTCTGTAAGTCTTCACAAGGTTGCCACACACTGTTGTTGGTATGTTGGCCCATTCCTCCATGCAGATCTCCTCTAGAGCAGTGATGTTTTTGGCTTTTCGCTTGGCAACACGGACTTTCAACTCCCTCCAAAGGTTTTCTATAGGGTTGAGATCTGGAGACTGGCTAGGCCACTCCAGGACCTTGAAATTCTTCTTACGAAGCCACTCCTTCATTGCCCTGGCGGTGTGCTTTGGATCATTGTCATGTTGAAAGACCCAGCCACGTTTCATCTTCAATGCCCTTGCTGATGGAAGGAGGTTTGCACTCAAAATCTCACGATACATGGCCCCATTCATTCTTTCATGTACCCGGATCAGTCGTCCTGGCCCCTTTGCAGAGAAACAGCCCCAAAGCATGATGTTTCCACCACCATGCTTTACAGTAGGTATGGTGTTTGATGGATGCAACTCAGTATTCTTTTTCCTCCAAACACGACAAGTTGTGTTTCTACCAAACAGTTCCAGTTTGGTTTCATCAGACCATAGGACATTCTCCCAAAACTCCTCTGGATCATCCAAATGCTCTCTAGCAAACTTCAGACGGGCCCGGACATGTACAGGCTTAAGCAGTGGGACACGTCTGGCACTGCAGGATCTGAGTCCATGGTGGCGTAGTGTGTTACTTATGGTAAGCCTTGTTACATTGGTCCCAGCTCTCTGCAGTTCATTCACTAGGTCCCCCCGCGTGGTTCTGGGATTTTTGCTCACCGTTCTTGTGATCATTCTGACCCCACAGGGTGAGATTTTGCGTGGAGCACCAGATCGAGGGAGATTATCAGTGGTCTTGTATGTCTTCCATTTTCTAATTATTGCTCCCACAGTTGATTTCTTCACTCCAAGCTGGTTGGCTATTGCAGATTCAGTCTTCCCAGCCTGGTGCAGGGCTACAATTTTGTTTCTGGTGTCCTTTGACAGCTCTTTGGTCTTCACCATAGTGGAGTTTGGAGTCAGACTGCTTGAGGGTGTGCACAGGTGTCTTTTTATACTGATAACAAGTTTAAACAGGTGCCATTACTACAGGTAATGAGTGGAGGAAAGAGGAGACTCTTAAAGAAGAAGTTACAGGTCTGTGAGAGCCAGAAATCTGATTGCTTGTTTCTGACCAAATACTTATTTTCCACCATAATATGCAAATAAAATGAAAAGAAACAGACAATGTGATTTTCTGGATTTTTTTTTCTCAGTTTGTCTCCCATAGTTGAGGTCTACCTATGATGTAAATTACAGACGCCTCTCATCTTTTTAAGTGGTGGAACTTGCACTATTGCTGACTGACTAAAATTTTTTTTTTCCCCACTGTATTTCAAAATTCACGGTGTTCCCTCCATTTTTGTATATTGAAAGAATATCTGCTCCCCATCAGGGATAGGATTGTTTAAACACTAAGTCTTTAAAAACAAGAGTGGAGAATTTGTTTTGGGTTCTTCCTGAGTGTGGGTGGAATGGAGAACATTAATCTTCCTAGGCTGGGGGCCATATGGCAACTTTGGCAGCATAAAACAGGTTGTTTATGTGACAAACAAGTTGCAACAAGTCCTATTTTCTGTAACTGGCTTGTCACGATGCTCTAGAGCAGTGGTGGCGAACCTATGGCACGCGTGCCAGAGGGGACACGCATAGCCCTCCCGGTGGGCACGGGTGCCATCTCCTCAAAACTAGCGCTGCCACCACTCTCCTCAGCCCGCTCGTAATCTTCTGGACCCTCATCAGTAGCGCTTGCGCCGCGGCCACTCTCCCATCAGGCCGCGCGCCGTTCCATCAGTCTGCGCATGTGCCGAGGATGGGGATATCGCTCGTGGTCAGGACAGGGATGGCGCGCAGGTTGAGGAGAGTGGCGGTGGCGATATTGCACGTGCCCACAGGTAGGATTGATAGATGAAGAGACCAGATCAGCGTTGGAACTGGCAGAGATGCGTTTGTTAATGCAAGGCCATTATACAGTATGGAACAGTATATGGGGCCATTATACTGTATGCATCATGTGGGGCCATTATACAGTATGGAGCATCATGTGGGGCCATTATACTGTATGCAGCATCACATGGGGCCATTATACAGTATGTAGCATCACGTGGTGCCATTATACTGTATGCAACATCATGTGGGGCCATTATACAGTATGGAGCACTGTGAAGCCATTATACAGTATGCAGCATCACGTGGGGCCATTATACAGTATGGAGCATCACGTGGGGCCATTATACAGTATGGAGCATCACGTCGGGCCACTATACAGTATGGAGCATCACGTCGGGCCATTATACAGTATGAATCATGTGGGACCATTATACTGTATGCAGCATCATGTGGGGCCATTATACTATATGCAGCATCATGTGGGGCCATTATACTATATGCAGCATCATGTGGGGCCATTATACTATATGCAGCATCATGTGGGGCCATTATACTGTATGCAGCATCATGTGGGGCCATTATACTGTATGCAGCATCATGTGGGGCCATTATGCTGTATGCAGCATCATGTGGGGCCATTATGCTGTATGCAGCATCATGTGGGGCCATTATACTGTATTCAGCATCATGTGGGGCCATTATACAGTATGGAGCATTATGTGACCATTATACAGTATGGAGCATTATGTGTGGCTATTATACAGTATGGAGCATCATATGTGGCAATTTTACTTTTGAATAAAAATCCTATCCATTCTCAAGAACAGACCTCCACTGCAATCGGCGGCTAGTATCTTAGGTTTGGAGTGCAGGGCTTAACAAGCTTTTTGCTATAGCGCGCTAATGTTGGAGTTGTTTTTCTAATCTAAAACCTCAGTATTCAGGTTAATTTGCTGTGTTGGTACTTTGCGATAAATAAGTGGGTTTTAGAATGCCGTTGTCTCTAAAAGGTTCGCCATCACTGCTCTAGAGGTTACAAAACAACAACCATATTCATTCACCTGCATTGTGCTGCCTTATAGCAGCAGCAGACAGCGATCTTTGGCCATGGTACCTGTGTGTGCAGCTTAGAAAATGCATCTATGTAATATGTTACTGTACCTGTACCAATGAAGAGCATAACGGCAGAATGAAAAGGGTCAAGATTAGGATTTGTAGTGGTCACCTCAGGAATTCTTAGATTTCACACTTTGAAAAATACAGTATGTAGTAATTCACATTGGATGAGGAATTTGCCCACTACAATACAAAGTGTGACATACACAACTAAATGTTACTCTACTCCCCCCCAAAAAAAAAAATCAACAGTACATGTGAAGATAAGAACCTTTGTAATATATCTTAATCAGAGGAATATGCTTCTTTTTCCTCCTGGACTATTGATCTTTCACTCTCAAGTCATAGGTAAAATCTGTACAAGAAGTGTCCAGATTTTACCATTATCGAGATAGGAGATGACAGTTGCTGGTCATTTAAGTTCAATGGAGAGAGGAGAAGCTACAGCCAGGCACAGACATTCGCCTCCAAGTTCTCCTGAAATGACAGTCATACTAACTGTGGACCTTCTTCTATCTCTTGCTACTATCCACTTTCACTTGTGAAATGAACGTCACGAGATTTAGTAAAAGATTTTAATAAATGTGTTTATAAATAAACATGATACACTTTTAAATTCCAACAACATTACTTACATTAAAAAAGTATACATCTGACTCCATGGTGCAGGAGTGGGATAGACTTGCAATGCATTGATGTAAATGCATGTGTAGTCTCCTATAAAGTGATAGCCCCATTTTTATATTTCCAGTGCAAGGGGCATCTATTTTACAAAAGGAGATTTACAAGTGGTGTTTGAAGAGACCCAAGTTCTTCTTTGTACCTGATCTGGCTCTTTAACTATAACAATCTGTAGCCAGTAAATGGTGGTAAACATGTTGTCCCGTGAAGAGTTAACATAAACTAGATTAAAACGGCTTGTGGGCATTCTACATAGAAAAAAAAAAAAACACCTTACAACAATGGCACTTCTGAAGGCTTGTATGTTAGTCGGACCCAAAGCTTTGGACAAAATTGTCCTGTGGCACAACAGTGGAGATTGCCTGATAATTTGCCCTGAATCACTGTATATTTGTTCTTCAGGCCACAAAACGTCATGCTATGCTGGATCTTTATGTGCAGAAAGGATCTGTGTCAAAATGAATAAACATATATGTCTGCTCAGCATGCATATGTTTCATGTAAAAAGCTAATTTAAACATGCTTTAGAAGTGGTCACACAATGTTGGCTTCACTGCCTTTTATCTGTACATGGAAGGATCAGCAGTTCACCCCTCACCAACTTGAAAAGTAACACTGGCATCATACACTGTAAATAGAACTTTCAAATAGTCATATACAAAAATATTTCTGCATAATGTATGACAAATTATTTTTTTTTTTCAATCAGATTTTGGAAGGCTTCTATGTTCTGGGTGTTCCACTTCTAAAGACACACAAAGCTCAGAAATTGAACAGTTTAAGAGCCAATACAATAAACGTTACCAAGTACATTGCCCTTGGATTTTCAGGAAGTGTCCTTGAAAGGTGAAACTTTTGTTCCAGTGTCAACCTTTAACAGCTGGTGTACTTAATGCTGGAGGAAGTCTTTATATAAAGGAGGCCGGACAACCTCAAACCTCTAATTTTAAGGCCAAATTTGTCTTTCAGTTGCAGCGTTAGGAAAAGTCTAAATGACTTTTCATTAATTAGCTGATTTTCTGAAGCAGCTTTTCCTCTGTTTGTCCAAACTGTACAATTACAGACATTTCTGCTATGAACTGTTCACAGCTCTCTTTAGTAACTTGCTTGCAGAATCTCAGGTCTATCAGACAGATGTTGCCGCATCGTTTGAAGTATGTCAGGCACTGGTCTGTAACATTATTGCAGTCTGTGGGGAAAAAAATTATCAGTAAATATAGTTTTACCTCCACCTGTTCATTTAGTATGTATATCTAGAATTAGAAGGATGGGAGCGTAAAGCAGACATCAATCAAGTAAGAAAACTCGAACTACAACTTTACAAAAAGTCTGATCTTTCCCCTTGTTGTGATTGGGCTGCAAATATTAATGCAGCCAAAAGCTGGGTGAGGATATTTAAATACACCTATATGAAATCCATAAATTTAAAGTTTCCATCTTCTGCATTCATTTGGCCAGATCAGTTTTGTCACACGGCAGACTTCATACGAATGTCCAAGCAAATCTCATAACTTTGTCCACATCACATGATCTGTATTAAGATGTTTTGACCAGAGAGTGGGTCTGTACCAAACACCTACAGTTGATATCCAAAATATGCTCAGACAGAATCATCGGAGGGTTTAACAATACAATTTACAAATTGCCAGATGGGGCAAGTATTATTCAATCCCTCCTCTTGTGATAATTGTAGTGATCAGTTTCACTGGCTAGTTAGCCATAGGTAAGTATTACTCAATGCTTGCCCATGTAAGGCCTATCAACAGTAACAGGACATTGATTGTTAATATCAATGGTATTTTAGCCTTGGTGGCCGCGGACCACTCTGGCATTTATCACTAATGTGGACTGGAGGCAGCTGTTCACTTTTAGAGCAATCAGTCCACATTACTTATAAATGCCATAGAGTGTTCCGCGGCCAACAAGTCTAAATATACCATTGATCTTAATGTCCTGTTGCTGTCAATAGGCCTTACATAGGGAAGCATTGAATAATACGTACCCCCTAAGGCTAACTAGCCAGTGATACTAATCACTACAGTTATCACAAGGGAAGAGACTGAATAGTATCTACCCGATGTGAGATAGATTTTCTCTTCATAAGCTATCAAAAGGGGAAGGATTGAATAATACTTGCCAAATTAATAGCCATTAGGCAGTGGAACTTGGAACAGCAATTTCACTGTGAGAGGAGGAATCGTATTGACCCTGAATGGCTAATACAGTAAGTTACGGCATTACTAACCAACGTGGAGTCAAATTTTTATTATTATAGTTTAAGCAATAAAAGTTATTTTTTAAATCTCAGAATCTTTAGCTAGCGTCTATTGAACACCTACAGGTTGGGCACTTCACCTTTGGAAGTCCATATTGCTATTTTGGTTTGGCACCGCACACACTGGGTGTTTCTGGTGCTGTCATGTGCATGATAGGCAGTGCAGCTGCGCTCTGATCGGCGGTAAAATCATTACCGCCAGTCAGACAGCCGCGGTTCCCACGCTGTCAAATGACAGCTGTAATCGGAGACAATAAGTTTACCTCCGGTCACTGGCGTCGGCTGATGGGACTACTTCTATCATCAGCATAAGTCTGCTGCTGCTAATAACAGCGAGAGCAGCCGGCGGCTGATGGGAGAATCTATCAGCCGATGCCGGTGTTCTAAATAGATAATAAAAAAAAAATGGCGTGGGTTGCTCTGTATTTTTGATAACCAGCCTGGCAAAACTGACAGCGGGTCTCAGCCTCGACGGTTGCATCTTGGCACCGTCCAGGTTGAAAACTCTATCTCCAGACATGGATTACAGTGTGGGACAGAACGAGGGACAGGTGAGGGATATGGTTGATTTTATTTACAGGAGACATTCATGGGACAATACAAAGGTGACACCAACCCCACAAATAGGAACCCCACATGCCACCATCACAGGGCAAGTGGGAAGTGCCGGGCAAAGTACCAAAACTAGCATATCTAATAGTTGCGCCTTTTCTGGGCAGCTGCAAGCTGCTATTTTTAGGGTGGTAAAATATCCATGGTCCCTTACCAGCTGAGAATGCCAGGGCCCAGTTGTCTGACTTAGATTGTCTGGTTGTTAAAAATGGGGAGCGCCTCACGCTGTTTTTTTTTTAGAATTATTTATTGAAATAATTTTAAAAACAGTGTGGGGACCTCTATTCTTGATAACCAACCTTACTGAAGCTAACAGGTGGGGGTTGCAGCCTGGAGCTGTCAGTTTTGCCTGGCTGGTTATCAAAAATACTGGAGAACCTACGCAGTTTTTTTTTACTATTTATTTAGAGCACAGGCTGATGAATACTGCCATCAGCCATGCCTGCTTTCGTTATTGGCAGCAGCAGTCTGATGGGAGTAGTAGTCCCATCATCTGACACCAGTGACCGCAGATAAACGTTTTACCTCCAATCACAGCTGCGGACTCACACTGTCATCTGACAGCGTGGGAACTATGGCTGTCTGACAGGCGTTAATGATTTTACTGACGATCGGAGGCAGTGTTTGCCATGACAGCATGGCAAACAATTCTTTACGCTTATGTAACTTTGATGTGGACATAAATTGTAGACTTTATCTATCTTGTGAACTTTCTGAGCCAAAGTCGCTTACTGATGGATTCAGTTAACTCACTCTGCAATCTACGTATTGTGATGCATCTCGGCTGTAGTTACCAAGCGGTGTTTTTTTCTTTAAACCCAAATTAGTTGGGTTTTATTACAAAATTAGCAAGCACCTTTTCCAACAAAAGGTGTCCATATTTTTAAACTTCTCTTTATCCTGTATTATTTTACTGAAAAAATGCAGTCTATATCAAAGAAAATGATCATGATTATAAAGGCACAGCCCTGTTATTTTTTAGTCATCACTAACCCTTTAAACTTTGCTGTGATCACTTTTACCTGATAAAATAACTTCTGATAAAGAATCCCTGGTAGATGTACCCACTGCAGTGAGCAGATTAATGGACTGATCAGTAACATGGTTACAGAAGCTCAGATCCAGTTTAGAAAGAAGAGGCATGTGCCGAATCATGAGTCGCAGTGAGGTGTCTGTTATGTCCAGTCCTGCTAGACGAAGCTCTGTAATATTCCTCAATTTACTGCGGTTGTCCATCTGACCTGTAAGAAAAATCAAAGAAAGCAGGTGATGAATAGTATCCTGCATACACTGAAAGTTACTGCAGGGATGTTAGAGACCACAAGTCATCTAGGACAGGGGTCCCCAACCGCCGGTCCGCGGCCCAGCACCGGGCCGCTGCAGTGCCCTTGCCGGTCCGCGGACACAAGGGGAGCCAGGGGCGGTCAGTGGCATAGCGGGGGCTGGGGCGGCGCGCAGCAGTTCTTAGCGGCGGGCAGGGAGCGATCAAGCAGCTCCGTTGCCTGCAAGAGGGAATAGCAGGAGCGGAGCTGCAAGGACCCGTCCAGCTTCCTGCCCGCCGCCCGCGCTTCCTGTCTCTGACTGACACAGAGAGGAGCGCGGCCGCTGCTGTGTCAGTGCGAGGAAGCGCGGGCGGCGGACAGGTGTGAGGAGAGAGGTGGTGTCTGTGTGTATATGTATGTCTGTCTGTGTGTGTGTGTATAATGTGTGTACATGTATGTCTGTGTGTGTGTGTTGGTCTGTGTTTGTGTAGCCTGGCCCTGGAGGAGATGGGGACATGAGGAGAAGGCCATGAGGGGAGTGATGGGGTGAAGGCAATGATGGGGAGAAGGGAGTGATGGGGTGAAGGCAATGATGGGGAGAGGGGAGTGATGGGGTGAAGGCAATGATGGGGAGAAGGCAATGATGGGGAGACAGCAGTGATGGGGTGAAGGCAATGATGGGGTGAAGGCAATGATGGAGAGACAGCAGTGATGGGGTGAAGGCAATGATGGGGAGACAGCAGTGATGGGGTGAAGGCAATGATGGGGAGATGGCAGTGATGGGGAGATGGCAGTGATGGGGAGATGGCAATGATGGAGAGACGGCAGTGATGGGGTGAAGGCAATGATGGGGAGAAGGCAATGATGGGGAGATGGCAGTGATGGGGTGAAGGCAGTGATGGGGAGAAGGCAATGATGGGGAGACAGCAGTGATGGGGTGAAGGCAATGATGGGGAGATGGCAGTGATGGGGTGAAGGCAATGATGGAGAGATGGCAGTGATGGGGTGAAGGCAATGATGGGGAGAGGGGAATGATGGGGTGAAGGCAATGATGGGGAGACAGCAGTGATGGGGAGAAGGCAATGATGGGGAGATGGCAGTGATGGGGTGAAGGCAATGATGGAGAGATGGCAGTGATGGGGTGAAGGCAATGATGGGGAGAGGGGAATGATGGGGTGAAGGCAATGATGGGGAGACAGCAGTGATGGGGAGAAGGCAATGATGGGGAGAAGGGAGTGATGGGGTGAAGGCAATGATGGGGAGAAGGGGGTGATGGAGCACTTATTCAAAACCTATGGTGAGTTGAGTCACATTATAAATGTTATTTAATTATAAGTATGCACTGCTACACTACAACCGTGTCCATAGCCCCGCCCCCTTATGACCAAAGCCCCGCCCCTGCCACACCTCCATCCCCGCCCTGCCGGGCCATGGAAGAATGGTCTTGCTTGAAACCGGTCCCCGGTGCAAAAAAGGTTGGGGACCACTGATCTAGGAGACAAATACTGAAATTATAGTGAAATAAGTAACACTTTACAACGCTGCAGTGCTTAATGGCTGTATTACCTGGCCTGTTGTCTGTTGGAGGTGACAGAAGGTCCCTCATCTGTGCATCTTTCAGCCCTTCTACCCATTGTACATTTAGAGATCTTAGCAATGGACAGCTAGAACTACAAAGAGCAGAAACAGCAATCCAAGAGCAACCAGATAAATTAAGCTCACGTAGGGCTGGAAATAGAAAAATAATGCATGTATTAAAAACAATGCAATATATTGTAGGTTGTACAACTGAAACAGAACGTTTACTGCATCAAACGTCTCAGTTTTTAACTTTTACCAAGTGCAAGTGAAGGTAGCAAGAAACAATACAACAAAGCCATTTCTATTAGTCTTATAATTACTTTAAAGCAGAGGCGAGTGGGGAAACCTCAGCTCCTCAGGCCGTTTACACCCCTTGATGGCCTTTTACCTGTCCCCTGGGAAAATTCTTGGGGTCCGAAGTACTTGGGCGGGCAGCTGTATTTTGATGGCCGCCAGCCCATTAATTTCTTCTTGCTCTGTGTGCATGCAGTGTTCACTACCGAACGCTGAGGCGCGTGCCATAAAAGATTACATCTTGACAATAGTGCAAGCGTCAGGACGTACTTTGTGGGTAGAGGTAGCGTCAAATTGTACGGCCCCCAAAGGGTGGTATAAATATCCAACTAGCCTTTGGCAGAAAAAAAAAAAAAAAAAGGATTCCCCACCCCTGCTTTACAAGGAGCCTGTCACCAGAAAAAATGCTATGAACGTGCAGATATGGGTTTAATCTCCAGGGAATAACGTTATTAACCTACCCGAAACCTGCACTTCACAGACAGCTGCAGAGAGAAAATTAACTTTATTCCTCCCTGGCAGCATTCCGGTTTCCATCATACGGGGCGGCGCCAGTTCAGTCACTGCTCTGAGTATACAGGGTGGCAGCTGTAACTGCACTCCCAGCCATGATGACCCAATGCAGAGCCTGTGGAATTGGGACATGCAGGCGCAGCGGAGAAAATTCATATACACACACGTGAGAAAAGGGAATATACAGCCAGATTCAGACGTCTATATAGAACGCTCTGCAGGTCTCTTGACCCATACTCGGCAGCCTCAAATACGTCTCCAAGGATGCAGAGTTTGGGTCAGAACACCTGAAGTCAGTCTGGAAATCATGGTCTGTATTCGGATAATGTTTCACAGATGTCTGAATTCAGTACATCTTGCATTTTATCCATTGATATATTTGCTCATTCTGGACATAGTGGTAAAGGGGGTAATCCAAATCAGCAATTGTCAGCTGTCTGTACATGTACACATGGAAGGCTGTCTATCACTGCATAAGACTGCCAAGAGTGAGCAGAGATTTTTACAAATAAAATATAATTAAGCTGAATTTTTTCCCTAAATAAATCAATCTTCTCAGCTCATCCTGCTGTATAACATGTTGCCAATAGATTGCACAGGATTTTCAACCTTTCAGATTCTCTACGATCCCTTCCCTTGTCAGTTATGGGTGTATGGAACAACAAAAATTTACAGGTGATCCAGGATTCACAATGTCAAAAATTTTAGGTAAAACTTTATATTTCTTAGAACAAGATTAGAAGCGGGATGTATATAAAAACATAGCGTTAATCATCAAAATTAACCAGGTCTATGCGTTTTCAGTGACAGCTCTTATTGATGATTGTGTGTGTGATGAAAGAAGAGGTTTTTAAAATGAGAAAAAAACATTACCTCTATCCAGTGACAAAAATATCATCGTGATTAGGAGATCTTGCTCAAAATGTGTAGACCTGGTGTCTTCTGCTGTATATCGCAATTGTTGGATCACCTGTTAACACCACACTCAATATGGAATTTCTCCTAGTCCGTTGAGCTGATGATCTATGCCCTTTACCATTTTTGTTGGGTGTATGGAAAAAGCTCAGGAATTTAGCCAGCACCATACTTGAAAAATGCCGGCTGTGCTATAGAGTTAGCATCTGGTTGCAACAGCAATCATCAGCGTTAAGCTCCAATTTCTGCCATTAATCCCTTAAAATCAGCTGTAAATTCCTGACAGGCATTTTAAAAAAAAGCGTGATCCAAGATGCGCGCGCATTGTCCTCTCCCTCCGGATAGATTTCATGACAGCTAGAGGCCTGCTTGAAGGCCCCATGGCTGCCACATAGGTACTCCTGTGGGCTTCATAGGAGAGCCCAGATTGTTAGCTATATATAGCAATATGGCAGAATTGCAGTATATAGAACTATCACAGGTTCAAGTCCCATTAGAGGAAAAAAAAAAAAAAAAATCAAATTATCTCAGTTTTCCTTTTTTAAAATTAAGACATGAAAAATTAAAAAGTCAGGTAAAAAAATGAAAATAACCACATCACTCATCTAAAAAATGCAAAAAAAAAAAAAAAAAAGATTAAAACATGGTGTACTGAAAAATTGTAACAATAAAAATGTTAGTGTATCATGCAAAAAAACAAAACAGAACACAAAAGCCCTCAGACAGCTCTATAGATCCCCAAAAAAGAAGCGATTGGTCACATAAAATGGTGAAAAAAGAGGGATTTTTGTTTCTTACCGTAAAATCTCTTTCTTGAAGCCTTCATTGGGGGACCCAGGTTACCACGGGTGTATGCTTCTGCTAGGAGGCTAACACTATGCAAAACGAGAAAATTAGCTCCTCCCCGGCAGTATACACCCACCGACAGGCACCAAGTACCTCAGTTGGTGAAAAAAAAGCAGTAGGAGAAGCAACAATAACTCTGAAAATATGTACCAACCCAACAAGGGACTCGTAGGCCCAACACGGTACGACTTAAACAGGTAGGGTGCTGTGTCTCCCAATGAAGGCTTCAAGAAAGAGAATTTACGGTAAGAACCAAAAATCCCTCTTTCTTTATCGCCTCATTGGGGGACAGGTTACCATGGGACGTCCCAAAGCAGTCCCAAGGGTGGGAAGAGAGCTTAGGGGAACGTGAAGACAGGACTTAGGTCGGCCGGTGTGCTACCGCCACCTGCAGAACCTTCCTACCTAAGCCTGCATCAGACGAGGCCTGGGTATGAACCTTGTAGAACCTCGCAAAGGTATGCAAGGACGACCAGGTCGCGGCCTTGCAAAGTTGTAAAGCCGAAACCTGGTGTCGGACAGCCCAAGAAGCACCTACAGCCCGGGTGGAGTGGGCTCTCACTCCCGGAGGGGGCCGTTTTTCCTGAACACGGTAAGCTTCCAGGATAGTAGAATGAACCCAGCGAGATATAGTGGACTTGGATGCCGGGAATCCTTTCTGGCGACCTTCAGGGATGACAAGCACGGAATCAGCTTGTGGAGCGACTTTTCCAGCGGATGAACAGGCGAAGGACAAAAGGAGGGGAGGACGATGTCCTCACTGATGTGGAAGGAAGATACCACCTTGGGAAGGAAGGAGGGAACGGGCCTGAGAACGACCTTATCCTGATGAAGGATTAGGTACGGAGAACGACAGGATAAAGCCGCTAGCTCAGAAACTCTCCTAATGGATGTAATGGCAATCAGAAAAGTCACCTTCCATACGGGAAGGGAAAGAGGAATGTCCTGGATAGGCTCGAAAGGTGCACTTTGGAGAGTGCCGAGAACTAGATTAAGATCCCACGGATCTATCGGAGAATGGTGAGGAGGGAAAACGTGGGCAACTCCCTGGATAAAGGTCTTGACTTGAGGCAAGGGGGCCAGATCCTTCTAGAAAAGAATTGCCAGAGCTGAAACCTGGCCTTTGAGAGTACTGAGGGACAGGCCTGCATCTAGGCCGGATTGAAGGAAACCAAGTATGGATGGAACAGAGAACGACATTGGAAAAACATTCAAAAAAGGAGGAACAACGAGTATATATAGCCAAAAGTACAGAGAAAAATTGTATTTATCAAAAATTATACTTTAATAAATATGTATAATACAAACATCATATGTTAACGAACATGCATGGGCATACATAAATATCATGTGACTAACTCCATGGGTCAATATAATGACCAGGAAAAGCGGAACCCAAAATTTAAATAACACATGAACCATTCAAGTAAGATCATATAAAAAGTTAGAAGTGGTTTAGAAACACATGTTATCCAGCAATAGGGATTAAACAGTACTGACTTCCCCAAAGCATACAATTCCCATGCAGCTAGGTAAACAACCTCCCATAGATGCTAATTAGTGCCTCTACAAGTGTATAATTCAGTGCGCGGTAAAGGAAAAGTTTATGAAAGAAGTGATACAAAATAATTACCCATAGTGGTATGTATAGAGTCCCATCTAGACCTTGGTCATATACCCCGACGCGCGTTTCGCGTACACAAGGTATCACAAGGGACATTTGATATCTTTTGCTGTTGTTTCTATTTACAATTGGAAAAACATTGTTGTCGTCGTACCAACGGAAAAAGGCCTTCCAGTACCTATTGTAAATGCGGGAGGAGGCTGGTTTTCTAGCTCTAATCATGGTCTGAATCAAATCCAGTGGAGGAAACAAGTAAGGGAGTTGGAACTGAGACCACGGGATTACCAGAGCATCGCAACCGACGGCCAGAGGGTCCCTGGACCTGGCTACGAAGCGGAGAAGTTTGTGGTCCATCCGAGACCCCCCCAACGCTGGCATATCTGATTGAAGACCGTTGGGTGGAGAGACCATTCGCCTGATGCTAGGCCCTGGCGACTTAGGAAGTCTGCTGCCCAATTTTCCACCCCTGGAATGTGAACGGCGGAGATTGCCGGAATGTAACGCTCTGCCCAATGTAGAATCTTTGCTACTTCTGCCATTACTTGTTTGCTGTACCGCCCTGGTGGATTATGTACGCCACAGCCGTGGCGTTGTCTGATTGGATTCAGACTGGTTTGTCTGCGAGAAGAGGCTGCTAGCTGAGAGCAAGGAAGATCGCTCTGATTTCCAGCAGGTTGATGGGGAGCAGAGACTCTTGGACGTTCCAACGCCCTTGGGCGGTCTTCCGCTGGAAAACCGCTCCCCACCCGAGAAGACTGGCATCAGTGGTGATGACTTGCCGCTGAAGAGGAAGAAAGGACCTCCCTTGCAGGACTGACAAAGGCATTGTCCACCAAGTTAGGGATTGCCTCACTCTTGGAGGCAGAAGTATGGGGCGGTCCAGGGAGACTGAAGTCTTGTCCCAGACTGAAAGGAGGGACAGCTGAAGGGGACAAGTGTGGAATTGGGCAAAGGGGACGGCCTCCATGGACGCCATCATCTTCCCCAGGACCCTCATGCAGAACCGAAGGGGAACTGGGACTGTCCGCTTCAGGGATCAGATTCCTTTGCAGAGAGCTGAAAATTTGTCCCTCGGAAGGAACACCCGGGCCAGGTTCGTGTCGCACTCCATGCCCAGGAATGTCAGTCGCTGAGTTGGGAGCAGGTTGGACTTCTCTCTGTTGATTATCCAACCGAGACATGTGAGAGTATAAAGGGTAATCTGAAGACTCTGAAGGCAGTCTCGGCGGGACGAGTCCTTGATCAACAGATCGTCCAGGTAATGGATTATGAGGATCCCCCTGGAGCGAAGGATGGCCATGACATGACAGCTGCCATGACCTTTATGAAGGCCCAAGGAGCCGAGGCTAGGCCAAAGGGGAGGGCCGTGAATTGGTAGGGATCCTCCTAAATCGCAAAGTGAAGAAACCTCTGATGTTGCAAACAAACAGGGATGTGGAGGTAGGCATCTTGTATGTCTACAGAGCAGAGAAACTCCCCGGGCTCCATTGAGGCGATTACCGAGCGAAGGGACTCCATCTTGAAGTGGAGGATCCTCACGTGGCGATTGAGTAGTTTGAGGTCCAAGACTGGACGAAGCAAGCCGTCTTTTTTCGGGACTACGAAGAGATTTGAGTAGAACCCCGAAAACCGTTCGTTTGGAGGAACGGGAACAATTACTCCGGTGGATAGGAGGGAAGAGACGGCCTGAAGGAACCCTGGGGTGAGGGACGGTTGTTTGGGAGGATGAGACAGATAGAAGCTTCTCTTTGGGAGGGAAGAAAATTCGATTTTGTAGCCAGATGTGATGATTTTCCTGACCCATGCGTCGTTGACAACAGACAGCCACGCATCTTTGAAAGTAGAAAGCCTGCCTCCCACCCTGGAAGAACTTCCAGGTGGGGGTGACCCCGTCACTTGGAGGAAAATCTACCGGAGCGGGATCCTGAGGGCTTGGAGGGTCGGCTCTTTGGTCTCCAGCGGGGTGCGGGTTTATACAATGGTTTTCTCCGTTCCCCGGAGGTAGAGGGCCGGTCCTGCTGGGAGGAATTTTCCAAGGAAGGAAAGGGGCGAAAGGACCTAAACTGACGAGGAGCTTTTCTGTTAAAAAAACGTCTAGGCTGAGACTGAGGAAGGGAGGTACTTTTACCTCCAGTGGCATCAGAAATTATCTGATCCAGCCTGGCACCAAAGAGCCTAGAACCCTGAAAGGCTAGGTTAGTGAGTGACTTCTTAGAGATGGAGTCCGCACTCCATGTCTTCAACCAAAGGATACGGCGTATGGCAACTATGTTGCGGTTAGCTCTTGCTGAACACCCCGGCTGCATCCAAAGAGGCGGCCAAGAGGTATTTACCAGCATGATTAATTTGGTCAGCCAACTCCGCTAGCTCGTCCTGAGGAGCTGACGCTAAAATGCCCTTGCAAAGAATTTTTGCCCAGGCTGAAATGGCTTTCGCTACCCATGCGGAGGCGAAACTGGGACAGAGAGAGGCGCCAGTTGCCTCAAAAATCGATTTGGCCAGCGATTCAATCTGCCCGTCCGTTGAATCCTTAAGTGATGCGCCATCCGGAAGGGATAGAACCGTTTTTGAGGAAAGACGGGAGACTGGTGGGTCCACCTCGGGAGCTTTGGCCCATTTTGTGAGAAGGTCCGCATTAAAGGGATATAGCACGTCTAGGTGCCTGCGTCCAGGGAACGGCTTTTCCGGACGCTCCCAGTGTCTGGTTAACGTAGTCTCGAGCGCCTTGTGATTAGGAAAGGTTCGGGAGGGAGGTTTCGCTCGTTTGAAGGGGACAGAGCATTCTTGTGGGGGCGTCTTGTCCTCCTTTATTTTGAGCGTTTGGGTAATCGCCGATATGAGACTATCTACCGTGTCCTGTGCTTTGGACATGTGGTCTGAATCTGAGTCAGACCCCGACTGGGAGTCTACGTTTGACCCAATGTCGTCCTCTGAAGAAGGGGACGGAGGCGAGGAGAGCAGCCTGGATGATGCGGAGGGCCTTGTGAGCTGGAAGAAGAGCCCGACAGGGCCCGCTTCCTGGAACTCCTACCCAGTCTGTCCCTCTGGAGGTCGCGGTCAGGTACAGAAGACTCACCGTGAGAGGCGGTCGGAGCACAGGTGGCTGTAGATAGCTGAGGTAATCGTTCTAAGACCTGGACCAGGGACTGAGACACTTTAGTCAGGTCCGCGACCGACTGAGACATTGCAACAGCCCACTATGGGGGCGGGGGGAGCTCTCATCCCGGGGTTCGGTGTGCTCCTAAGGGGCAGACATAGTAGAAGGACTGCAGGACGGGCAGAAAGGTGACTGACCAGATGCCCACTTCTTTTTACAGCGCGCACAGGCGTAGTGAGCAGCGGTGGGCCTAGAATAGGGAGCCCTTGCAGGGTCAGGCATATGTGCAAAGAGGAACGCGAGATTCCAGCAGAAGGACCTGAACGGTGGGCGCAGCTTAGCGGCCGCACCGTGTGAGTGGGCGGAGCTTAACGGGTGTGCCACGTGAGTGGGCAGAGCTTAGCGGCAAAGTGAAAGCAGCTCTGTGATAGGCTAGAAAGAAGCGCGAAGAGAGCTCGCGCAGAGCGGAGCGCGTGAGCGGATGACGCTGCCCGCCAACGAAAGTGAAAGTACCAAACCGCCCAGAGACCGGCTTGCTGTCCGTGACACCGCCGATAACAGTAGGTATGCGGGCATTGAGGAGTTAACAGCGGCGCCAATGGCTACTATGTGAAGGAGCACGGGGCCGATGGGGGCAGTCAGACCACTTACCTGACGCCCACTTTTTGAACGCGAAGAGGATGACCACAGGGGCCCCACGAATAGGGGAAAGGCCGCTGGGAAGGAAGATCCTCTATACCCGCACTGCGTCCGAGCAGTGCAGAAGACGGCGTCAACCCCTTGCTAGAAGAGGGAAGTCCACCGCCGGTGACCACCGTCTTCCTCTCAGCCCTCTCCCGGGAGAGGGGTGAGGAGGGGAATTGGCTAGGACCAGCCACCTGACATCAGCCTGTAGCACCCGAATGGTGATAGGGAAAGGGTCCTGCCTGCGGTACAGAGAGGTGCGATGTGGGCGACACTACATTGCTCGCTCAGCCGCCTGATATGGGAAGGCAGGGTGAGAAATTACATCCTGTTTCCCGACGCTGTATCTGGAAAACAAATGGAAAAGATTAACAACACAACTAAAACCTGTAAGGAAAAAAGGATAGTTAACTGCGGATCTGGGGAGATCCCGGTCCGCCTCCCACTAAGCACAAACTGAGGTACTTGGTGCCTGTCGGTGGGTGTATACTGCCGGGGAGGAGCTAATTTTCTCGCTATGCACAGTGTCAGCCTCCTAGCAGCATACACCCGTGGTAACCTGTGTCCCCCAATGAAGCGATAAAGAAAATTTTTTTTTTAGTTTTTACAAATTTCTGACTTTTTCCACCACTAAATTAACAGGTAACGTGTCACAAAATGTATTTTAAATGTTTTCACTTCATGTTAAAAAGTCTATTTATATATGTATAAAATGAAATGGTGTCTTTTTTATATCTTTTTAGCTGAGCCACTGGGGCTGCCATTTTTATTTGCTGGTGTGTAACTGTCAGAGCACAACATTTACACACCACAAATACGGCAGCCACAGGGCATAGGACGCTACCATCAGTGACAGACACAACTCCTATGCAATCGCTGTGTCAGCTGTGAACTGGGCATGTTATAGGGGAAGCCTGGCCTCATTTCATTGTAGCCCTGCATTGGGTTTCAATTTCTTTGTCACCTGTAACTGCTGTAATCTGAGCAGAGAAGTCATGTCGTTGCGGCACACAGGTCACAGTATTTGATGGTGGGCAAAGGTCCGGGCACCAAGGTGTGTCAGTAATTTCATCCAGTGACATGTACTCACCGCTGAATGAAATCACCGCTGGTGCACAGACCTATGCTCACCTGTAACTGCAGTGATCTGAGCAAAACAGTCATGTAATTGCGGCACTCTGGTCACAGGAATAACAAATGTAAGCTCATCATGTAATTACTGTGATCCAAGCACTGCAATAATTTGACTGCTCAGATCTCTGTAAAGAGCACAATAGTCCTCAGTAAAATTGTCTACACCTCACTATCACATTGCAGTCAGCAATAAAATGGTGCTGCACTGTGATCCCAAACTTCATCCTCCCTTATCCAAACACACAAAAGGAGAAGGGACGAGTGGCATCGGACACATGTGAGTAGAACCTACCCATATTTACTGCTGTCAAAGTGAGCTTGATAATGCTTTTTTTTTCCAATTGTTAGAAAAACAAATTTAGATGAAACATTCCCTTAATAAAAAATAAAAAAATAACCTACACAGGTTTGACAACATAATCAGAGTTACCTGAAGAGTCATGAGGCCAGGTCGTTTTAATCGTAAAATGAACATGGTAAAAACAAAAACCCATAAACAATGGTGGAATTGCATTTTCAGCATTACACTGCATTTGGAATTTTTTTGCACATTTCCCAGTACATTTGCAGTACAACGAATGTTTGCATTCAATACTACAACTCATCCTGGAGAAAATCAATACCTCTTTTATGGCTATGTCAATGGAAAAATAATAAAGTTATGGCTCTTGAAAGAAGGGAGGAAAAAATAAAAAATGGCACATACAAAAATTAACCACAGAAGGAAAGTTAAAAACTTTATATTTTAGCTTCATTTTGGTCTCAAAACCCCCACATACAAAGTATACTAGAACCCCTGTTCTTAGCATTCAATTCGAGTAAATCAACCATTTACGAGATGTAGTCATTTTCACATATTTCAAAACAAAACAGTATCTCTGGGTGGATGTGGTGCTTCTTCATGACCATCCACACCAACAAAAGATGGATTTTTGGTTCTTACCGTAAAATCTCTTTCTTGGAGCCTTCATTGGGGGACACAGAATACCATGGGTGTATGCTGCTGCTGCTAGGAGGCTGACACTATGCAAAACAAGAAAATTAGCTCCTCCCCGGCAGTATACACCCACCGACAGGCACTAGGCACCTCAGTTGGTGAGAAAGCAGTAGGAGAAGCAACGGAACACTCTAAACATATGTACCAACCCAACAAGGGACTCAAAGACCCAACACGGTACAAAGTAGACAGGGAGGGTGCTGTGCCCCCAATGAAGGCTCCAAGAAAGAGATTTTACGGTAAGAACCAAAAATCCATCTTTCTTTATCGCCTTATTGGGGGACACAGAATACCATGGGACGTTCCAAAGCAGTCCCAAGGGCGGGAACAGCAATAAGGAACGAAAGAACAGTAAAGGCTTAGGTCGGCCGGTGCGCCACCGCCGCCTGCAGAACCTTCCTACCAACAACTGCATCAGACGAGGCCTGGGTATGAACCCTGTAGAACCTCGCAAATGTGTGCAAGGACGACCAGGTCGCGGCCCTGCAAAGTTGCAGAGCCGAAGCCTGGTGTCGAACGGCCCACGAAGCTGCCACAGCCCGGGTGGAGTGAGCTCTCACTCCCGGAGGGGGCAGTTTTTCCTGAAGTCGGTATGCTTCCTGAATGGTAGAACGAATCCAGCGAGCGATCGTGGATTTGGATGCCGGAAGCCCTTTCCTGTGACCTTCAGAGATGACCAGCAATGAATCGGATTGACGAAGTGAAGCGGTCCTAGCGAGGTAGACACGCAAGGCTCTAACAACATCCAGCTTGTGGAGTGACTTCTCAAGAGGGTGAGAAGGAGCCGGACAAAACGATGGAAGAACGATATCCTCGTTGATGTGAAAGGAGGAAACCACTTTTGGCAGGACGGAAGGAACGGGCCTGAGGACGACTTTATCCTGATGGAGCACCAGATAAGGAGAACGGCATGACAAGGCCGCTAACTCAAACTCTTCTGATGGATGTAATGGCAATCAAAAAGGTTACCTTCCATGACAGAAGTGACAAAGGAATGTCCTGGATGGGCTCAAACGGCGCCTTTTGGAGAGCGCCCAGAACGAGATTGAGATCCCACGGTTCTATTGGTGAATGATGAGGAGGAGCCACATGAGCGACTCCTTGGAGGAACGTCTTAACCTGCGGTAAGGAAGCGAGCTCTCTTTGAAAGAGGATAGACAAGGCAGAAACCTGGCCCTTCAGGGTACTGAGAGACAGACCCGAATCTAAGCCAGATTGGAGAAAACCCAGTATGGACGGAATGGAAAAAGCCATTGGAAAAACTTTTTTATCGTCGCACCAACGGAAAAAAGCCTTCCAACACCTGTGGTAAATGCGGGAAGAGGCTGGCTTCCTGGCTTTGATCATCGTCTGAATCACCTGGCTGGAAAAACCTGATTTTTTTAGGATTGCGGCTTCAACAGCCATGCCGTTAAATTCAGAGACCGAGAATTCTCGTGGCAAAGGGGGCCTTGTGAGAGAAGATCCGGATGGTCTGGAAGTTTCCAGGGAACATCCGCGAGCATGTTCACCAGTTCTGCATACCAAGGCCGTCTCGGCCAGTCTGGAGCCACAAGAATTACTGGAACGCCTTCCGATTTTATCTTTTTGACCACTCTTGGGATCAAGGCAAGAGGTGGAAAAAGATAAGGGAGTTGGAACTGGGACCACGGAATTACTAGGGCGTCGCAAGCGAGATGCCATGAGGTCGACGTCCGGAGAACCCCAGCGCTTGCATATCTGATCGAAGACTGAAGGATGGAGAGACCATTCGCCTGACGCTAGGCCTTGACGACTCAAAGTCGGCAGCCCAGTTTTCCACCCCTGGAATGTGAACGGCGGAGATTGCTGGGACGTAACGTTCCGCCCAGCGCAGAATCCTGGCCACTTCTGACATGACTTGGTGGCTGCGCGTGCCGCCCTGATGGTTTATGTACGCCACAGCCGTGGCGTTGTCCGACTGAATGCGGATCGGCTTGCCGACGAGAAGGGGTTGCCAGCGAAGAAGGGCCAGAAAGATCGCTCTGATCTCGAGCAGATTGATAGGAAGAAGAGCTTCCTGTGGGTTCCAGCGTCCTTGAGCCATCCTCTGGTGAAAAACTGCTCCCCAACCGAGAAGGCTGGCATCGGTGGTGATGACTTGCCACCGAAGTTGGAGGAAGGACCTCCCTTGGAGGACTGATGAGGACATCGTCCACCAAGTGAGGGATTGCCTTACTTTGAGAGGGAGGAGAATGTGCCGGTCCAAGGACCTCGTCGTCTTGTCCCAGACTGAAAGGAGGGACAGCTGAAGAGGATGAAGGTGAAACTGTGCAAAGGGCACTGCTTCCAAGGAAGCCACCATCTTCCCCAGAACTTTCATGCAGAATCGAAGGGGAATGGGCGTTGGCCGTTTGAGGGCTCGAATCCCTTTGACCAGAGCCGCAAATTTTTCCCTCGGAAAAAACACCCGGGCCAGGTTCGTGTCGAACTCCATGCCTAAAAAGGTCAGACGCTGAGTGGGGCTGAGAACGGACTTTTCTTTGTTGACTAACCATCCCAGACGGTCGAGAGTATCCAGGGTTATCTGAAGACTTAGGAGACAGTCTTGACGGGACGAGCCCTTGATTAAGAGATCGTCCAGATAAGGGATGATGAGAATCCCTCTGGATCGAAGGATGGCCATGACCGTCGCCATCACTTTCGTGAAAACACGGGGGGCCGAGGCTAGGCCGAAGGGAAGAGCCGTGAACTGGTAATGATTTTCCTGAATCGCAAACCTGAGATATTTCTGATGCTGCAAGCAAACAGGGATGTGAAGATAGGCATCCCGTATGTCCACAGAACAGAGAAATTCTCCGGGCTCCATTGAGGCTATCACCGATCGAAGAGACTCCATTCTGAAATGAAGAATCTTCACGTGGCGATTGAGCAATTTGAGGTCGAGGATTGGCCGCAGGGAGCCGTCTTTCTTCGGGACTACGAAGAGATTTGAGTAGAACCCTGAAAACCGTTCGTCTGAGGGAACGGGAACAATCACTCCGGCGGAAAGAAGGGAGGAGACGGCCTGAAAGAATCCTGGAATGTGGGACCGTTGTCTTGGAGGTCGAGACTGGAAAAAACGCCTGTCTGGAGAGGACGAAAATTCGATCTTGTAACCGGATGCGATGATTTCCCTGACCCAAGTGTCGTCGACAACCGACAGCCAAGCGTCCATGAAAAAGGAAAGTCTGCCTCCCACCCTGGAAAAACTTCCAGGTGGGGGTGCCCCGTCACTTGGAGGCAAACCTACCGGAACGGGCACCTGAGGATCTGCAGTATTGTCCTCTAGATCTCCAGCGGGGAGCGGGCTTGTAAGAAGGTTTCTTCCGCTCTCGCTCCCTAGATGCGGAAGGACGCTCTTGCTGGACAGATCTCTCTGTGGACGAGAACGGACGAAAAGGCCTAAAGGGCCGAAAACCCTTTCTATTAAAAAGGCGTCTTGGTCGAGACTGGGGGAGAGAAGTACTTTTACCCCCAGTGGCATCGGAAATTATTTGATCCAGCTTGGCCCCAAAGAGCCTAGAACCATGGAAGGGCAGACTGGTGAGCGACTTTTTTGAGGTGGTATCCGCGTTCCATGACTTTAACCAAAGAACTCGGCGTACAGCCACTATATTGCTGTTAGCCCTTGCTACGCAACCGGCCGCATCCAAGGAGGCGGCTAAAAGGTATTTACCCTCATGATTAATTTGATCTGCTAGATCTGCCAGCTCGTCCTGGGGAGGAGCCGCTAAGATGCCCCTGCGAAGAATTTTAGCCCAAGCTGAAATGACTTTAGCCACCCAGGAGGAGGCGAAAATAGGGCAGAGGGAGGCGCCGGAGGCCTCATAGATAGACTTCGCCAAAGATTCTAACTGTCTGTCTGTTGGATCCTTAAGCGATGCACCGTCTGGAAGGGACAGAACCGTCTTAGAGGCTATGCGAGAAACGGGAGGGTCCATTTCAGGGGCTTTGGTCCATTTAGAAAGCAAATCAGCCTCAATTGGGTACAGAACATCTAAATACCTGCGGCCTGAAAAGCGTTGCTCAGGGTGCTCCCAATGTTTGGCTAGAGTAGTATCAAACTCGTTGTGGTTTGGAAAAGTTTTGGGTGGGGGCCTTGATCGTTTAAATGGAACAGAACAGTCCTGAGGAAGGGGCCTGTCCTGCTTAATCTCCAGGGTTTGGAAGATAGCTGAAAGAAGACTATCGACCATATTTCGTGTTTTAGACATGTCATCTGCTTCTGAACTAGATCCTGATTGAGGATCATCATCTGACCTAAGGTCGTCCACTGAAGGAGACGGACATCTGGGTGAAGCAGATGGGCCTAGCGAGCTGGAAGACGAGCCCGATAGGAGACGCTTCCTGGACATCCTACTCGGCCTGTCCCTCTGAAGGTCGCGGTCAGGAGCGGACGACTCACCTTGAGAGGTGGTCGGAGCAGCGGTGGCTGTAGATAGCTGAGGCAAACGTTCTAGGACCAGGAACTGCGAGACTTTGGTCAGATCGGAGACCGACTGAGACATAGCTACGGCCCATTCTGGGAGAGGAGAAGTGCCCTCATCACGGGAATCTGTGTGCTCCTGAGAGGCCGACATAGCTGAAGGACTGCAGGATGGGCAGAAAGGCGATGGTTTCGCTCGTTTGAAGGGGACAGAGCATTCTTGTGGGGGCGTCTTGTCCTCCTTTATTTTGAGCGTTTGGGTAATCGCCGATATGAGACTATCTACCGTGTCCTGTGCTTTGGACATGTGGTCTGAATCTGAGTCAGACCCCGACTGGGAGTCTACGTTTGACCCAATGTCGTCCTCTGAAGAAGGGGACGGAGGCGAGGAGAGCAGCCTGGATGATGCGGAGGGCCTTGTGAGCTGGAAGAAGAGCCCGACAGGGCCCGCTTCCTGGAACTCCTACCCAGTCTGTCCCTCTGGAGGTCGCGGTCAGGTACAGAAGACTCACCGTGAGAGGCGGTCGGAGCACAGGTGGCTGTAGATAGCTGAGGTAATCGTTCTAAGACCTGGACCAGGGACTGAGACACTTTAGTCAGGTCCGCGACCGACTGAGACATTGCAACAGCCCACTATGGGGGCGGGGGGAGCTCTCATCCCGGGGTTCGGTGTGCTCCTAAGGGGCAGACATAGTAGAAGGACTGCAGGACGGGCAGAAAGGTGACTGACCAGATGCCCACTTCTTTTTACAGCGCGCACAGGCGTAGTGAGCAGCGGTGGGCCTAGAATAGGGAGCCCTTGCAGGGTCAGGCATATGTGCAAAGAGGAACGCGAGATTCCAGCAGAAGGACCTGAACGGTGGGCGCAGCTTAGCGGCCGCACCGTGTGAGTGGGCGGAGCTTAACGGGTGTGCCACGTGAGTGGGCAGAGCTTAGCGGCAAAGTGAAAGCAGCTCTGTGATAGGCTAGAAAGAAGCGCGAAGAGAGCTCGCGCAGAGCGGAGCGCGTGAGCGGATGACGCTGCCCGCCAACGAAAGTGAAAGTACCAAACCGCCCAGAGACCGGCTTGCTGTCCGTGACACCGCCGATAACAGTAGGTATGCGGGCATTGAGGAGTTAACAGCGGCGCCAATGGCTACTATGTGAAGGAGCACGGGGCCGATGGGGGCAGTCAGACCACTTACCTGACGCCCACTTTTTGAACGCGAAGAGGATGACCACAGGGGCCCCACGAATAGGGGAAAGGCCGCTGGGAAGGAAGATCCTCTATACCCGCACTGCGTCCGAGCAGTGCAGAAGACGGCGTCAACCCCTTGCTAGAAGAGGGAAGTCCACCGCCGGTGACCACCGTCTTCCTCTCAGCCCTCTCCCGGGAGAGGGGTGAGGAGGGGAATTGGCTAGGACCAGCCACCTGACATCAGCCTGTAGCACCCGAATGGTGATAGGGAAAGGGTCCTGCCTGCGGTACAGAGAGGTGCGATGTGGGCGACACTACATTGCTCGCTCAGCCGCCTGATATGGGAAGGCAGGGTGAGAAATTACATCCTGTTTCCCGACGCTGTATCTGGAAAACAAATGGAAAAGATTAACAACACAACTAAAACCTGTAAGGAAAAAAGGATAGTTAACTGCGGATCTGGGGAGATCCCGGTCCGCCTCCCACTAAGCACAAACTGAGGTACTTGGTGCCTGTCGGTGGGTGTATACTGCCGGGGAGGAGCTAATTTTCTCGCTATGCACAGTGTCAGCCTCCTAGCAGCATACACCCGTGGTAACCTGTGTCCCCCAATGAAGCGATAAAGAAAATTTTTTTTTTAGTTTTTACAAATTTCTGACTTTTTCCACCACTAAATTAACAGGTAACGTGTCACAAAATGTATTTTAAATGTTTTCACTTCATGTTAAAAAGTCTATTTATATATGTATAAAATGAAATGGTGTCTTTTTTATATCTTTTTAGCTGAGCCACTGGGGCTGCCATTTTTATTTGCTGGTGTGTAACTGTCAGAGCACAACATTTACACACCACAAATACGGCAGCCACAGGGCATAGGACGCTACCATCAGTGACAGACACAACTCCTATGCAATCGCTGTGTCAGCTGTGAACTGGGCATGTTATAGGGGAAGCCTGGCCTCATTTCATTGTAGCCCTGCATTGGGTTTCAATTTCTTTGTCACCTGTAACTGCTGTAATCTGAGCAGAGAAGTCATGTCGTTGCGGCACACAGGTCACAGTATTTGATGGTGGGCAAAGGTCCGGGCACCAAGGTGTGTCAGTAATTTCATCCAGTGACATGTACTCACCGCTGAATGAAATCACCGCTGGTGCACAGACCTATGCTCACCTGTAACTGCAGTGATCTGAGCAAAACAGTCATGTAATTGCGGCACTCTGGTCACAGGAATAACAAATGTAAGCTCATCATGTAATTACTGTGATCCAAGCACTGCAATAATTTGACTGCTCAGATCTCTGTAAAGAGCACAATAGTCCTCAGTAAAATTGTCTACACCTCACTATCACATTGCAGTCAGCAATAAAATGGTGCTGCACTGTGATCCCAAACTTCATCCTCCCTTATCCAAACACACAAAAGGAGAAGGGACGAGTGGCATCGGACACATGTGAGTAGAACCTACCCATATTTACTGCTGTCAAAGTGAGCTTGATAATGCTTTTTTTTTCCAATTGTTAGAAAAACAAATTTAGATGAAACATTCCCTTAATAAAAAATAAAAAAATAACCTACACAGGTTTGACAACATAATCAGAGTTACCTGAAGAGTCATGAGGCCAGGTCGTTTTAATCGTAAAATGAACATGGTAAAAACAAAAACCCATAAACAATGGTGGAATTGCATTTTCAGCATTACACTGCATTTGGAATTTTTTTGCACATTTCCCAGTACATTTGCAGTACAACGAATGTTTGCATTCAATACTACAACTCATCCTGGAGAAAATCAATACCTCTTTTATGGCTATGTCAATGGAAAAATAATAAAGTTATGGCTCTTGAAAGAAGGGAGGAAAAAATAAAAAATGGCACATACAAAAATTAACCACAGAAGGAAAGTTAAAAACTTTATATTTTAGCTTCATTTTGGTCTCAAAACCCCCACATACAAAGTATACTAGAACCCCTGTTCTTAGCATTCAATTCGAGTAAATCAACCATTTACGAGATGTAGTCATTTTCACATATTTCAAAACAAAACAGTATCTCTGGGTGGATGTGGTGCTTCTTCATGACCATCCACACCAACAAAAGATGGATTTTTGGTTCTTACCGTAAAATCTCTTTCTTGGAGCCTTCATTGGGGGACACAGAATACCATGGGTGTATGCTGCTGCTGCTGCTAGGAGGCTGACACTATGCAAAACAAGAAAATTAGCTCCTCCCCGGCAGTATACACCCACCGACAGGCACTAGGCACCTCAGTTGGTGAGAAAGCAGTAGGAGAAGCAACGGAACACTCTAAACATATGTACCAACCCAACAAGGGACTCAAAGACCCAACACGGTACAAAGTAGACAGGGAGGGTGCTGTGCCCCCAATGAAGGCTCCAAGAAAGAGATTTTACGGTAAGAACCAAAAATCCATCTTTCTTTATCGCCTTATTGGGGGACACAGAATACCATGGGACGTTCCAAAGCAGTCCCAAGGGCGGGAACAGCAATAAGGAACGAAAGAACAGTAAAGGCTTAGGTCGGCCGGTGCGCCACCGCCGCCTGCAGAACCTTCCTACCAACAACTGCATCAGACGAGGCCTGGGTATGAACCCTGTAGAACCTCGCAAATGTGTGCAAGGACGACCAGGTCGCGGCCCTGCAAAGTTGCAGAGCCGAAGCCTGGTGTCGAACGGCCCACGAAGCTGCCACAGCCCGGGTGGAGTGAGCTCTCACTCCCGGAGGGGGCAGTTTTTCCTGAAGTCGGTATGCTTCCTGAATGGTAGAACGAATCCAGCGAGCGATCGTGGATTTGGATGCCGGAAGCCCTTTCCTGTGACCTTCAGAGATGACCAGCAATGAATCGGATTGACGAAGTGAAGCGGTCCTAGCGAGGTAGACACGCAAGGCTCTAACAACATCCAGCTTGTGGAGTGACTTCTCAAGAGGGTGAGAAGGAGCCGGACAAAACGATGGAAGAACGATATCCTCGTTGATGTGAAAGGAGGAAACCACTTTTGGCAGGACGGAAGGAACGGGCCTGAGGACGACTTTATCCTGATGGAGCACCAGATAAGGAGAACGGCATGACAAGGCCGCTAACTCAAACTCTTCTGATGGATGTAATGGCAATCAAAAAGGTTACCTTCCATGACAGAAGTGACAAAGGAATGTCCTGGATGGGCTCAAACGGCGCCTTTTGGAGAGCGCCCAGAACGAGATTGAGATCCCACGGTTCTATTGGTGAATGATGAGGAGGAGCCACATGAGCGACTCCTTGGAGGAACGTCTTAACCTGCGGTAAGGAAGCGAGCTCTCTTTGAAAGAGGATAGACAAGGCAGAAACCTGGCCCTTCAGGGTACTGAGAGACAGACCCGAATCTAAGCCAGATTGGAGAAAACCCAGTATGGACGGAATGGAAAAAGCCATTGGAAAAACTTTTTTATCGTCGCACCAACGGAAAAAAGCCTTCCAACACCTGTGGTAAATGCGGGAAGAGGCTGGCTTCCTGGCTTTGATCATCGTCTGAATCACCTGGCTGGAAAAACCTGATTTTTTTAGGATTGCGGCTTCAACAGCCATGCCGTTAAATTCAGAGACCGAGAATTCTCGTGGCAAAGGGGGCCTTGTGAGAGAAGATCCGGATGGTCTGGAAGTTTCCAGGGAACATCCGCGAGCATGTTCACCAGTTCTGCATACCAAGGCCGTCTCGGCCAGTCTGGAGCCACAAGAATTACTGGAACGCCTTCCGATTTTATCTTTTTGACCACTCTTGGGATCAAGGCAAGAGGTGGAAAAAGATAAGGGAGTTGGAACTGGGACCACGGAATTACTAGGGCGTCGCAAGCGAGATGCCATGAGGTCGACGTCCGGAGAACCCCAGCGCTTGCATATCTGATCGAAGACTGAAGGATGGAGAGACCATTCGCCTGACGCTAGGCCTTGACGACTCAAAGTCGGCAGCCCAGTTTTCCACCCCTGGAATGTGAACGGCGGAGATTGCTGGGACGTAACGTTCCGCCCAGCGCAGAATCCTGGCCACTTCTGACATGACTTGGTGGCTGCGCGTGCCGCCCTGATGGTTTATGTACGCCACAGCCGTGGCGTTGTCCGACTGAATGCGGATCGGCTTGCCGACGAGAAGGGGTTGCCAGCGAAGAAGGGCCAGAAAGATCGCTCTGATCTCGAGCAGATTGATAGGAAGAAGAGCTTCCTGTGGGTTCCAGCGTCCTTGAGCCATCCTCTGGTGAAAAACTGCTCCCCAACCGAGAAGGCTGGCATCGGTGGTGATGACTTGCCACCGAAGTTGGAGGAAGGACCTCCCTTGGAGGACTGATGAGGACATCGTCCACCAAGTGAGGGATTGCCTTACTTTGAGAGGGAGGAGAATGTGCCGGTCCAAGGACCTCGTCGTCTTGTCCCAGACTGAAAGGAGGGACAGCTGAAGAGGATGAAGGTGAAACTGTGCAAAGGGCACTGCTTCCAAGGAAGCCACCATCTTCCCCAGAACTTTCATGCAGAATCGAAGGGGAATGGGCGTTGGCCGTTTGAGGGCTCGAATCCCTTTGACCAGAGCCGCAAATTTTTCCCTCGGAAAAAACACCCGGGCCAGGTTCGTGTCGAACTCCATGCCTAAAAAGGTCAGACGCTGAGTGGGGCTGAGAACGGACTTTTCTTTGTTGACTAACCATCCCAGACGGTCGAGAGTATCCAGGGTTATCTGAAGACTTAGGAGACAGTCTTGACGGGACGAGCCCTTGATTAAGAGATCGTCCAGATAAGGGATGATGAGAATCCCTCTGGATCGAAGGATGGCCATGACCGTCGCCATCACTTTCGTGAAAACACGGGGGGCCGAGGCTAGGCCGAAGGGAAGAGCCGTGAACTGGTAATGATTTTCCTGAATCGCAAACCTGAGATATTTCTGATGCTGCAAGCAAACAGGGATGTGAAGATAGGCATCCCGTATGTCCACAGAACAGAGAAATTCTCCGGGCTCCATTGAGGCTATCACCGATCGAAGAGACTCCATTCTGAAATGAAGAATCTTCACGTGGCGATTGAGCAATTTGAGGTCGAGGATTGGCCGCAGGGAGCCGTCTTTCTTCGGGACTACGAAGAGATTTGAGTAGAACCCTGAAAACCGTTCGTCTGAGGGAACGGGAACAATCACTCCGGCGGAAAGAAGGGAGGAGACGGCCTGAAAGAATCCTGGAATGTGGGACCGTTGTCTTGGAGGTCGAGACTGGAAAAAACGCCTGTCTGGAGAGGACGAAAATTCGATCTTGTAACCGGATGCGATGATTTCCCTGACCCAAGTGTCGTCGACAACCGACAGCCAAGCGTCCATGAAAAAGGAAAGTCTGCCTCCCACCCTGGAAAAACTTCCAGGTGGGGGTGCCCCGTCACTTGGAGGCAAACCTACCGGAACGGGCACCTGAGGATCTGCAGTATTGTCCTCTAGATCTCCAGCGGGGAGCGGGCTTGTAAGAAGGTTTCTTCCGCTCTCGCTCCCTAGATGCGGAAGGACGCTCTTGCTGGACAGATCTCTCTGTGGACGAGAACGGACGAAAAGGCCTAAAGGGCCGAAAACCCTTTCTATTAAAAAGGCGTCTTGGTCGAGACTGGGGGAGAGAAGTACTTTTACCCCCAGTGGCATCGGAAATTATTTGATCCAGCTTGGCCCCAAAGAGCCTAGAACCATGGAAGGGCAGACTGGTGAGCGACTTTTTTGAGGTGGTATCCGCGTTCCATGACTTTAACCAAAGAACTCGGCGTACAGCCACTATATTGCTGTTAGCCCTTGCTACGCAACCGGCCGCATCCAAGGAGGCGGCTAAAAGGTATTTACCCTCATGATTAATTTGATCTGCTAGATCTGCCAGCTCGTCCTGGGGAGGAGCCGCTAAGATGCCCCTGCGAAGAATTTTAGCCCAAGCTGAAATGACTTTAGCCACCCAGGAGGAGGCGAAAATAGGGCAGAGGGAGGCGCCGGAGGCCTCATAGATAGACTTCGCCAAAGATTCTAACTGTCTGTCTGTTGGATCCTTAAGCGATGCACCGTCTGGAAGGGACAGAACCGTCTTAGAGGCTATGCGAGAAACGGGAGGGTCCATTTCAGGGGCTTTGGTCCATTTAGAAAGCAAATCAGCCTCAATTGGGTACAGAACATCTAAATACCTGCGGCCTGAAAAGCGTTGCTCAGGGTGCTCCCAATGTTTGGCTAGAGTAGTATCAAACTCGTTGTGGTTTGGAAAAGTTTTGGGTGGGGGCCTTGATCGTTTAAATGGAACAGAACAGTCCTGAGGAAGGGGCCTGTCCTGCTTAATCTCCAGGGTTTGGAAGATAGCTGAAAGAAGACTATCGACCATATTTCGTGTTTTAGACATGTCATCTGCTTCTGAACTAGATCCTGATTGAGGATCATCATCTGACCTAAGGTCGTCCACTGAAGGAGACGGACATCTGGGTGAAGCAGATGGGCCTAGCGAGCTGGAAGACGAGCCCGATAGGAGACGCTTCCTGGACATCCTACTCGGCCTGTCCCTCTGAAGGTCGCGGTCAGGAGCGGACGACTCACCTTGAGAGGTGGTCGGAGCAGCGGTGGCTGTAGATAGCTGAGGCAAACGTTCTAGGACCAGGAACTGCGAGACTTTGGTCAGATCGGAGACCGACTGAGACATAGCTACGGCCCATTCTGGGAGAGGAGAAGTGCCCTCATCACGGGAATCTGTGTGCTCCTGAGAGGCCGACATAGCTGAAGGACTGCAGGATGGGCAGAAAGGCGATGGCTGACCCGAAGCCCACTTCTTTTTACAGCGCGCACAGGCGTAATGAGTAGCGGTGGGCCTGAAACAGAGTTCCCCTGCAGGGTTGGGCATAAGGAAAACTGCGCTGAATGGCCGCGGGAATTGGGGAAGAACTGCGGAGGAGGGCTAATATTTCTGCATAGACAGAGCCTACCTAGTTCCGGCGAGCAGCAGGAACGCTGAAGTGTCCCCCAGGCAGCGCAGAAAGGCAGGACCGAAAAAACAGGAAATGCCTGATGAGGTGAGCGGTGGGCGGAGCTTAGCGGCTGAGCCGCAATTGGAGCTGACAGACCAGAAGAGAAAAAGGAGCCCTGTGATGGGCTAAAAAAGGCGCGAGGACAGCGCGCTCAGAAAGAGGAGGAGGCGCGCTGAGAGCGGAAGCTGAAAGCGAAAGTGGAAGTCCCGCAGCCCCGTGATGGAATCGCCTGTGAGGAGAAGTGTGCGCGCAGAATAGAGAATACTGCCCAGCTGTGAAAACGGGGAGAGAAACCCTGTATTCAGCCCCTTAAGCTAAGTGGAGAGGCGCGCGGCTAGAGAGCGGCGCCCGTCAGGCAGGGAGAGGGGCGGGAGATTCAAACAGCCTGATGTGTTCGACTGTTCAGTTTTCCACCGATGTGCCTCTTGGTAATGCTGCGGGCTGGAGGGATCGTACAGGCACTTACCTGACGTCCCTGAAGAGGATGACCACAGGGGCCTCTCACAAGGGTAGTGGTAAGCCGCTGTCCTCTGTACCCGGACCCTGCAGAAGACGGCATTAACCTCTTGATGGCGAGGAAAAACTTGCGATCGCCGTCTTCCTCTCAGCCCTGTCCCGAGAGAGGGATGAGGAGGGGGATTTGGCAAGGACCAGCTACCTGTCCACATCCCATAGCACCAGAAGGTGATATGGAAAAAGTCCTGCCAGCGTACTGAGAGGTGCGATGTGGGATCAGCCACACTGCTCGCTCAGCCGCCTGATATGGGATTCCCGACTTGAATCTGCAAAACAAAAGACAAAAAAAATTAAAAAGTTCCACAAGAACACCTAAAGGAAAGAAAGGTTAATTGCGGATCTGGGAAGATCCCGGTCCGCCTCCTACAGACACTAAGCACAAACTGAGGTGCCTAGTGCCTGTCGGTGGGTGTATACTGCCGGGGAGGAGCTAATTTTCTTGTTTTGCATAGTGTCAGCCTCCTAGCAGCAGCAGCATACACCCATGGTATTCTGTGTCCCCCAATAAGGCGATAAAGAAAGGACCACTGTCCTGTTCTTTGTAAATTGGGAAAAAAGTGCTTGAACATTTGTGCAACATTGTACTCTTATGTAATGGTGTACATTAAAGCTGTGACACCTGAACCCCTACCTCAAAGGTCCACAAGTATGGTCAGTTAGGTAGAACCACACAGGGTCACAAATAAAGGCCGATTGTGACAGACAGTCTTTCAAAATTTCAAGCAAACGGTCATTCACAATAACCAACAATAGATTAATTTTTGACTTAACAGTGAAATGTGAAGTTGGAATTTCTTCAGCTACTGTATCATGATCGATTGTGTTTTTTTGTGTATTTTTGTATTCTGTGCAAGCTGGGGTGTGGCCTCCCTCTCCTGAGCTGGAAATTGTATTTAAAAGCTTCCCCTGAGTGGTGTCCACTGGTTGGGACCCGGTCCATTTGTCTGTCCTTATTCACACCCTGACGTCAACTTTGACACATGGTAAGGTTTTTAATATTAGACAGGACCGCCCCAATCAGTCACCTTGTCGATGGTGGGACGGCTTTTATGCTATATTTGATCAAATAGAGTATTACTAAGAACTCTGTATTACTTAAATGCACTTTTGCTTTTTATTTATTTAATTAAAGCAGGGTTTTTCTCATTTTGTCTTTTGTAGGTTTTGTATGCTTTGTGGCCAATGTGAACATTCATTTATATGCTGCATGTGTATCAACTCAAACCAAGCTAATTTTTTGTGGGGTTTTTTTGTATCATGATCGAGTGATTACAGCAAATACTTTAAACAAAAACGATTTAGGAAACGGTCCTGATGGTCTTCCTGTGAGTTTAGGGAATCTGACCGCTCCATCCAGTCTAAAATGTCAATAAAGGTATTGTCACACTAAGCGATATCGCTTGCAATATCGCTATAACTTGTGACGTTATAGCGATATTGCTAGCGATATCGCTGTGTGATACTTACCTACAACCCTCTCCCCCGCTGGTAATCGCTGATCGCGCGAGAACGTTCAGGACTGTTTCTTGTCGTCAGCTTCCTGCGGCGCTTCCTGCTGTGACGACGAGCAACGCGTGGAGCCGGGCGGGAGGACGCAGGATCGCCTAGTGTGACAGGTAAGTAGCGACCCCCGACCCCTGCAATGTCGCTGGTGAGATCTGCCTGTGTGGCAGCTCACTAGCAACCACTTAGCGATGTACCATCGATCCTGACCGCGTCATATCGCTGGTCGGGATCGCTGGTACATCGCTAAGTGTGACAGTACCTTAAGAATAAATAGTAATCTGGCCAGTTTACAAGATTGATGGTTGAATACCTGGGAGCCGGTTCATGAGCCAGCTAAGCTGTTTTTTCGATATATTAGTCCAACTTAAATCCAAGGACACTGGCTGTCTTCTGATTATCCCACTGAGCATAAGAGGAGTGATGGATTTGCAACGGTTTTGATCGATATGTGTCCACAGTCTTTTATCACAACACCTATCATAAAAATTGGAAATCAGAAGTAGCAGTGTTAATTTTCAACATACAAGAGATATTGATACGGTATATCTATCAGCAAGAACTGTTGGCAATATCAACTACCCTCATACAGCTTCTGAGAAGGACATCATTACCATAGAACTGGAACAAATAGGTTGGTCCCAGTATCAAGGAAGATCAACAAAAAAAAAGTTAACATTTCCCTCCCCAAAAGGTAATGGACAATACAAAATTTACGATAAATAAAGAAACAAACAAACAAAGCCACTGCTGCCAAAACACAGCACCATGACCCAAAATAAATACACCCAGTTAGAAAAAAAAAAACACCAAAGAACGCAATATTTGAACAAGTCCTTAATCTGGGAAACAAACATTTTAGAGCAGTTTCAATAAAGCCATTTATTTTTGGAACAAATCTTTAAATATCTAGGCAGAACGCAAGACCAGAAGTGAATAAATGCTGATATGCATAGATTTACTAGAAATAGGGCACAGCACTGACATGCAAATATAATGCACTGCTAGAACACTTCTTACTACACCATGTCACAGGAATACTGCCGTTAGTAGGACAATTACTTAGGGACTCCAAGCGCTGGACTTGGTTTAACTTAACTACTGCTGCTGGGTGAACGTTGAAGAATCTATTTGGTATACTGCACTAATATAGAATATATATTAGAAGGATTGGGAGATCAATAACTCAATATACAATAGACACAACTCTAATTATATAATCCAATTACAGTTATTCTACAGAGGCTGTACCAAATCATTAGACTAAGACTATTAGCCATCTTGCAATGGAAGAGCGGACTTATCCCCACACTATGCTGCCCTCACCTAGAACAGGACAGACTCATCAGAGATCTCCTTTAAACTATGCACTGCACAATACAATGATGAAGTAAGTCACAAAACACAAGAAAATAGACTTGATTACCATCTATTCCAAGTTTTGCAGACACTCATGCAGATGCACAAATCTCTGTGGCTGAGGTAGCTAAAGATGGCCATCCAGACCTCTCTTTGCATCACATGAGTCGCACCATTCTCCAGAGGGAGGGAATCTGGAGGAGGGCTGATTGGAGGAGGTCTTATTACATGGCGCTCCATCTGCATACATTTGGGAGGTGATACAGAAGGAGGAGGGCGTGTAACTCTTGGTGTGCTTCTTGGGCTTGGTAAAGACTGATGCCTGTACTCCTTTGGTGTCCCATTCAGTTTAGGGAAACGATGCATTCTCTCCCCATTACTGTTCATACATTTTCTGGACTCCTCGCCCTCACTCTCTGGTTCAGATTTGATGGGATGATGGTTCTCATTAGCCAAGCTGTTCTCGGTTTTTTGTATCTCTTGGTTCAGTTCCTTGCTCAATTCTTTACTCAATTCTTTGTTGAAAACTTTCCTTTTCCTTCGGTTTTTTTTCTTTTCCTTAAGCTCTTGACCTTCAGTACTAGGACCAGCAGTTGGTGAGCTGGATCTTGACTGGTCACTCTCTCTAGGTTTTGGGACTGCCTCTTGTAAATCATCGTCGGGTTCTTGTTTTATGCGTCTTAATGTCTTGACCATGAGGGATTCGGGTGTTTTCCAAGGTCTTTTCTGAAATCATAAAAATTACAGTTTTATTTAGATTGAGAAACAGAAGAAATGGTGAATACTATACAAACTAACTACAAAAGATGTAACAAGAACAGTGAATCCTACAACTTGCCAATTTTTTAGTACTTGACAATATTTCACTCTCAGTAATGATGGAGTTCCGAAGCGTTTCAGCCACTTGATAGCTGGAATAGATAATCTGGACCAAGACTGTCTTTTTCTTTGCACTTGTTGGGGGTCACCACTACTGAAACACCACGTATCAGATTTAGATGTACTTGAACATCTGTTGAGATTTCCTCAGTGACTGGTTGATTTGATGCTTGAGGTAAAATCTGTCCTGTAAATTCTAAATCTTTGCGCCAATGCCAGTATTCACCTTTCTGATCAAATTAGGTTTTTTAAAAATCTGACATGTGTCAATTTATGTGGCAATATAATAGTTTTGGAATCAGTCAACATATCAAAGTGATTCTGAAACTTTGTTGTGACACATTCTACGTTATATTGACTTGAATGTACCACTAACTTAATATACGCGAATTTTTTAAAATATCGGGGGGGGGTGGTGTTACTATGGAAACATTTCTTATTTTTAAAAATTGTAATTTTGGTGCACTTGAGGAGGGCCTTTAGGGTAGAGACAGACTGCTGTATAACTCGTGCAAGGAAGTGTGGACGAAATGCGCTTCGGGGTTTGAGGAACACGGCTCGGACATCGCACATGTAAGTTTCTCATGCGTCCTCATTGAGGTCTCCATTGTTGTAATCAGGGCTGTGGAGTCGGTAAGCCAAACCTGCGACTCCAACTCCTCAATTTCCCTTACACCGACTCCGACTCCCACATATATTGCTTATACAGTTGTGGCCAAAAGTATTGACACCCCTGCAATTCTGTCAGATAATACTCAGTTTCTTCCTGAAAATGATTACAAACAAAAATTCTTTGGTATTATTATCTTCATTTAATTTGTCTTAAATGAAAAAACACAAAAGAGAATGAAGCAAAAAGCAAGACATTGATCATTTCACACAAAACTCCAAAAATGGGCCAGACAAAAGTATTGGCACCCTCAGCCTAATACTTGGTTGCACAACCTTTAGCCAAAATAACTGCGACCAACCGCTTCCGGTAACCATCAATGAGTTTCTTACAATGCTCTGCTGGAATTTTAGACCATTCTTCTTTGGCAAACTGCTCCAGGTCCCTGATATTTGAAGGGTGCCTTCTCCAAACTGCCATTTTTAGATCTCTCCACAGGTGTTCTATGGGATTCAGGTCTGGACTCATTGCTGGCCACCTTAGAAGTCTCCAGTGCTTTCTCTCAAACCATTTTCTAGTGCTTTCTGAAGTGTGTTTTGGGTCATTGTCCTGCTGGAAGACCCATGACCTCTGAGGGAGACCCAGCTTTCTCACACTGGGCCCTACATTATGCTGCAAAATTTGTTGGTAGTCTTCAGACTTCATAATGCCATGCACACGGTCAAGCAGTCCAGTGCCAGAGGCAGCAAAGCAACCCCAAAACATCAGGGAACCTCCGCCATGTTTGACTGTAGGTACCGTGTTCTTTTCTTTGAATGCCTCTTTTTTTCTCCTGTAAACTCTATGTTGATGCCTTTGCCCAAAAAGCTCTACTTTTGTCTCATCTGACCAGAGAACATTCATCCAAAATGTTTTAGGCTTTTTCAGGTAAGTTTTGGCAAACTCCAGCCTGGCTTTTTTATGTCTTGGGGTAAGAAGTGGGGTCTTCCTGGGTCTCCTACCATACAGTCCCTTTTCATTCAGATGCCGACGGATAGTACGGGTTGACACTGTTGTACCCTCGGACTGCAGGGCAGCTTGAACTTGTTTGGGTGTTAGTCGAGGTTCTTTATCCAACATCCGCACAATCTTGCGTTGAAATCTCTTGTCAATTTTTCTTTCCGTCCACATCTAGGGAGGTTAGCCACAGTGCCATGGGCTTTAAACTTCTTGATGACACTGCGCACGGTAGACACAGGAACATTCAGGTCTTTGGAGATGGAATTGTAGCCTTGAGATTGCTCATGCTTCCTCACAATTTGGTTTCTCAAGTCCTCAGACAGTTCTTTGGTCTTCTTTCTTTTCTACATGCTCAATGTAGTACACACAAGGACACAGGACAGAGGTTGAGTCAACTTTAATCCATGTCAACTGGCTGCAAGTGTGATTTACTTATTGCCAACACCTGTTAGGTGCCACAGGTAAGTTACAGGTGCTGTTAATTACACAAATTAGAGAAGCATCACATGATTTTTCGAACAGTGCCAATACTTTTGTCCACCCTCTTTTTTATGTTTGGTGTGGAATTATATCCAATTTGGCTTTAGGACAATTCTTTTTGTGTTTTTTCATTTAAGACAAATTAAATCAAGATAATAATACCAAAAAATTTGTGTTTGCAATCATTTCCAGGAAGAAACTAAGTATTATCTGACAGAATTGCAGGGGTGTCAATACTTTTGGCCACAACTGTATTTAAGTGAAAAATTTATTGTAGTACAATGTGAACATCAGACATTTAATCATTTTTATGATACAATAATCAAGATATTTAGATAGAACATAGTATATTTATTGGAACACAACTTTAGAACACAAAAAACTAATAAATTGTATGTAATACATTATAATATCGATTACATAAAGTATATACTATATATATATATATATATATATATATATATATATATCACACACTATGTAATAAACTATGTAAGTGGCAAAAAAAAAGTTTTCAACAAAAACATACTAAATATCATTTGTGCAGTCTATGAATTTGTTCTAAGAAATAGAATTGCCTCCATCAGATCCTCCTTCATAGATAACCTCAAATCTGACCTAATAATTTTAAGGCTAGAGAACAACCTCTCTGCACTAACTTGGGTTGGAGGCAAAGCCATAACCACATGGGCAACATCTCTAACAATGTCCGGGTATAAAGGAATTGCCTCATGCACAGTCAGTTTTGATGAACGGTTGAATTTTTCTATTTCTTTGAGAGCAAGTGAAACATTTTGCTGAAATATGGTCAATCTGCTTGCTATAGGAGACGGAGTGAAATCTTTTTCCTTGCAGCAACGCTTTGCCTGCTCCATGTCATTCAAATACTTGTCAAAGTCAAAACGCCTCATCTGATGAGGATGAAGATATGGCAGCAGTAGCACTGTCAGGACCAAAGTCCTCTTGCGCCTGGCAGTCCTCCTCCTGTAGGCCACTCATCCTAACTGCTCCCTCAGTCAGAGCTTCTTTTCCTTTAGTAAGCTGTTGATCATCAAGCAGTATACGATGACTTGGGTCCACAAACAGCTGCCAGAAAAATTTTATTTTTCAATAGCCGTGTCTCTCCGTTTCATTGAACAGAAATGCTATCTGCGATTAAACCTCCTCTTTGGGACAGGCAAAATAGCAAGTTCTTAGGGAGCGTGGCTATGTAGCGAGCAGGAGAGGACGCTGCTGTGAGAGCTCCTGAAAATCCTGAACTAATCCTGGCATCTGGACCCCTTTTTGAGTGACCTACTGGTGGCGATCTGAACCCCCTGGAAGTGGGGACCCCCCGGTATCCTGCGGAAGGACGTGGGGTGGTTTCTGCGGGCGGGCGGCTGAGGAGACCGAAGCGGGCGGCTGATCCTGCTCCTCCACGAGGCGGCGGCCATCTTGGGCGCGCGGCTCTGCTGCTGGGAGCTGCGGTGCTGACCCACACCGCTGCACCGCGGGCAGTGAAGACACCGGCAGACCGATAGAGGGGACACGCGGTGAGTGCCCTGAAAAATTGGGTCCTGCGTGTTTCCCCCTCTGTTAACCCCACACTGCGCCAGCTGGTGTCATTACCGAGGGAGGCTTTGAGCACCCTCCCCCACTGCTGCTGTCTCTGTGGGGCTTCCTCTCCCTCCCCTGGCCGCAAGAGACTTTCCTGCACAGTGCTTACAATTGTATGTGGCCTCCTATCTGCGGTCTGTGCTGGAACTATAAATATCTATTAATAACCCTGTTGTGATTGCCCTCTGAGGTGGGAATTGTCCGTGGCACACATTTCTGGCTGTCTCACTGGATCCCATTGTTATCAGTCATGAGTCGATTTAAGGGAACGGGAGCGGAGGAAAAACTAAAAGTTTGTCAGACCCGATCCCTCCGAGAGTGCACAACTTCTTAGGAATACCTCCTCTCAAGTTCAACGCAAAAATCGCCCTTCCGGGGGTGAGGAGGAGACGGAGCAGGAGGAGTTGACCCTTAAACAGGCGTCTGAGCAATTGATGCAGGCTCTCTCTCTGACCAGGACATCCCTGACAGAGAAAATCGAGGATGTCTACACGGAGGTGGGGAGACTTCGTCACGATATACAGGCCATGAAGGGGCGCATTACAGAGGTGGAGGAGAGGGTGTCCAAGGTGGAGGATACCGTTACACCTATGGAGGCCAAATTGACGAAGGTGGCGGGCTCCATGAATGCTTGGAAGCAAAAAGCGGATGACTTGGAAAATAGAATGCGTCGGAATAATATCCGTATCATTGGTCTGCCTGAGCGCTCGGAAGTCAGCATCCTGAGCAGTTTCGGGAGGACTGGCTTAAGACATCCCTGGGAGATGAATTCTCCTCAGTGTTCGCTATTGAAAGAGCCCATAGGGTCCCTACAAAACCCCTGCCTCCGGGGGCTCCGCCTCGGCCTTTCCTGGCACGCCTGCTCAATTGTAAGGACAGAGACACCATTCTGCGTCTTGCACGACTAAAAAGTCCCATCAAGTTCAATAATGCTGTCATCTCCATCTTTCCGGACTTTTCCATGGAACTACAGAAGCAACGGGCAAAATTCATCGAGGTCAAGAAACGGCTCAGGGACAGAAACATTGTGTACTCGATGATATATCCGGCTCGGCTCCAGGTTGTTCACGGAGGTACCTCTGTATTTTTCATGAATCCGGCGGAGGCGGCTGAGGTCCCATGGGGGATCCCCTGCGAAGGAATCCTAATGTAACAGCTGTTAATTTGGATCCTCTCAGTTACAGGTCTAATTGGAGCTCTCTCAGCGAGTATCCAGTTACCAACAATACCGGACGCTGTTCAGTGATGGTATCCCCTTCCTTATTTTTCGATGGGGGCGTGAGACTGTGCTCCTATATCACTAAGTTCTTGTTTTGTTTTTTGTTTTTTCAAGGTTTTAGTTTTTATAGTTATTTAGGTAAATGCCGCAGCCGATACCGACTTCGTTCTCTAAGTGATATCTCTGCACTCTCTTTGGGTACCACTATGCAACATATCCAGATAGGCGGGAATGGGTTCTGAGCTGATTTGTATGACCTGGAATGTAAGGGGCATAAAAACCCCCCGAAAGAAAATTAAGGTATTCTCACAAATTAGACAATATAGCCCTCATATCGTGGCTTTGGTTGAGACGCACCTGACCAGGGATACGGTTCGGTGGGTGCAAAAACCATGGGTACAGTGGTTTATACATGCTTTCCACACCAGCTAATCCAGGGGAGTTTCATTATTAATACATAAAGATGTTCGGTGGGAGACCAGGGAGGCCCGGAAAGATCCTGAGGGACGGTTTGTGTTGGTACATGCGCTAATTAAACTCTCAGAAATATGTTATCCTGTGTATTTACAACCCTCCCCCAGCGAATATTTCAATTATCCAGAAGGCATTTCGCCCTGAATTACCAAGATGCACACGTCATTTGTATGGGAGATTTTAATTTGGTTACGAATAATCATCTAGATAAACTGAGACTAGGCGATGGAGTGCAGAGCGGGACATCCCCCCGGTTACATCCCAGTTGTCACAATTTATGGCGGGAAGTGGGTGGCTGGATCTATGGAGAATGCGCCATCCTGAGACGAAGGAGTATACTTGCAACTCCTCCACTAAACGTTCTCTGTCTCGTATAGACTACATCTTTGGATCCAGCAGTCTGGTGCCGTGGGTGGATGATATTGAACATGGTAGTAGGGGAATTTCAGACCATAGTCCGGTTGTTCTTAAACTTAAATATGGCCCATCGACCCACAGGATAACATGGAAGCTGAACCCTTTTTGGCTGAAGTTGATAACATCCCCTGATAGAACGATCCATCAGTTACGTTGCTTCGTCTCGTCCCACCCTGAACCCCAAAATGTTAATATATTTTGGGACGCTCTTAAAGCTTATCTGAGGGGTTGCTTATCCTCTACTATCTCTTATATTAAATGGGTGGCATCGGAGGAGGATGGCGAGATGGAGCGACGTCTGAAAGACTCGGAGGCAGCCTCTATATCAGATCAAACTAATAGTAATAGGATAGAATGGCTGACTGCTCAAAGGTTACATACTCAATATATTGATACTAAAACTAAATGTAAACTATTTTTTACTAGACAATCTTATTTTGAAATGGGGAATCAGGCTAGTAAATTTTTGGCTTATTTGGTGCGACAGCATAATACAACTAACACAATCCTACAGGTTCGCAACTTGGATGGCACTCTGGTTTCCTCAACTGAGGAAATACTGAAATGTTTTTCTGATTATTATAGTTCATTGTATAACGCTAAGACTGATGTAGATGGCCTGGGGTGTCTAAATTATCTGTCAGACATAGAGTTTCCCACGCCGAGTCCTTCCCAACGGGCCTTTATGGATGCTGCGTTTACTCTGAAGGAGGTCGAGGATGCCATAAAGGATATGGCCTCTGGGAAGGCCCCTGGGCCGGATGGATTCCCTGTTGAACTGTATAGGAAATACCAGGAGATACTGGCGCCTCTTTTGTTGACGGTGTTTCGTGGGATGCATGCCGGAATCCTTCTAAGAGGCTAATATAATAGTTCTTAAAAAGGAGGGGAAAGACCATTTGGATTGTGGATCTTATCGGCCCATATCTTTGGTAAAAGTGGATTATAAGATTTTTACAAAAATTTTGGCCAACAGGTTGAATTCGGGATATTGGACCTCATAAACCCTGACCAAACTGGCTTTATGCCTGGTAAGAGCACCTCTATCAATATTAGACGAGTCCAGTCAGTGGTCCAATATAGCTCCCTGATTCCGGACAATGAGTGGGCATTGGCATCGTTGGATGCGGCCAAAGCCTTTGACTCTATTGAATGGCCTTTTCTCCGTGCATGTTTGCAGAGATATGGATTCGGTGATAGATTCCAAAAATGGGTCAGTATTCTATACATGAAGCCTAAGGCCCAGGTCATCGTAAATAATTCCATATCTGAGCCATTTTCACTACATAGGGGAGCCCATCAGGGGTGTCCCATTTCCCCGGCCCTTTTTGCTCTTGCTATTGAGGCACTGGCAGTTCGCATAAGATCTTCCCCTGATGTTGCTGGTATAGAGAGCGGGTCGGACAGATACCATAAGCCTATATGCTGACAATATGGTGATATTTATGGACAAAGAGGAGGAAACCCTGACAAGAGTGATCACTATTATAAATAAATTCGGTAAATATTCTGGCCATATATAAATTGGGAGAAATCTGCTTTGATGCCTCTTTCCCGTGCTCCAATGCCACGACTTGAGACTCTCTCCCTGCTACCCATTGTAACCAGTTTTAAATACCTGGGTGTCCATATTTCTAAAGACAGTAAACTGGATTTGCAACTTAATATATATCCGGTGCAGAAGATGGTTAAAGTTAAATTCGCGATCTGGGGTAAACTTCCACTGTCTGTGGCCGGACGTATTAATTTAATTAAAATATTACTCCCCAAGCTTAGCTACTTTCTTCAACATAGTGCTGTAGTGGTGCCCAGATCCTTTTTCGCTAGTTTGAATTCCCAGATCACATCTTCTTTTGTATGGGGGAAAACTAGGCCCAAACTTAAGCTAGCCACTTTGCAGAGGCCCAAGAAGGGAGGGGGGGGGGTGGCGTTACCTGATTTCTTTCTGTATTATTTGTCTGGGCAGGCCAAAGCCATAAGCACGTGGATGCCCGGCGGTCACCTACCTAATTCTGAAAAACACTAGTTGCCCGTTGAGATTTTTGGAAATGAGGAAAACAAATGTCTCACGACTGCTGCCCCTGCTTCGTCTGGCACGATCAATATGGAAACAGATTAAGAGGGTAGTTGGATTTGCGGATATTGTGGCCGAGATGCCTTCCGGCGTTACTTGAACATCCATCTGCTGAGTTTTGGGCTCAGTATAGTGTCTCTACGATAGGTGATCTGTATGAGCATGGAACTTTGATCTCTTTTGAACAACTACAAGTCAATCGCAGTGTCCCGAGGTCTCAGTTCTTTCGTTATTTACAGCTAAGATCAGCGTTTCAATCGCACATGAGAAGTATAGGTATAGATAACGTTATTTCATCTCTACCCTTGATAGGGATCCTTAAATCACAGGGGCCCCAGGGTCTCATCTCTGCTCTATATACATATATTACATATATGTTGTCAGTAGGGACAGGATCCACCATAGACTCCGTTAAGAAGAAGTGGGAAAGGCTCATCCCAGATACACAGGGAGAGGAGTGGGAAGAAATTCTAGAGTCATCAAAGTATCTCCATCTGTTAACAACAGGAAGATACAATTATATATTATAAATCAATCATATTTGACTCCAACTCGGCTCTTCAAGATGGGCCGATACCAATCATCGGAATGTTTGAGATGTCACTCATGGATGCAGACTTTATCCATATGATCTGGTGTTGTCCTATTGTTGAACAATATTGGAGGGAGGTGACATCACTATTGACATCGCTGGTACAAATTCCTGTTCCCCTTGAGCCGCTGGTCTGTCTATTTGGAGTGTGGGATGAGGAGACATGGGGTCAATATGTTGGGATTTTCCTAAGGGAGACACTGTTTATGGCACGAAAGGTATTGGCATTGCGGTGGATGGGGAGTTCATCTCCCTCTCTCGGGTCTTGGATCAGTTTGGTGAACTCGATTATTCCATATGAACGCACGTTATATCAGAAGAGAGGGTGCCCAGGTAAATTCGAAAAGATATAGGAGAGGTGGAATTCCTCTCACCTCACTTTGTAGAGTGGAGATGTCACATAATAAAAAGCTAATTGTGTGGAAGTGCTGCGGAATAGTTTTTGTTCTTGTAGATGTAGGTACGGTACGGTTTAGAAGCCAGGTAGATCTCATCACTGGAATAATAACACAAGGCCATTGTGACTTAAAGGGAATCTGTCACCCCTTTTTTGGGATATCATATAATGATATCATTCAATTGTGTGTCACATAAGGATTCTTTTAGCACTTTTGCTTCCCCCTGACCCCGCACCTTTCATGCATAAAATACCTTGTTTATATCGGTTCAGATGTATGTTAACTGCCGCTGTCCGGTCCGCTGGGCGGGGCTTATTCACCTGCTCCCCTCCCTGTCTTGCTCTATGCATTTCTTCTATGCAGTTGAATAAGCCCCGCCCATCGGACAAGACAGCAGCAGCTTACATACATCTGAACCGATATAAAAAAGGTATTTATGCATGAAAGGTGCTGGGTCAGGGGGAAGCAAAAGTACTAAGAGAATCCTTATGTGACACACAATTGAATCTCAAAAAAAGGGTGACGGATTCCCTTTAAATTACATTATGTTTTGCTTTATTTGTATGCAACTGGTATTTACATTTTGCTGTACATTCTAATGTCGTGTAAAATATATGTGTATTTTATATTATGCTTAACATTATATACCAGAATGTATGCTGTACACTTGTTTATGGTTCAATAAACGAATTTAAAAAAAAAAAAAAAAAAAAAAATAATAGCAAGTTCTTCCACTCCCTTATGAAAATGCCAGGAGTTAAACCCTCAGCTTGTAATTTTTTAGTCACAGTAAATGGGTGAATAAGCAATTCCTTCAATTCAGCCACCTGTGTCCATTGACCTTAATTTAGGGTTACCTGAGGGTTCATCATATCTATAAGAAACGGTTTTAGTTCAAGCAATTGCTCAATCATTAAATAAGTGCTGCCCCACCGAGTGGCTTGATCGACAATTGCTCCTTTCCCAACGTGTCTCTTCAAGATGGAATCAATTTTAGGGGTTCTGGTGGCAATAACCAATTTCCTCACGTTTCCAATCACATTTCCAGCATGTCCCTCTTGCAGACTATCTCTTATTGCCAGCTGCAGCGTGTGCACAACACAGCGCATGTTATGAATATGCAAGTGATTTGAAGCAGCTTCAACAAGATCATCTATTTCTACAGTATAATTTTGCTGTTCTTCTGTTGTAATATCTGTTTGTTCATCGGTTACATGAACAGCACTGTGGCCTTCCATCTCAAACATACTGAATCCTAAATTTTCTTCTAGCTGTTCATTACTCTCATTCATCAGTTTAATTGTACTTATGTTTGAAGCATTGTCTGTTACAATAGCAAGAACTTGTTCTTTTTTGAAATCATAATCTTGCAGAACTTTTTCCACTAAGGCCTGGAGAAACTGGCTGCTGTGATGAGCTTTAGGCTGTGTGCTCACGATGCGATTTTTAAGCATTTTTGCCGCGATTTTCGGTGCGAAAACATTTAAAAATCGTGTACAGAACGCCCCCCATGCATTCCTATGGCATTCCGCACATGCTGTGCTAATGCTGCGCTTTTTTCCGCGGCGGAATCGCATCACGGAAAAAATCGCAGCATGACCATTCTTTTGTGCGGAATCGCAAAGAATTGCCACGATTCCGCACCCATAGGAATGCATGAGAATCGCTTACTTCCCGAATGTGGCTATGCCCTCCATGCGGGAAGATAAGCGTCTCATGTGCGGTTGGTACCCACGGTGTGGAGGAGAGGAGACTGTCCTCCACGCCCTGGGTACCATACCCCTGTAAAAAAAATAATAAAAAAAATCGGGGTATATTTACCTTCCGACGTCCCGCGCTGCCATCCCGGCCCGCAGCGTTCCCAGTAATGCCTTGCGGCAAGGTCCTGTGATGACGTGGTCGCGCGAGATAGCTATAACGCGAGATCAACGTCATCACAGGTCTCGCAAGGCATTACTGGGAACGCTGAGGACCGGGATGGCAGCGCGGGACGTCGGAAGGTAAATATACCCCGATTTTTTAAATTTTTTTTTATCATTTTTAACATTCTATCTTTTACTATTGAGGCCGCATAGGCGGCCTCAATAGTAAAAAGTTGCTCACACTTGTCAAACACTATGTTTGATGAGTGTGACCAACCTGTCAATCACTTTCCAAGCGATGCTTCAAATCGCTTGGAAAAGTGCTTGAGAAAATCGCGAACAGAATCGCGGTAAAATCGCGGTGAAATCGTGCAGAAAAAAAATGCGCGATTTCTGGGAAGGAGTCCGGTTTTCACTGTGCGTTTTAAAACGCTACGTGGGCACATAGCCTTAGTATCTTTTACTGCCAGTGTCTTGGTAACAATTTCTTTGTTGTCACAAACATATCGAACATTGATGGCAAAATAGTTCACTCTGTGACGTGTGCAGGCATCCGTTTTAAGAAACACAAAGCGTCTCTTGAGAGTCTTTTTAAGATCTTCCTTTTGCTTAAGGGCTTCTTCAATCACTGATTTTCTAATACTTTCTCTTTCCCGAGAAACACCAATGGATAGGTAGCAAAAGCAGATTAGAAATCTGCTCTATTGAAAACATTATCTATGAGCTCAAAAACCTTTCAGGTGATGCGGATTTTTAAAAAGCTGATCTGCTTTTGCAGCTGAAAACCGTATCCAACCAAGCACACCATTGTTTTTCTTGTGAAATTCTCAATAAGTTCAATTTATAACATGACCTCCTTCCCATTGGAAAAAATAAAGTTGAGTCCGAAATGTCCGACTTCAAAATGGCCGCCATGGTCACCACCCATCTTGAAAAGTTTTCCCCCTACCATATACTAATGTGCCACAAACAGGAAGATAATCTCACCAATTATTCCCATATTATTTAGGTGTATCCATATAAATGTCCCACCTTGTATATACATACACACACGGTACACACACACACACACCTTTCACCATGTGTACGTGTAAGTACGATTATGGCAATACATTGTTTATTTTCTGTTTTTCTACTTTTACACCCTAATTTTACAACATATTTTTCTACTGACAGAGCAACGATAGAGGTTTTTTTATTGGTACCATTTTGGAGTACATAACTTTTCTTTTTTTTTTTGAGAAACTAAATTAACAAAAACAGCAATTCCTGCAATGTCTAATTTCTTTTTGACATAACTTCCTGTGTAGTAAAAGTGTTAAGGTTTATTATTCACGTCAGTAGGATATGATATTCATAAAGATGTTTTAGGTTTTGTTACTTTGGACATGATTAATTTTTATGCAAAAAATTCATAACCATATTTTGAGAGCTGTAACTTTATTTTTCGGCCAAGAAAGCTGAGTGAAAGCTAATTTTCTGCAGAATTATATGACACTTTCATGGATATAATTTTTCTTTAAATACCACTTTTTGATCGTGTCTTATTCCACTTTTTGTATAGCCGTATGAAAAAAATACCAGTTTTCCTACAATTTTTTTTTCCCACGGTGTTCCTTGTGGGGGTTAAATAATCTGACCGTTAAGGTATATGCACTCGTAAAGCATTTGGTGCAGAAATTTTTACACAATTTTTTTATCTCTTGGCAGAAAAAAACGCAGCTTAAGAGTTTTTTGATGCAGGTTTTCCCTGTATGCGAGAAATCTGAAAGAATTGATATGCTACAGATTTAAATCAGCAAGTTAAAAATAAGCAAAGTGTGCACGAGACTTCAGGATTCTCATTCACTTTGCCCACATCAGGAAACCCTTCAGGTTTTGTGACAAAACTGCACAGGAAAAAAAAAATAGAGACAAAAATGTAACGTTTACACACAGCTTATATTTTTTGGGCGTTTACTTTTGTTTTTACAACCAACATGTTTTAATGGTGAAACAGTTTTTACGTTTTTTCATTTTATAATTAGTTATTTTACATTCTTACAGTTATTTTTACATTTTTCTTTTTAGTTTGCTTTTTTCTTAGACCCACTGAGACAAAAAATACTCAGTAGTATGATCGCTTGTCTGACACTGACAAAACTGTTAAACTCTGCTTATGACAAAGCCTAAAAGGCACCATGCCTGGCAGACTCTGAGGTCATTTTATGACTTCTGTTTGCCACGACAACCATCACCAACCCGCAATGGCGTCACAGTGATGGAGTTGCAGTGGGTACATTGATAACGTGATAGCGGGAGCCCTGTTCCTCTCACAACCATCCTGATGCCGCAGGCCTTTTGGACAAATCTTGGTTATTGCTCTTATATTGAGTGCTTTAGTTATTGCATCTCAGGTGGCCTGCTCTACCTATACATATATATTTATATAACTATAGGGGTATTTGTTGTGGGAGAGTCACTCTGTCTGTATTCCATGATTGTGACATGATTGCTATTGTGTGTTTTTAATTGTTTTTATCTCCTTCTGTTGTTTTGTGTACGTGTTACTAATAAAAATTGCACATTTTTTTCCTAAATTGTTTGCTGGAGTTCCCATTTTGTGGATGTACTTCTTTCCTCTCTGCTTTGCATATTCTATTTGAGTACATCTTTGGTGAACCCGTATGACTAAAGGTGTGCCCTCCGTTGTTTGAACATTCATCCTGATGCCGCAGGTTTAGTAGTGCTCCAGCAATAAAAAAAAATTACTGTTTTAAAAGCAAAAGATCAAAAATGACAATAAGCAGCCGAGTAAGTGACATATTGCTGGACTCAGAGTCTGTGTCTACATTCTTTGCTCTTACATTAGATGACAAAAACTGGTGACAGATTCCCTTTAAGCAGTGCTCCCAGAGGTGATAGTGAAGGGGTTAAAATAGGAACAATTGCAATCAAATCACATACATTAGGCTATATTTATTAAAAAAACTACCAAAACTATGTATATATCAATTCTGCTATGACAGAATGAAAGCGTCTGTCTGAACCTCCCATTAGAATGCATTCTACAAACTGATTAGCTAATTTTATGGGCTGAAAGTTTCACTCATCAGTGAAAAAAAGAAAGAATAAAAAGCACCAATTGATATTCTCCAGGAACAAAAATACCTTTTTCTTGAAGAGCTTCTCTTCTTTTCCATGTTTTAGCTGAAAAAGAAAAAGAAAACCTCATTACAGTTCATCCACCTGTAACACCACCTGCTAGATAGAGACAGCACAGTATATGAGAAGTTACACATCACTGCTTACTGGCCTCATCTACTCCAGTGTTCCCTTGTGAATACTTCCTATCCTGCAAAGTTCAATGACAAAGAATCTGTGTGGCTCCAAATCATGACCTGTATCGCTATCCACGCTGTAACTACCTATATTCAGGGCACGATGTGGACTCCTAAATAGTTCCATCTAATACCTCTCTGACGAAACTGAAATGTCAGAAGTCAGACTCAGAAGTGTAATGGGGACACTAGAAGAGCAGGCATCAGGACTGTGACTTTAATAAATAAAAATGTATGTTTATAGTGCAGGAAAGCAGTTTTGGATATTGTTTGTTGCAATTTTCACATTTAAATTTTGATCAATGACCTATCAAAAATAAAGAAAACTGTGAAATGAAGAGAAACAAAGGCAAATATCTAGCATACAACCAGTAAAGAGTTAACAAATTAGTACCTCTAAATAGAAAACAAATTCATGCTGACTTCAGCTTATTGCCTTTTTAATGTTTAAAAAAAAATAAAATAAAAGACAAGACAAAACATTAAACGTCTTTGAGGTTAAGGTCAGGCATAACAGGTTTGTATAAAAGTATCAGTCACTGGGTAATAGTAATGGTTAGATTCACTGCAAATGAAAAAAAAGTGTCTCTCTGATTTCTACTCAAATATCCATTAGCAAGAGATAGTTCATTTGTTTTGTTTTTTTAACCTGTTTGACCCCATTTATACTAACCCGTTTCTTAACTGCAGGATCCATATTCTTTTCAAGTGGTCTTTTCCTCTTAAAAACGATATCTTCCGGTTTACGTTTTACAATGCCTTCCAGAATTTTCTTTTTTGGTGGCTCCTCCGGGTTCTGCCTGGGGGTCTCTTCCCATTCTTTCTTTTTCACCAATTCTGTTAGTTCTTTATTATCTCTGTTCATCTTTTGCTCCTTTAGCAGAGACCCAGGCAGGTTGGAGGCGTATTTGAATCCTGGACCTCTTTTTTGCTTGTAGGCCAAAAAAGTGAGAAAACACAAACGACTTTATATCTTATGCTTAAAAATGTGACTCCACTTTTGAGCGATACTGATCTATGGTAATAAAGAGAGAAGAACCAACCAGGCAGCTTGTGAAACTCCACATTTTTTGCCAGTTTTCCTTTCTTTCTGGCTATAGACAAATTTTACTTACAAGCCTTACTACAGCCAATTCACAGCCTAAGTATTTTCAGTCAAATGTATTGTCATTTAAAGGGGTTGTACACTTTTAATTTTACAAAATGAAGCTTAAAGTCATTTTCACAAAAACAAAATAAAAATCCTCTTGCCTTCTACAAGCCTGAGATGTTGAGAAATATTAAAGCAAATCTGTCACAAAGATTTTGCATCATGTTACACTCAGACTACGTAGCAAAAAGAGTCTGAGTGTAAGATGATGTAAGAGCAGATACAAGGATTCCAGTGATGTATCACTTAGCTTACTAATATGCAGAAGTTGTGATAAAGCCACAGTTTTCACTGCTGCAGATGTAGTAGTGTTCAGAATGTTGAGCCCTGAATAGCAGCTTTGTGTTTATGCAGACAGCACAGAAAGCTGTCAATCAGTAATGGGGAGGGCGTCACACAGAGCAGTTGACAAGGTGGCAGGAAACACCTAGTCCAGTAGTGACAATCTCCTGCTGATAAAACTCACATTTTATTGAAACAGCAACACACAGCTCAATAAATAACATTGTTGAAATCAGAGTCTCAGCCCCCAGATAATGCTGCTCTTCGATTACATAACAAACGCGATAGATTTCTTTTAGTTCACTCGACAGCTAGCAATAAGACAATACAACACAAACTATAGAAGGTAAACTGAAAATTATTCCATAAAACCCAACTGTACAGATTTTTAGCCCCAAATACATGCACTTAAAGGGAACCAGTCACCTGAACAAATGTTATTAACCTGCAGATATGGAGTTAATCTGCAGATTAATAGCACTGTGACCCTGCACGGTGCCCAGAACTTAGACCCACACTGCCGGGAGGAAATGAACTTTATTCCCCCAGCAGCGTTCCAGTTAGTCACGGAGGTAGGGGGCCGCAGCATTCCGGTCACTGCTCGGTGTATAGAGAGCGGCGGCTGTAACAGTGCCCCCCAGCATTGACTGACTGCAGCTCAGCATTAGAGTATGCGGTCATTCAGTGCCAGGGGCGCAGTTAGGCTATGTGCACACGTTGCGGATTCCGCTGCAGGTTTTTCAGCGCGGAAACGCAGGTAAAACCTCTACTATGTAAGGCTATGTGCACACGTTGCGGATTCTGCTGCATTTCCGCAGCGGTTTTGGCCCTGCGGAAACGCAGCAGTTCCGCTAACATGGTACAGTACAATGAAACCCTATGGGTTTGCAAAAACGCTCTTCTCATGCTGCGTTTTTTTCCGCGCGGTTTACAAACCGCAGCATGTCAATTGTTTGGGCGGTTTCACACCTTTAACATAGTAGAGGTGTGAAACCGCAGGTCACTTTACCTGCGGTTTTACCTGCATTTCCGTGCGGAAAAACCCGCAGCGGAATCCGCAACGTATGCACATAGCCTAAAAAGTGTGAAACCGCTGCAGAAACCGGCCAAACAATTGACATGCTGCGGTTTGTAAACCGCAGCAAAACCGCGTGGAAAAAAACGCAGCGTGAGCACAGCGGATTTGAAAACCCATAGGCTTTCATTGTACTGTACCATGTCAGCGGAACTGCTGCGTTTCCGCAGGGCCAAAACCGATGCGGAAATGCAGCAGAATCCCCAAGTGACCGGTTCCTTTAATAAGTAAAAATACAGAACCTTTACTATATACAATTTACTATACAATTAGTCATTGCAGAGGTCAAGAGTGAAGTTTAAGTACAATTGAACAAAATCCTCTAAACTCAGTATTAGTAATTTGAAGCAGACACATACACCACTACATATGGTAAATCTTTTTTAACCTGTCACCGGGCCAAACGTGGCCAGTTTTTGCTCTTACTTTATCCCTGAGTCCCAAGATACGGATCTTTTTCTATAGTGGCATGGCTCATAGCATTCTCTGTGGTGGGGGGTGTTTTTAGTCTGCTCTGCTATTACCCCGTAAACTACAACCCTTTAAGAAATACTATAAAAATAAAACACTAAATAAAAAGGCCCATAACTCTGGAAAAAGTATGATGAATTTAACCCCTTTCCTACATTTGACGTAATATTCCGTCCATGTGACCTGGGCAATGTGCAGCGCTGCTGCAGGGGTCTCTTTCCCTACAGGTCCCTGGATCCAAGATGGCGACGGGGACCTTCGGGGGCCTGTAGGGAGCTGACTTCCTCAGTGCCTGCAAAGCGCAGGCATAAGGAAGTCTGCGTCTATGCCTGTTACAGATCGCTGATCTGTCACAGGACAGTTATGTACCCCCTGGGACAATGTAATAAAGTAAAATAAAAAAAAGTAAAAATAATTTAAAAAAAAGCGCTAATTCAAAAAAAAATAAAAAAAAATATTACCTAATAAATTCATTTTTTTGGTTTGGTATCGCCGCGTCCGTAACGACCCGCCCTATAAAACTGTCCCATTAGTTAACCCCTTTAGCGAACCCCTTAAAAAATAAAAATAAAAAATGAAGCAAAAAATGATGATTTATTATCATACCGCCGAACAAAAAGTGAAATAACGCGCGATCAAAAAGACGCATATAAATATCCATGGTACCGCTGAAAACGTCATCTTGTCCCGCAAAAACCGAGCCGCCATACAGCATCATCAGCAAAAAAATATAAAAAAATAAAAAAGTTATAGCTCGCAGAATAAAGCAATGCAAAAATAATTTTTTATATAAAATGGTTTTCATTGCATAAAACCGACAAAGCATAAAAAAACGACCTAAATGAGGTATTGCTGTAACCGTACTGACCCAAAGAATAAAGCCGCTTTATCAATTTTATCGCACGCGGAACGGTGTAAACGCACCCCCTCAAAAGAAATTCATGAAACGCTGGTTTTTGTTCATTCTGCGTCCCAAAAATCGGAATAAAAAGCGATCATAAGATGTCACATGCACGAAAATTATACCAATAAAAACGTCAACTCGTCCTGCAAAAAATAAGACCTCACATGACTCGGTGGGTCAAAATACGGAAAAATGTTAACACATTTTGTTTTTACCTTCAAAAAGCAGTAAATGTACAGATTGGGCATGGTTCAGAGTCATACAGTACATTCTGTTATATGTATACGCTTTAATTACAAAAAACTAAATTCTGACCCATGTTGGAGCGTATCCATAAGACTGAAGTGGGCACGACATATTCCAAACATTTTCTTTTGATTACATTTTGTCAGGTTTAAATTGTATTACATTTTTTGGGGATGTACAAAAAAAAAAAAGAAAGGAAAAACAACAAAACAAGCACACACACCTTAATATTCAAAGTTATTTTCTCCCCAAAAACATATAAAAGTCAGTTTTTTCTCTCCATTATACTCAGGGGAACGTTGTAGAAATATAAGTTTTTTTGGTACATGCCTAATGCATACGTCTGCAAATGGGATAATCCACATCCGACTACCTGCTACAGTTTCTAGGTGGCGCACTCAAAGAAGTCAAGTTGGTAAATGAAGCATCTGCATCATTATTAACAGCAGCATGGATTTCACAAGTAAAATGATGGTTCGCATAGTCGCATTACAGCGCTGGGGTCCTGGGTTCAAAGTCAACCGATTACCATATCAGTAAGGTGTTTGCATGTTTTCTCAGTTTGTGTGAGTTTTCTCTGGGTACTCAGATTTTCAAATACACTCCAAAAACAAAGGGATAGGGAATTTAAATAATTAATGTATATGAAAAATCTTGGATATGGCAAGTTGGATTTGAACAAGGCAATTTTGTTGCTCTCATGGAAGATAAGCCACTGCCAAAAAGTGTCTTGCTAGAGACTTATTCGCCTCTCCCTAGATCAAGTGTCGATTTAGCTGAGGAATAAACAAAGTGTCAGACTGTGTTCACACTTTCAGGATTTTTCGCGTTTTTCCGCTGCAAAAACGCATACATTGAGCATCCTATTACAACGAAATCTGCAATTTTTGTGCCCATGACGCGTTTTTTTCCGCAAAAAAAAAAAACCGTATTGCGGAAAAAAATGCAGCATGTTCTTTAATTTTGCAGAAAATCTGCGCATTTCATTGTATCAAGATGCTCTGGAAAAACCCGCAAAAAATCCGCAATAAAAACGCACAAAAAAAGTGGGGAAAAAATAGTGGATTTCCTGGGAAGGAGTCCGGTTTTTCTCAGGAAATTTCTGCATACGTGGGCACATAGCCTAAAAGTTCAGTCAGTCTTCCCTGAAATCTTCATGCATGTGTCATCTGCTGACCAAACAATTACTAGAAAAGATGGATTTTTGGTTCTTACCGTAAAATCTCTTTCTTGGAGACTTCATTGGGGGACACAGAATACCATGGGTGTATGCTGCTGCTGCTGCTAGGAGGCTGACACTATGCAAAAACAATAAAATTAGCTCCTCCCCGGCAGTATACACCCACCGACAGGCACCAAGCACCTCAGTTGGTGAAAAAGCAGTAGGAGAAGCAACGAGAAAAAACTCGAACCATATGTACCAACCCAACAGGGGACTCTAAGACCCAACACGGTACAACTGAAACAGGGAGGGTGCTGTGTCCCCCAATGAAGGCTCCAAGAAATAGATTTTACGGTAAGAACCAAAAATCCATCTTTCTTTATCGCCTTATTGGGGGACACAGAATACCATGGGACGTCCCAAAGCAGTCCCAAGGGTGGGAACAGCAAAAAGGAACGAAAGTAACCGAAAGGCTCAGGTCGGCCGGTGAGCCACCGCCGCCTGCAGAACCTTCCTACCAACCACAGCATCAGACGAGGCCTGGGTATGAACCCTGTAGAACCTCGTGAAGGTGTGCAAAGATGACCAGGTTGCAGCCTTGCAAATTTGCATGGCCGAGGCCTGGTGACGAGCAGCCCACGAAGCCGCCACAGCCCGGGTGGAATGAGCTCTTACTCCCGGAGGGGGCCGCTTTTCCTGAAGACGATACGCTTCCAGAATGGTAGAACGAATCCAGCGAGCGATCGTGGATTTGGAAGCCGGAAGGCCCTTCTGACGACCTTCAGAGATGATTAGCAAGGAATCGGACAGACGGAAGGAAGAGGTCCTGGCAAGATAGACACGCAGGGCTCTAACTACGTCCAGTTTGTGAAGAGACTTCTCAAGAGGATGAGATGGAGCCGGACAAAAAGAAGGAAGGACGATATCCTCATTGATATGGAAAGCGGAAACCACCTTTGGAAGAAAAGAAGGAACGGGCCTGAGGACGGCTTTGTCCTGATGGAGAATGAGGTAAGGGGAACGACATGACAAGGCCGCCAATTCAGAAACTCTTCTGATGGAGGAAATGGCGATCAAAAAGGTGACCTTCCAAGAGAGAAGGGACAAAGGAATGTCCTGGAGAGGCTCGAACGGCGCCTTCTGGAGCGCGCTAAGAACGAGGTTGAGATCCCACGGGTCTATTGGCGAATGATGAGGGGGAGCCACGTGGGAAACCCCTTGTAGAAAGGTCTTGACCTGTAGTAGAGAAGCTAGCTCTCTTTGGAAGAGGATAGAGAGAGCGGAAACCTGGCCCTTGAGCGTACTGAGGGACAGACCCGCATCTAACCCAGCTTGAAGAAACCCTAGGATAGACGGGATAGAAAACGACATTGGGAAGACTCTTCTATCATCGCACCAACGGAAAAAAGCCTTCCAGTACCTATAGTAAATGCGGGAAGAGGCTGGTTTCCTGGCTCTGATCATAGTTTGAATAACCTGACTGGACAGACCTGATTCCTTTAGAATTGCGGTCTCAATGGCCATGCCGTCAAACTCAGAGACTGAGAATTCTCGTGGGAGAGGGGGCCTTGCGAGAGAAGGTCTGGACGGTCCGGAAGCCTCCAGGGAACGTCCGCGAGCATGTTGACCAGTTCCGTGTACCAAGGCCGTCTTGGCCAATCTGGAGCAACTAGAATCACTGGTACGCCTTCCGATTTTATCTTTTTGACCACCCGAGGGATCAATGCCAGAGGCGGGAACAGATACGGAAGTTGAAACTGGGACCACGGAGTCACCAGTGCGTCGCATGCGACGGCTAGAGGGTCCCTGGACCTGGCTACGAACTGCGGCACCTTGTGGTTCATCCGAGATGCCATGAGATCGACATCCGGGGTGCCCCAACGGTCGCATATTTGAGAGAAAACCGCGGGGTGCAGGGACCATTCGCCGGACGCTAGGCCCTGGCGACTCAGAAAGTCGGCTGCCCAATTTTCCACCCCTGGAATATGGACGGCGGAGATTGTCGGAACGTAACGTTCTGCCCAGCGGAATATCTTGGCCACTTCTGACATTACCTGTTTGCTGCGCGTGCCCCCCTGATGGTTTATGTACGCCACGGCCGTGGCGTTGTCCGACTGAATGCGGACCGGCTTGCCGGAGAGGAGGGGCTGCCAGTGAAGAAGGGCCAGGAAAATCGCCCTGATCTCCAAAAGATTGATTGGAAGGAGAGACTCCAGTGGCTTCCAGTGTCCTTGGGCCGCTTTCTGATGGAACACGGCTCCCCATCCTAGAAGGCTCGCATCGGTGGTGATGATTTGCCACTGAGGCGGAAGGAAGGACCTCCCTTGGAGAACTGACGCTGGCCGTAGCCACCAAGTGAGAGACTGCCTCACTCTGAGAGGAAGCCGAATAGGATGGTCCAAGGACATCGTGGTCTTGTCCCAGGCTGAAAGCAGAGACAGCTGGAGAGGGCGAAGGTGATACTGCGCAAAGGGCACTGCCTCCATGGAGGCCACCATCTTCCCCAGGACCTTCATGCCGAACCGAATTGGAATGGGAGCAGGCCTCTTGAGAGTTTTGATGCCCTTGGACAGAGTTGTAAATTTTTCCTTTGGAAGAAAAAAACACGGGCTAGCTCCGTGTCGAATTCCATACCCAGAAAGGTCAGACGCTGGGTGGGGACCAGAATGGACTTCTCCTTGTTGACTAGCCAACCTAGGCGGCTGAGAGTGTCCAGGGTTATCTGAAGGCTCCGGAGACAGTCCTGGCGAGACGAACCCTTGATCAAAAGATCGTCCAGATAAGGGATGATGAGGATCCCTCTGGAGCGAGGGATGGCCATGACAGTCGCCATCACCTTCGTGAAAACCCGGGGCGCTGAAGCCAGGCCGAAAGGAAGAGCTGTGAACTGAAAGTGGTCTCCCTGAAACGCAAATCGAAGATACTTCTGATGTTGCACACATATTGGAATGTGGAGATAGGCATCCCGAATGTCCACCGAGCAGAGAAATTCCCCGGGCTCCATGGAAGCAATCACCGACCGAAGAGACTCCATCCTGAAATGAAGAATCTTCACGTGGCGATTGAGCAATTTGAGGTCCAGAATAGGACGAAGAGAGCCGTCTTTCTTCGGGACTACAAAGAGATTGGAGTAGAACCCGGAAAACCGTTTGTCTGAGGGAACGGGAACAATGACTCCGGCGGAAAGAAGGGAGGAAATGGCCTGCAGAAAACCCGCAATCTGGGCCCGCTGTCGCGGAGGCCGAGACCGGAAAAACTGTCTGTTCGGGAGTGAAGCAAATTCGATTTTGTAACCGGATGCGTCGTCTACCCAAGCGTCGTCTACAACGGACAGCCAAGCATCCGCGAAAAAGGAAAGTCTTCCGCCCACCCTGGAAGAAATTCCAGGTGGGGGTGACCCGTCACTTAGACGAAAATCTGCCGGAATTGGCTCCTGCAGATCTGGAATATTGTCCTCTAGATCTCCAGCGAGGAGCGGGTTTGTAGGAAGGTTTCCTCTGATCCCGCTCCCTGGTGGCAGGCGGCCGATCCTGTTGAGTGGCTCTCTCCGTGGCAGAGAAGGGACAAAAAGGCCTGAATGGTCGAAACCCCCTTCTGTTGAAGGGACGTTTTGGTCGAGACTGGGGAAGCAAAGTACTTTTGCCTACAGTGGCATCGGAAATTATCTGATCCAGCTTTGCTCCAAAGAGCCTAGAGCCATGGAAAGGCAGATTGGTAAGCGACTTTTTCGAAGTAGTGTCCGCATTCCATGACTTTAGCCAAAGGACTCGGCGTACAGCTACTATGTTGCTGTTAGCCCTTGCTACGCAGCCGGCCGCGTCCAAGGAGGCGGCCAAAAGGTATTTTCCCGCCTGGTTAATCTGATTTGCAAGATCTGCCAATTCGTCTTGAGGAGCTGACGCTAAGATGCCTCTGCGAAGGATTTTTGCCCAAGCGGAAATGACCTTCGCCACCCAGGCGGATGCGAAAATAGGGCAGAGAGAGGCGCCAGATGCCTCAAAGATAGACTTAGCCAGAGATTCAATCTGCCTGTCAGTAGGATCTTTGAGCGACGCCCCGTCTGGCAGAGAGAGCACCGTTTTAGAGGCTATCCGGGATACTGGAGGATCTACCTCTGGAGCCTTGGACCACTTTGAGAGCAGTTCTGCGTCAAAGGGGTACAGAACGTCCAAATACTTGCGGCCTGAGAAACGTTGCTCAGGGCGCTCCCAGTGTTTGGCTAAGGTAGTATTGAAATCGTTGTGATTGGGAAAGGTTCGGGACGGAGGTCTGGCTCGTCTAAGGACAACCGAGCTTTCCTGAGCTGGAGCCTCATCCTGTTTAAGTTTTAGTGTTTGGAAGATAGCTGCAAGAAGACTATCGACCATGTCCCGCGTTTTAGAAACGCTGTTCCCCTCAGAGCTAGCTTCCGAATGAG